>NC_142065.1:43106253-43416253 GCF_059756535.1 Pantherophis guttatus | reverse complement strand
ACTGAACATTGACATTCTGGGAATCAACAAACTGAAATTGACTGAAATGGGTCATTTCACATCAGAGAAGCATTATATCTTCTGTTGCAGACAAAGGAGGTGAAGAAGAAATTCATTAACAACCTTTATTAACAAAAGGGTGTCAAAAATCTGACCTCAGATACAACCTTTCCTCGCTCCCCCCTCCCCATGATAAGATGATTTCAATTTAAGTTCAAGGCAAGTTAATCAATATTATGCTAATTTAGGTCTATGCTCCAGTCACAGATCCAAAGGAACTAAAAGTTGAAATTTGATAGAATGCTTTTTTAAAAAAGGTATCTGAGATAATGGGAAAATTTGATCTCAGAATGTGAAGTGAGTCCACAAATGAACAATGCCAGATGTGCAACACTGAAATCAAACAGTTTATGTATTCTGCAAGGAAAAGTGGACAGGTTATTTAGTTAGCACTTCTGGTGCTGACTAAAGGTTAAATCATGAACTCCTTGCAAAATTATAATTGCTACCCAGAGTCATCAGGTTCAAAACCCATATTTTCAAGAGAGGAACCTTCCAATTTTGAGCCAACCAGGTTTGAGTAATGCAAGGCATGTCAGCTGCCACAACTACTATTAAATTGCAGATAAGAACATATTTATTACAGATCAACATGACATTCACCAATTGAAGCCAGAAGCCACCACGTATCCTATAGCCTAGTCCTGATGGGCAATCCTGAGACTGGATGCTAGGATTGCTCTAAACCAACAAAAGCTCTGAAGACAGTCTACTTCTCAGGATCCTGCCATATTGCCCTCTGCCCATCACAGTCTCAATCTTCTAGTTTGCTCTACAATTTATCCCAAGACCCTCCTGTAAAAAGTAAATTTGACCTTCATGCAGATATTCAAGTTTTGCTACCTAAGTGAGGAGGGCGTGAAATCTATCTCAAGTCCACAATAGACAGAAAAGGGAAACCTTCCTAATTCACTGAAATGTAAAAAGAGGGAAGAATGACAGCACAACAAAACTTGTACAATTGTTGTCAGTCTCGCTAAGTAGACCAGACCAGCAAATCAACTTCACTAGGAAGCTAGTGAGTCTTAGACTGGTTATAATCTTGCAAGATATCTTGCAGGGCCCAGGGATTTATACATGGCCCTAGTCTGCAATTTCCTATACAAATCTGTCTTTTTCTGAATCATGTAGGAGTTAGCTGCTTGAACCTGAGAAACATTCCAAAGTGCACACTCTAATTAAGATCTGTATGTCAAAAAGAATCTAGAGTGATTCTCTCCTCCCACAGAATTACCCCATAGATGTTTGGATTTTAGAGGAATCTCATCAAGAGACTTTAATGTTTGTGGCTATGGAGATTCTCAGCCATCCAGGTCATGGTTGTCCCAAAGGTGCTTTTTCAAAAGGCAACTGGGTTTTTTTTTTTTTTTGGAAGATGTTTCCCTTCTCATCCAAGAAGCTTCTTCAGCTGAAAATCCAGTTGCCTCTTGAAAAAGCATCTTTGGAATTTTAATGTCTGTGCCACTAAAAGATGCATGCTTACCTAAGAATGTTGGGATGCTAGGAACCACCAATGTTATATTTCCAACAAAATCTACTGGGGGATCCTGTTGGAATTTTAAAATAACTTTTCCAGACTTCCAGGCTTAGCTGGAAATGAAGAATGATACAATTGCATGCAAGAATGCAAGAGAGGACTGGTAAAAGCAAGCAACATTACTGGTGGATGGCAATATTGGGCTTTTTCCTGTTTTTAGTATAATGATTTGACTTTGAAGAACACAGACACAGATTACAGAGAAAATGTCTTTGAAGTACTTGGAATACACTGATCTTGTACTTTGCTTGCAGAGAATTTATTGGATCACGAAAATGTCTCTCAGATTGCTTGACTATATTGTTTAATCTTCTTTTCCTGGCCTTTAAATCATTGTCAGTCAAATATTAAAAGATTATATTTTCAAAATCTTAAGGCTACAATCCACAAATAAGTATGGCTGAGTCAACTGATACTGAAAATTTAAGAATTTCAATTAGTCACATTTCTGAAAAAAATTGCTCTACCATCTGATCTGAAAGCTCTACCTAATGCTCTAACATGTCAAAAGTGGTCTTCTAATATTTCCAAATAACCAGAATAACAGACAAGTTTGGCCTTGAAATACAAAATGAAGCAGCGCACAGGTTGATAGAATTCTATCAAGATAATACAATGGTCATAGAAACACTCTTTTCCAGCAAACCAAGAGATGATTCTACACATGGATATCACCAGACGGTCAACACAGAAATAAGATTGACTATGTGCTGTGCAGCCAAAGATGGAGAAATTCTATACAGTCAGTAAAAACCACACCAGGAGCCGACTGTGGCTCAGATCATGAACTTCTTGTTGCAAAATTTAGACTTAAATTGAAGAAAGTAGGGAAAAGCACTAGGCCACTCAGGTATGAACTAAATCATATCCCTGATGAATATACAGTAGAGGTGACAAATAGATTTAAGGAATTAGATCTGATAGACAGAGTGCCTGAAGAACTATGGACGGAGGTTCGCAACATTGTACAAGAGGTAGCAACTAAAACCATCCCAAAGAAAAAGAAAGGCAAGAAAGCAAAATGGTTGTCTGGGAAAGCTTTCCAAATAGCTGAGGAAAGAAGGGAATCGAAAGGCAAGGGAGAAAGAGAATGCAGTCCAGTTGAATGCAGAATTCCAGAGAATAGCTAGAAGAGATAAGAATGCATTCTTAAATGAACTGTGCAAAGAAATAGAAGAAAACAATAGAATAGGGAGGACCAGAGATCTCTTCAAGAAAATTGGAGATATGAAGGGAATGTTTCATGCAAAGATGGGCATGATAAAGGACCAAAAAGACAGACACCTAACAGAGGCAGAAGAGATTAAGAAAAGGTTGCAAAATTACACAGAAGAACTTTATAAGAATGAGCTTAATATCCCTGATAACCACAATGGGGTGGTCACTGACCTCGAGCCAGACATCCTAGAATGTGAAGTCAAATGGACCTTAGGAAATCTGAGCAACAACAAAGCTAGTGGAGACAGTGTTCCAGCTGAGCTATTCAAAATCTTAAAAGATGATGCAGTAAAAGTGCTACACTCAATTTGCCAGCCAATTTGGAAAACTCAACAGTGGCCACAGGATTGGAAAAGGTCAGTTTACATTCCAATTCCAAAGAAAGGCAATGCCAAAAAATGTTCAAACTATTGCACCATTGCACTCATTTCACATGCTAGTAAGGTTATGCTTAAAATCCTACAAGCTAGGCTCCAGCAGTTTGTGGATCGAGAACTACTAGAAGTACAGGCAGGATTTTGAAGAGGCAGAGGAACTAGAGATCAAATTCCCAACATACGCTGGATCATGGAGAAAGCTAGGGAGTTCCAGAAATATATCTATTTCTGCTTCATTGACTGTGCTAAAGCCTTTGATTGTGTGGATCACAACAAATTGTGGCAAGTTCTTAAAAAGATGGGAGTACCAGACTATCTAATTTGTCTCTTGAGAAACCTATATGAATATATGAGAAACCTATATGCGGGTCAAAAAGTAACAGTGAGAACTGAACATGGATCCACTGATTGGTTCAAAATTGGGAAAGGAGTCTGGCAAGGCTGTATACTGTCACCCTGCCTATTTAACTTATATGCAGAGCACGTCATGAGAAAGGCGGGGCTAGATGAATCAAAAGTTGGAATTAAGATTGCCAGGAGAAATATCAACAACCTCAGATATGCAGATGATACCACTCTAATGGCAGAAAGCGAAGAGGAACTAAAGAGCCTCTTGATGCGGGTGAAGAAGGAGAGTGCAAAAGTTGATTTGAAACTCAACATTAAGAAAATTAAAATCATGGCATCCAGCCCTCTCAATTACTGGCAAATTGATGGGGAAGAAATGACAGATTTTATTTTCCTGGGCTCCAAGATCACCGCAGATGGGGACTGCAGCCAAGGAATTAAAAGATGCTTGATCCTGGAGAGGAAAACTATGGCAAATCTAGACAGCATACTAAAAAGCAGAGACATCATCCTGCCAACAAAAGTGTGAATAGTCAGGGCTATGGTTTTCCCAGTTGCAATGCATGGCTTTGAAAGTTGGACCATAAGAAAGGCTGAGCACCAAAGAATTGAGGCCTTTGAACTATGGTGCTGGAGAAAACTCCTGCATGTCCCTTGGACTGCAAGGCGATCAAACCGGTCAGTCCTAGAGGAGATCAACCCTGACTGCTCTTTAGAAGGCCAGATCCTGAAGATGAAAGTCAAATACTTTGGCCACCTAATGAGAAGGAAGGACTCACTGGAGAAGAGCCTAATGTTGGGAAAGATTGAGGGCAAAAGAAGAAAGGGACAACACAGAATGGCTGGATGAGTCACTGAAGCAGTAGGCATGAGCTTAAATGGACTCCAGAGGATGGTAGAGGATAGGAAGGCCTGGAGGAACATTGTCCATGGGGTCGTGATGGGTTGGACACGACTTCGCAACTAACAACAAAATTATTTCCAAAGCTTTCTTCCCTTGCAAAAAGAAGAAAAGACAGAAGGAAAAAGCAAACCCAAAAGTGAAATATTGTACATTTTTCTCCCTTTTCCTGCACTCTTTTATAAAATGTTTCTTGTGCTGAAAGCCACAAAGGTATTTTTGAGCACAACCAGGTTTATATCTATTCTATAATCTTAATATGGCACATCTCACAAAATGTTTAATGTCTGTATTAGCTTTGCATACCATAAATGTCAATGCCAACTGCATCTCAAATCATGCCACTCTAACTCCAAAAGCAACATCCAACACGATGCAAAGTTAACATTTCTTTGATGCAGTTTTAGTTACTACTAAAAGGTAGAGGGTGCTGGTATTTAAGTTTTCTGTTGTATACCTCTCTATTCTTCCTTAGCCTTGTTAAAAAGTCCATAGGAGAAGTTATCTCAAGATCTCTTTTTTTGGAACTGAACTGAAGTGTTTAAAACCCCAAGGCCATACACACTTGAGATAGGACCAGTGAGTGAAAAAGAGATTATTCAAAATTGGTCACCCTGTAATTAAGAAAAGCATTGAATATTGAGGAAAAACAAATTGAAGCAATATCCCTTACATCAGCATGAATGAGAATGACTAAAAAGATGGCATTTTTAAAACAGTACAAACCATATATTTATAATTTTATGCCAATTATAAAATGTGCAGCTGCTTCTTACTCTTTTTTACACCAAAGTAAGCAGAGAAATTGGTTTGGATTGCAAAAATCATACAAGAATTGAAATATTAACCTTTTCTTTCCCATTTCATCATTTTTAAAGAAAAAGATCTCAAATGGTTCTTCAAGTAAACAGCCCTGGAAATGAAGCATGAAGGTGGTGAAGGAAAGAATTAAACATCTTCTTCTGATCCACAGGGGGCTATCCCTCCAGTCATGTGCCTTTGTCATTATTTCTGAGTTGTTGTTTTTTTAAAAAATCAAGCAAGTTAGCTGCTCTTTAATCCTGAATAGTAAGATTTCACAATATACTCTGTTGTTTATATTACATATATTGTAGAAAGTAACACCACCAAGTCATTTACACAACTTCATTAGCACTTAGTATTTAATAAGGTGCACTAGATTATTCTAACTGGAGAATCTCTTTGCAGGACTATATGGCATGAGAAAACGGGTGGCAAAAAGTATCAGATGGTACCACAGCAGAATGCAAACAACGAATGTAGGGTTTCTTCATCTGAACTCCACTGTTTACAGATTGGAATGTGACATTGGTCTTGAAGTGAGCTTTGGTGAAGTATGTGCAGCAGAACCAGTGGTGGGTTACTCCCAGTTTGGACCAGTTCGCAAGAACCGGTAGTAAAACTGGCAGGAGGCCCCGACCACCACCCCGGACATTGTCATCGGCGATCTGCGCATGCGCAGAAGCAAGGCACGCACATGAGCGATCCCATTGCGAACCGGTAGTAAAGGTAAGTAGAACCCACCCCTGAGCAGAACACAAGAATCTTGCTCATGTTTCCACATTTGTCTTGCATACAGGCATGTAGCACATCTAAGCCTTCTCTTATGTTTAGGAAACTGAGGTTCCTGAAAATTAAAGTTCCTCTAGCACTGTTATATTCATGTAGAATTGGCTAAATAAAAATAGTGACCGTTCAAACTTACATCATCACTGAAAAAAGGTACTTATGACCACTTTTCATACGTAGGATCAGATGTGGGTTTCACCTATTTTTACCACCAGTTCGCCGCACCGTCTGCACATGCGCCCAGCCTTGAAAACATGGCTAAATAAGACAGCATAACGCCGGGACTGGTGGACGTGCCCCCTCCCCTGCGATCTCCGCTACCGGTTCTCTGGAACCGGTCTGAACCAGTTGAATACCACCACTGCTTAGGACCATTACAGCATCCCCATGATCACATGATCAAAATACAGATGCTTGGCAACTGGTTCATATTTATGACAGCTGCAGTGTCCCACGGTCATGTGATCATTTTTTATGTCCTGGCAAGCAAAGTCAATGGAAAAGCCAGATTCATTTAACAACCTTCTTACCAGTGGTGAAATCCATTTTTTTTACTACTGGTTCTGTGGGTGTGGCTTGGTGGGCGTGGTGTGGCTTGGTGGGCATGGCTCAGTGGGCATGGCATACTGTAAAATCTCCATTCCCACCCCACTCTGGGGCCAGCTAGAGGTGGTGTTTGCCAATTTTCCGAACTACTCAAAATTTCCGCTACCAGTTCTCCAGAACCTGTCGGAACCTGCTGGATTTCATCCCTGCTTCTTACCCACTTAGCAATTGCAGTGATTCACTTAACAACTGTGGCAAGATAGGTTGTAGAATGGGGCAAAACTCACTTAACAAATGTCTGTCTTAACAACAGAAAATTTGGACTCAATTGTGGCCGTAAATCAAGGACTAACTGTAGATTCAATGAGGTCTATCCAACACTAGACTTTCTAAATAAGCTCCATTAACTGGTTTTCATCTTTAAGCTTTGAGACCATTTCTCCCCAACAGGAAAACTACAAAGAGGCAGCTGTTTTCAGAAGGGTCTAAGACACATTTGGGGATCTGGCAAGTAGAGGACAATGAGCATAGGAAGCCAGTTCAACAAGCTAAGTAATGACTTCTCTTCTTGGAGGCTTCTTTTTTTTCTTCTTTGCTGCAATGGATATTATCTTGGTGTTAATGAAAGTACAACTGTAGATCTTGTTATGTGAAAAAAAGACTGCCGCAGTGAATTGGAAAGTTACTGTGAGAATCAGAGAGTAGAAACAGAATGGGACTGGAATTCAAGGTTACTGGCTAACCTTTTAGTCAACCTCACTCACATATTTCCTCTCATTAATTTTCCAAGCCAACTTTCACAAAATGAAATTCGCCTTCCTCTTTACTGAAGAAAAGAGTATTTCCAAAGGGCAAAATCAAGTGGCTCAGGTGCTTCTGCTCTAAGGAAGACATTTGAGGCTGCTAACTGCTTTTCAAATGTACAAAAGGCACCTGATAACCTGTAATAAACACTAGTGACCTGAACAGGAGATTCATTGCTTCCAAGCAGCTTTGTTCTCTGATAAAATGACAGCAGAGCCTGAAAGATGGCAAGGAGTGTGCATAGACACACATAAAAAGGATGTGTGTGCATGTGTGTGTGTCTAAGACATTCATCATTGTCCTGCTATTCTACAGTGGGGGGAATGGTTATATTGGAGTGTATATGAAGATGGAACAGGAAATTTTGGCAAACAAATTGCTGAAGGTATGAATATATTTGAACAAAGAATGACATGGAGGAAATCTAAAGCACTTCAAGTTTAAATAATCTTTGCTTTGGAGAAATGTAAAATGGATTTTGTGTGTGTGAGAGAGGGGGGGGAGAGACGGTAGCCTCATATTCAATAAAGACAAAAAAGGCAAAATCAGGTATAGTAGAACCTCTGGTCACGAATGCTTCTGACCATGACCAAATCGGGTTCCGACCCAAAAAAATCACGTTTTTTTTTACAGCCGATTTCCTCTTGGGTGCCATTTTTTTGGTAAGCGCCAAATTTCCAAAATTAGGTTTGGGTCACGAGCAAATCCGTTTGCAACCAGAGTTACGGAATAAATTATGGTCGTGACTGTACTATCTACTGTACTATCAATATGTCACTTCTAATATCATTTCTATAACTATTACTTCCTCCTCTGTCTCAAGTTCTGAAGTGCAACAGATATAAAAATGTTTTTGTGACCTATTGTTCATGTGAACTTTCAGCTGCTTGCTCCTGGCCAGTAATTTATTAGTTTACCAAACAAATTATCCTGCTGTTTTATACAAAGGCAAAGCAAATCACATACATATGTTGTACTATGACTGGTAGTTGTCCATCATGGATATTTAATTGTTGTTTTATAAGGTTATTATTTTCTCAATAGTTACAGGCTAATGAATTTAACATGCATAGTCAGGAGATCTCATATTAATGATAAAATCAGATGGAGATAGATTTAAATTTATTAGGAAGATTATTTCAACAAAGAATTTTCTCAATCACAAAAAAATTGCAATGTGACTGTGTCAGAGCACAACACGTAGGATCCAGTTTGCAGAATGCAAGCCAGCAGTATGTTGGCTTCTAAGATAATTTCTAGATAAAAGAACCTAGTTTTGCATAGCATGGGCATGCTTAGATAAAACTGGATGCATTTTCAAGTATACCAATCAAATTGTGTGAAAACTGAGCAATACTTCCCTTATTATTAGCAAGGAATGATGCAAGTGATTCAAATGCAGTTAAGGTTAGTAATCTAATCTATACTTACACTTTCTCTTATTAAATATCATTATATGAAACCAATGATGGATCAAAGCCACGATGGAAAGTGAGGTCAAGATCTATGGATCTACTTGGTGATTTAATTTTTTCTTTCTTATCTCATGCTTTATTTTGGGTGGGGTGGGGTGGGAAGGGTAGTTACTGCTCCCTAACCTTATTCAGCACTTTGTATAATACTGCTTCCTTTGAAAGTAATAGCATGATAATTCTTTATGTATGACACAAATCAACATCTGGTTTATTCCCTCTCTCTCTAGCCTGTTCGCTTGGCTGTATCTATTAATATATAATTCAGTGAAAGTCAATACTGACATTTAATATACAGACCTAAGATCTGTAGCAGGAGATTTTAATACAGAACCTATTGCTTGAACATTACAGAAACATAGAAAGTCATTATAAGACCATATAACTCCGTTTTCAATTGCTGGACTGGAACAGAAGTATGTGTCAAGCAAGCCAATCAAACATGATTCACATGAGTAACTTAACTATCATTTTCTTATGTTGGTTCAGAATTTTTTTTTTTTACTGAAAGATTACAAGTGGGATTGGGATATAGAACACAGAAATCCCATGACTATTTCAGCAATTCCAGGAAATTTCAGGTTTTTTCACCTTTTTAAAGGTGCACTTGTACAATGCCTTCTTCAATGCAACTACTGTCCCTAAAACAAAGATGCAGGGTACACTTAGAATTCATCAGTTTCAAATTCCATCCATCCACCCACCTACCCATCCATCCATTCATCCAATTTCCAGTTGAAATTGAAATGTAAATCCTTAAGAAATGTATAAGAAATATATACAGTATTTTACTTCCGTTGCATTAGTTCTAGATGTATCACACATTCAGACAGCAGTAAAAACTCCAATATCATTGAAAATGCATTTTGACATCTGAAGTTACCCTGGTTTACTTTTTAAAGACTTATTTAGAAATGTTTCACTTACCATATAAAAAGAAAGCTACACTATTTAATTTATAAAGCATATAGAGCCAACTTTCTACAAATCCAACTCTTCTTGCTTAGTGTACATAAGATCCTTAATTCAGTTCCAAATATCTATAAGTAGAGCTGGACAAAATCATATCTCAATCCAGGAATGAAGAGCTGCGATCAGTCATAATCCAGGGTTAGATGGCAATTATATGAGACTGAATCTCATATAAACCAAAGGTGGTATTCAGCAGGTTCTGTCCAGTTTTGGAGAACTGGTGGTGAAAATTTTGAGTAGTTCAGAGAACCGGTACATATCACATTTGCCCCTATCTATTCTCTGAATCCCAAGTCCCAGCTAATTGGGAGGAAATGGGGATTTTGCAGTAACCTTCTCCTGGAGTGGAGTGGGAATGGAGATTTTACAGTATCCTTCCCCTGCTACGCCCACCAAGCCACACCCACCAAGCCATGCCACGCCCACCAAGCCACGCCCACATAACCTGTAGCAAAAAAAAAAAATGAATCCCACCACTGGTATAAACTGTTCCTTATCTTGATAAAACAATTAAGAAATCATCCCTATCCCAACTTCCTGAAAAAAATCTTAGTAATAGCAAGAGCTAGTAGTCACAAATGTAAAAAAGAAAACCATCCAAATTTAAGGTGTAACAGCTTGAAATCTTTCAAGCTAATATTTTTGATCCTATCTTCCCACTTGAACCTATTTCTTGAGTGTATGGCATCCAATTTACCCACTATCCTCCTCCTTTGCCTTATTTTGCAAACAGAATAACACAAGCAAATACACAAGCAGGATCAATCATTTACATTGTTCGGTCACTTCATGGGGTTGGCTTGTATGGAGAGGAGAGTGCTCTGCAATTTATGTAGCAGATAAATGCAACTTTAAAAGCAATTTGGACCCATTTAGAAAAGGAACAGGAGATGAAATAAATGCAGCCATGTTATCACAGGCAACCAGCTGAAAGGTCTCAATTAGTTCAAAAGATGTTATCTGGTATTTAAATAATTATTAGATTGAAAGCATAATCACAGGGTTAGAGCTGATTTTTTCTGCCACTGTTATCTTAATGGAGACCATAGTATTTTCTCTCCAATGTCTGTGATTCTTACTGAAGAAAAAAACAGGAATCAGGCTTGGCAGGAGAAGAAAAGAGTGTCATTTAATCATCATGCAATGGCAGGAGGTATGATTAGTCTCTAACTTTTCACTCTTAGTAGCACACAGATCATATGGGCTCTCATTAGAATCATATGAAAACTATTAGGACTAGATACCCGAGAATATCCTGCAAAAATGGAAATAAAATACAGTATTGGATATTCTGTAGTTATGTACAGTTCATTACATCAGATGTACTTTGAAAAGAAATTCAAATTTATTTTCTAGTCCACAATTATTTGAGTGTTTTTTTTCTTTTTTCCAGAAGCTCCTACAGTGGTGTCCCCTTTCAGATTTTCTGAATGTTCGCATTTCTTTGCTAAAGAATGTTTTCTGAGCTTTTTTTTTTTTTTAAACCTCAGGGGAGTCTGAGTGAAGAACTAACACCAAAACATGGACCTTCTTTTATTTACTTGATGTGCAAAGTCATATAACATGACATTATTTTAATAAATAAATCTGAAAATAATTGTAGTTTAGAATGGACAAAATGATAAACTTTGGGGGAAACGGGGTTTTTAAATTAAGAATGGAAATACATAGATCACTGAGAAGAAATACATATTTACACCTTACATAGATTTATATATGTCTGCAATCTGATACACCGAGGGCTGTGTTTTAGTAAGCATTCTAAGGATTGCAATGTACATGTGTTTATTTTTTCTTTCTGATAAATTCTCAGATATAACTAATTGTCAAGCTTTGGTGATAAGTACTGAACAACATATAAACGCAAAGTATTTTCAACCAGTAAATAGAGGGAAGGAGTAAAAAATGCAAGGAAAAGGAAAGGAAAAAAGAGAAAATAAAAAAGCAAATTTCTAGAAAGAAACTGAAAATAAATTTAAAATAAATAAATAAAGCTGACCATCACAAGACAACTGTGATGGAATTGATGCCTGGCAAAAACCTTCTATTTTTACAGAGACTTTTGCTTCACTCATTTTATGTCAAAGTATGATTAATTACTGGCTAGCAAAGAACAGAGGGATGCACTGTTTCACGCTACTGACCAGAGTTATATGTCACCAACTTGTCAGAAAATCCCTAGAATTCCATATATTGTAACAAGGATCACCAAAAGGGCAGGACTTGCAAGCTTCGCTGATTTCAACTCTTTAAAAAATGTGTATGAGGATTCTTACTGAAGCAGTTTCAATCTTTCCCACTTTTTATGAAGCTATGTTATCTGTTCCTGT
This sequence comes from Pantherophis guttatus, assembly GCF_059756535.1. Lineage (NCBI taxonomy): Eukaryota > Metazoa > Chordata > Lepidosauria > Squamata > Colubridae > Pantherophis > Pantherophis guttatus. The sequence goes on along the minus strand of NC_142065.1, from coordinate 43,404,098 downwards.
TTACCCTAGCTTCTTAGTGGCTTAAATGGATATAAAGGGCTTAGCTGGATTGAGAATGGGGAGTATGTAAGTAGGAAGATCAAGAAATCCAGGTTCATTCTTAGCATCATTTGTTTTTATTTCAACAAGTGCTGAAAAATGATACCCAAAGCCAACTATTGGGCAGGATTGGAGCATATGGCTCAATTGTGTGATTCAGTATAAAGCAACATGAAGCTTAGAGTAGGACGTAATTCAAATTAAATGAGCTGGTAAAAAATTAAGTTGCCTTCCAGATCTTTAAACAACAGCTTTCAAAACTCTTAGCCAGCAAAGGCAATGATTAATAATTCTGGGATATGTAGTCCAAAATACCTGAAGGGTATCAGATTGTCCATCCCTGAGGCTAGATCAGTGGTGAAATCCATTTTTTTTTTACTACAGGTTTTGTGGGCGTGGCTTAGTGGCCGTGGCAGGGGAAGGATACTGAATTCTCCATTCCCACCCCACTCCAGGGGAAGGATACTGCAAAATTCCCATTCCCTTCCCACTCCTGGGGGAAGGATATTGCAAAATCTCCATTCCCACCCCACTCTGGGGCCAGCCAGAGGTAATATTTGCCGGTTCTCCAAACTACTCAAAATTTCTGCTACTGGTTCTCCAGAACCTGTCAGAACCTGCTGGATTTCACCCCTGGGCTAGATGAAAGAATCCTCTAGCAGTGCAGTGGCATCACCGATACAGCTCAGGATTCTTTCTTAAATGTCTTAACTGGAAATTTTTCATCTTGCGTAACTGCATCGGTTAACATGCCTGGGAGTTCAGACACAGCTTATCTCTTCCTATATTAATATAATCATCCTTCTAGCCAAAGAATTCAAGCTGATGAATATTTAAAACAGATATGGAATTTATACTTACCATTTAGAGACAGGAAGCTGCAGGTGTTACAGTTTTGGAATTCAGTTAAATCTTAAGCCAAAACAACATTTATCAAATATTCCTAAAGAAAGAACCCCATTAATTCAAAGATACAAGATTTTGGAGCTCAGTCTAACTAAATAATCTTAGCCAACCCAATCTTCAAATGAAGCTCACCCACTGGAGACCTACCCCTGTAGCAGCTGGTAAGAACAGCTAATTTGCAACATCAAGTAAGTGAAAAGTGAATTCAGAAACTGAATTACCATTAAATTTACTTTCCCAATACACCCTCTTAGGGTCGAATAAGAAGAAAAGTATTCTAATTTTAAGATATGAGAATCTATAGCAGTTCTTTTCTATTTCTTTTTACTAAAGCTACCCAGTCGTGGCTACAAAAATCTAGACAAGCACTAGATGGCAGCAAGGTTTCCTGTATCTCTGTGACAGAGGTAGTTTTGCAGCCCAGATCTAATAGTCTCAGCAGATCCTAGCAGAGTATGGTGACAATAGAATGATCACTTGTTCCCATGACAGGATTCAGACAAAGCTGAGGAATGTAGCAATCGAAACAGCAGAAACATTTTCCTAGTCATAAAGTTAAGTGGAGTCAATTGCTTTCTATATATGTTTGCCTTGTTTTATAAGGCTTGAAAGATAGAAATACAGCTACAGTTCTAAGATGGGCTAATATATATATTTTCAAATTAATAAGGAGGAAATGGGCATGATCAGCCTAGATGGATACCACTGATTTTAGTGGAAAAGAGTTAACAATAATCAAGCAATGCTTTCTCACTGAAATGCTGCTGTAGAAAAGTGTTCCATTTTGGGCTGAGTGACTTTACACATGTTCATGTTTATATGATCATTCCCTTATATATATGGACTTTATTCATTTCTTTCCTTGGTTAGCTCTGAAAGCAACCCCCCCCCCCCAAAATAAAAGGAAGTCTAAGAATTAGCCTCACAAATCAGCATCATTAGTTGGTCCAATCAAGGTCTACAAGCAATGGGGCAGCCAGAGTTCCGCATGTTATTCTTAATGACTGTTCACCTGTCATCTCCAAGTATGCAAACAATGCCAATAATAAGGAAGAATAGCCTCATTTGTTTTACCTTGGGATCTTGATGTTAAGGGGAGACTTTCCATCAGCAGCTGGCACTGAGCAAAAAGCAACCATAACTTCCTGCATTCTTGGCCACAAACCCAAGAGAAACCTACTGGTCCAAATGGACTGAAACTGCCAGTGATTTTGATGAATAGTTACAGCATTAGATGGACTATATGCATTTGTACTGCTAATAAAGACAATAAATTTTATAGTTATAGTAGCTTTTAGTGCTCTGGACTTGCTGATCCAATTCTCCTTCCAATTATAGACTTATATACCAGATAATATTTTGCAACACTGTCTCCACAAGTTTGAGAAATAGTTGGCAGGGTTAAGTACAGTTTTGTGATAATTGCTTAAAAAAAAAAACGGGGTGAGGAGGAGGGGTTCAAAGAGGAGCGAGCTGGAGGGAAGGAATGAAACCCAGCTGTGAAAAGGCATTTCCCTGATAACAAACATAATCACATGAATTATGGACTTAATTCTTACTTATTGTCCCAGTTATTGTTTTTCCAACAAGTGTACCGGATGAGCCTTTACTTTTTTGTCTCCTATCCTCTACCTCATATCTCTACTTTGCACACATTTGTTTGGGGGAAAAGGAAGAAGCAGAATCAGTCCATAAGCATCACTGTGGGCAAATTGCAAGTTAAGACAGCACTGAGCTGGAACAACATTGTTTGGGAGAAGAGTGTTTTTCAATCAAAGAGATCTAGCTCTAGTTTTCCTAGTGACTAACTGAATGATTCTGAATGAGTTACTTCCGGTAATTGAGCTTTTCTTACTATGGTCGAGACATCTTACTGCAATAGGAGCATAAGACATAAAACAGGAATATGTCCTAAGGCTCAGACAAGCTGCAGAATGTCCAAAAATGAGCTCCATCAGAATTCTTCCTCAATCTAACCCAACTAGGAAGTTGTCCTCTACTGAGTTAAAATAATGGGCCACCTAATTCAGGTATTATCAATTACTAGCAGGATAATTGTTGATTATAACTATCAACCAATTATAAATAATAATTATCAGTATTATTTATGATTAGCAGGAACTCTCCAAGAGAAGACTCCTTTTTCACTCCATCTACAGATGCCAGAAAATGAATAGAATAGAATAACAGAGTTGGAAGGGACTTTGGAGATTTTCTAGTCCAATCCCTTGCTTAGGCAGGAAACCCTACACCAGACAAATGGTTATCCAACATCTTCTTAAAAACTTCCAGTGTTGGAGCATTCATAACTTCTGGAGGCAAGTTGTTCCACTGATTAATTGTTCTAACTGTCAGGAAATATGAGAAAATGAGGCAGCCATCATCTTCATGCAAAGCATATTTCTCAACTAGCTAACGTCAAAAGTAGAAAGCATTGTCTGGGGCACTCTTCCTCAATCTGATGCCTCCAGGGTTGTTGTGGCCACAAGTGAAAAATTCCCACCTAGCATGGCTAACCTGTCTAGAAATTTACATTTTGTGGGTAACATGTTAGGGAAAGCTACTCTTCAACAAAATGTACACATACCTACTTGGGTATTCTGTACTGTTAATGCAGGGAGGATGTACAAACTAGCACCTTTTGTGATAATAACAGAGAGGGCTTCATCTCACAGAATTTCCCAAAGTGCCTGAATGTACAAGCAGAAAGAGTAGAGTTCCATTTCTCAGAACGATGACTATGTCTAGCTGAGCCATGGGTTCCTATCCAAACACATTATGTGCCTTGGTACTTAAGGTTATAATTTCAGCCTTGTGATGTAGATATATATAACATTTAGCACAGTGGGGAATTTAAGTAAACAATAATTTGAAGAAAGCTGCAACCAGCTCAATGAACACTTGCCCAATAGTGTATCATGCCTGTTGAGATCATTTAAGATTCATTTGAGAAACCAGACTGAAATTACATCATTGATTCTCAGTAGGACTCTAAACTTCAGAATCATCTGCCTTCAACTGACTTATCTGATATATCTGATTCTGAATGACCTGAAAAAAAATCTCCTAACTTTGAAGTCAGTCTTTTATGACAACTTTTTGAAAATGAGAGTAATTCTAGATATGGAATCAGAAATTATTTTTTCAAAATTTTCTTATTTAGTGAATTTTTAAGTAAGTTTACATTTTATATTCTCTTGTATGAAAAGAATGAGGAACAAAGAGAAGAAAAGAAAAAAGGTGCATATGAATGATGGATTTTATTCCGCATTAGCTGTACTTAGTGTAAGCCTCTGAAATCAGTGTTAAGTCGGGTTGCTCAACATAGCATTAAAGCTGGACTCTTACACTGCACTAAGACACAACATGAGAGTTTTGGTTTTGGTTTAGCAATGATAGGTAAACCAAGCCTTTTAGATTGTAAACCATAATTATGGCTTAGTGCAACTAGAAAGGAATGGATACTGTCCTGAACTCCTAGAAGTAAGACGGGCTATAAATTTATATAATCTGTCTGTCTGTCTGTCTTTCTGTCTGTCTATCATCTATCTATCTATCTATCTATCTATCTATCTATCTATCTATCTATCTATCTAATCAAAGGATGGATACATTGTCTCAGATGAGTTTCTATTTTGCAATAATAAGTTATTGGCATTTCTAATTAAAAGCTAAAGGTTGCATTTTAGCTTGCAAAAAGAAAAAAAAATGTAAAGCTCAACATGCTTAATACAGTAAAAATACCCACCACTAAATCCAGTCATTTTTATTCCCAAAGAAATTACATATGGTATTTATCTCTGTGTATGAATTATACATGTGCCTATGTTTTTGGACACTTCTTGGAGATCTGAATTGGGAGGATGCCATAATGAGCTACTTTATTTCCCACTGTACATCCTTGAAACTATGTAGTTCTACATGGTGTCCTAAATTGCTTCAGTATCCAGTTGGGTTTCTCCTATGTCAAACAAAAAAGAACTTGGGTTTTTTACCACACCCTCTCACTTTACTATGAACATATCATAACAGAAACAACAACTAAGCTTCTATAATTCCACATGATAAGTAGAACACAAGATTTGCCCCAGGACTTCAAGTGTAGAGTTCTCTATCAGTTCTGAAAGGTGATGGTAGCATGATAGCATTTAAAGGGGGGAAAAAACCAGATACTGAGTAACATAACCTTGTCCAAGGTCATAAAGAGAATCTATATCAAAAATTGACTTCAAATAAATTGAATTTAAGACTCAGGTGTCAAAGTTCAGCCTACAAACTGCTAGGCTGCCACAAAGCACATAACAGAAGTAGTCCAAGAGAATATTTGTTTTCTCCCAGCTGCATGCTAAAAAAATATCGGCAGCAAACAATCCCTCCCAGCACCAAATTAAATGAGTCCCCAGGCTCCCCATTAAAACAACACAAGCCTTTGGCTGTGCCAACTCTTTAAAAGAGAGTGGTGTTAGTTATCTTGAATGCTCCCTATGGTGGCTAGACAGAAGCCACAGAGCTGTTACCTAAGTAAACCAGGAAATTGTACATTTGTTTAAATTAGGTTCTGAAATTCTGAATTCTGGCTGTGCGGCTATATCGTTCCTTCTGCTGCCAGCACTGATGTTATTAAGAAGCAAACCCTGAAAGATTCTCTCAAGTTACTGGATAAATAATTCTAGGATTTATGTTTGGAGTTTCTGAGCAGTGTGCACCCAACAAAGTCAAAAGAAATGGAACTCTGCTGTCTGTCAACATTCTAGCTCTCCAACGTGTTTCAGGGAGAAGAAAGGAACAGAGGATGAAAAGGGCATTAAAAAAACAAAATCAGAGGTCAGAGGGACACGTGCACTCCGATGTGACTGAGGTTTCAAAAGATGTTTCTCTTGAACCAAAATAACTGAATCAGAGGTGAAATCCAGCAGATTCTGACAGGTTCTGGAGAACCGGAAGTGGAAATTTGGAGTAGTTCGGAGAACCGGCGAATACCACCTCTGGCTAGCCCCAGAGTGGGGTGGGAATGGAGATTTTGCAAAATCCTTCCCCCAGGAGTGGGGAGGGAATGGGGATTTTGCAGTATCCTTCCCCTGGAGTGGAGTGGGAATGGAGATTTTGCAGTATCCTTCCCCTGGAGTGGAGTGGGAATGGAGATTTTGCAGTATCCTTCCCCTGCCACGCCCACCAGGCCACGCCCACAGAACCGGTAGGGAAAAATTTTAGATTTCACCCCTGAACTGAATGGCCAAAATGTGCATCTCATTTAAATATTGCTAAAGTTTAGACAAGCCTTTCACACATTGCTACCTAAACTAATTAGTGCACCTGGATGAAAAATTAATTTGGACTAATAATCTGGTAATTTTACATTAATATGTCTAAAAATGTGGGTGAGAGGAAAGGTTCATCTCCTTCCCTCTCGTCCTCCTTTTTAAGCCATCTTCTTGTTTTGCCAACAAAATGAAGGGATATGTGATGCTGTCTGAGAATTTATATCAGTGGTGTACCATCTGCAGCCCTCCTCCAAAACCATTAACACTACGTTATTTGTAATTTACTTATCAGATTTATGTCCTGTTTTTCTTCAGGGAAACAGAGTAGCTGACAGGAGGGGATTGCCCATCATTTTGTCCACACAACAATCGTTAGGTGGGCTGGTTTGAGAGAAGGGGGATGGACTCATTGAATTGTTCAGCTCTGTTATGATAAGAATAAAGCAAATGCAGGTAGTCCTCGACTTACAACAGTTCATTTAGTGACCGTTCAAAGTTACAAGGGCACTGAAAAAAGTGCCTTATGACCATTTTTCACACTTACAACCTATGTAGCAGCCCCACAATCATGTGATCAAAATTTACATGCTTGGCAATTGGTTCATACTTATCACTGTTCCTGTGTCCCAAGGTCATGTAAATTACCTTTTGCAACTTTTTAACAAGTAAAATCAATGGGGAAGCCAGATTCACTTAACAACCGGGTTACTAACTTATCAACTGCTGTGGTTCACTTAACAACTGTGGCAAGAAAAGTCATAAAATGGGGCAAAACTGACTTACAAATGTCTCACTTAACAACATAAATTTTGGGCTCAATTGTAGTCATAAGTTGAGGGCTACCTGTACTGTATACAGGGACATTAGTGCACTGGGACCAAAAAGTATTTTGATGGTCCTGCCCTGAGCAGAATTATCATTTTCTGCACTGCATTCGCAAAAAAGTCAGTTTAAGAAAGTTAGCTCCATGTCAATCTTCTGTACAGTCTATGTCAAAGTTACTTTCGACTGCACAGTAAGTGATTCATTTCCTTCCTCTGTACAACCCTCAAAACTGAATCCAGCATCAGCTGGAATGCAAATAAATCTTTCAAAACCTCCTGATTTGTTGATGGGACTTTTCTTCATGGGAACACAGGAAAACCTGCCCAGTCCCAAAATTCCTGGAGCTTTTTTCCCATCCTGTTACTAATCAAAAGTAGCATTTGTGATTGAACAAGGAGGCTTAGCCAGCAGAGCTGGGATTTTCTGAATGTGGACATGCATGTATGATGGGAGGGAAGAAGAATACTCTTTCCTTTTTCAATAGTCAAAAACAAACTTAGGTTACATTCCCCAAAAAGTGACTGAGTACATTTGGAAATCCCAAGAAAATTTTTTTAATGCAGATGTGTTCTGATATTCAGTATTTTCATATAAATGCACACATATACATCAGAACAGTGGTGAGTTGGCCCCGGTTCGGACCAGTTCGCAAGAACTGGTAGTAAAACCAGCGGGAGGCCCCGCCCACCGCCCCAGATGTTGTTATCGGCGATCTGCGCATACGCAGAAGCTTCCCATTGCGAACCGGTAGCAAAGGTAAAGTAGAACCCACCCCTGCATCAGAAGTTATAAAATCTCAAGTCTTATATTGTGGGGACAATAAAGAAATATCTTTTAAACAGAAAATAATCTGAAGCTAAGGGAAAGAGACAAAATATCTTACTTATCAGTTCACTGATTTTTCTTTTTTCTTTTTTGCTTAGCAAAAAAACATGAAAAGGAATAATTATGACCATGTTATGAGTCAGTATACCGCAGGTTTCTTCTTACATTTTTTTCATCATTAAAAACAAATTTAAACAAACAGAGGAAGGAACTCGTGTCAGACATTTTAGAGGATGTTTGTTTTCAAACATACAGTCATTTACTGGCTGAGTTAATGATGATGTAAAAATGTTCTGATCTACTGCAGTTAATGATCAGAAAAGAAATGGCTAGGATTAAAACCTGCCTGGAAGCAATGCATTGTGAACTGAGAATCCCTAATCCTTTGGTTATTGGTTATTGTGCATCACAAAATTGCATTCTGCATATGCTCAGGTAAACTCTGGCATGATATGGCATACGCAATCTGTTGTTGCAAGACTTGTACATAGTTTCTATGGAGAATCACCATGCAAGATTGCACAGTTTACCCTTTGCAAAACAATCCTACGTATCCCAGGGACAATTCTGGGTAGATGTCACTCTACAGTAGTTAGGATGAGGAGGGAATGGTGGGCTTGATTTCTTTGCCAAAAGTTTTTAGGCTTTTAATTTTCCTCTCCCAGTAAAACATATTGGCAATAAATTCTGCTGGCCTTAAAGCTGGTGCCATTTTGCAGCCTGCCAGCACCTCTTCTGCCACTTTATAGTCTGCTTTTTCTCTGAGAGCATAACAAGGCATGGTAAAAAGCAGGACCTCCTCTCTCTTTATCCTAGCAATAAGAACCATTTGAGATATACACATGTGAACACAGGACATACAGAATCTTCCCTATTTTGTCTTAGAAAAAGCTTTTTCTGACCCACATAGCACTAGGGAGAAAATCAATTGGGAACCTGCAATTTTAGCCACAGAGGTTGAAACATTTTTCAGATTCATAACCACATTCTCAGGGAGCACAGGACTGTATTTTCCCAGGACTCATGACTTCTAAAGCAAATATTAGACCAAGGATGTCTCTGGAGATTTGGGATTTAGTTTAATTTCTCAAACAAAAGGGGGGCAGTTTCTTGCACCAGATTCAGCCTCCTGATTTGAAAAAATATATTCCAGGGCCCAGGCCAAAGTCAAATTGTTGCATTGAGTAAGGATGTGCATACCTGCTTACCTCCCCTACAAATACAGGATCCCGTAAAGGATGAGAGAAAGGTAGCATCACTGTGGGAATAAACTCATGGATGGATGGATGGATGGATGGATGGATGGATGGATGGATGGATGGAAGGAAGGAAGGAAGGAAGGAAGGAAGGAAGGAAGGAAGGAAGGAAGGAAGGAAGGATCTATATGCATTTTCTAGATTGAGTTTTGCACAGGAGTCATATACTAAATCGGTCTGTGCTCTGATTCCACAATTAAGACTCATGCCTTACCTAATACTTTGATTCAAACCAAATCCAAAAATATTCTCTTTCTTATTTCAGTAAAACCCGAGTCCTACTGTTAGTGCACAACAATCAAGCCAAGAAATAGAATAAAATACTGGAGAAGAATATAATCTTGCTGTACTTGGTATTTTTATGAACATTGTTCATACACTTACAACCAAACTTTGATTCAGAATGCCAAAGATTGATTGAAAAAATAAATAAAAAATTCAGTTTACAACATGATCAGATATGAACCTTGTGTGCTTACTAATGTTGATATCATAGATACAGTCCAATAACCCTCACCAGTTTGTGTTACATTTGTAACTGTTATGAGACTGATGAAAGTTGCAGAAATTGAATGGGACCACTGTACTGCTCCCCATATAGGAAATAGATTATTTTATTGATTGATTGATTGATTGATTGATTGATTGATTGATTTGATTTATATGCCGCCCGTCTCCGGAGACTCAGGGCAGCTTACAATGCATTAAGCAATAACCTTCATACTTTTGTATATACCTGCTTAGTAGGGCTTTCGCCCCCCCCAAGTGGTGTTCTTTTTTATACAAAGTCAGCTTATTGCCCCCACAATCTGGGTCCTCATTTTACCTACCTCGGAAGGATGGAAGGCTGAGTCAACCTTGAGCCTGGTGAGATTTGAACTCGCAGTAATTGCAGGCAGCTGGTAGCTAAGTGCTACTTAACAGTACTTTAGTCCACTGCACCACCAAGGCTCTTAAGTCTTTCTCTTAAGTCACATGTAGGAACTCTTATATAGTCCTGATTCCAGGCAGTGACCAGCCTGCTGTAAGTATTAATGAAGTAACACAAATACTTTCTAATAGTTCCCTAGAATTTCTTTTGTTTTTACAGCAGGTTTATAGATTTAACTGCTTCTAGCTTTTTTACTGCTGTACCAGCTCTAATAGAACATTACATTTGGAACCAGAATAGTCATCTTTTTAAAACAAAAACAAAAAGAATGTGTACTGAATGTCAATAAGAAAATAAAGGGTGGGTGGAAGGTTTTAAAAAGCAGAGATTCTTGCTAAGAAGAAGCTTGGAAGAAAACACAACTACTCATCACTGCCTCTTTTGAGAATCTCTAAGTGGTATGTGAAGAGGAGTCCACTTGCCAGCAACCAGTCCACTTGTTTGTGGGGCAGGATGGTAGGTGGGCTTAAATATGTATTGGCCTTTTACTTCATTCCACCCCAAATTCTGAGCCTTTAAACAGCAGCCGCCTTTACTGCAGAGAATTGGTTTGATGCTTTATAACCGAGGCTGCCACAATCTGTGACCATCTCCAAGTCAGAAAATTTATTTGGTGGAACTGATGCACTAGAATTGTCCATGCCATGTGATTTCTATGCTTTGAAAAGCTGTGTTGCAGAGACCTTTCTATCAGAACATTATTACATGGAGAGCAGCCAAGCAAGTAAGAACTCCTACACTGTTCTTTTACTGCAAAGAAATTTCAGATTCTTCACCATTGCTACACAGTTTAAAGATGGCATGGGCATGAATTCTGCCTAGACAGGTGGTGGCATTATACTGAGAACATTAGGCACAGGAGAAGGATGGATATGACATAAGTGAGAATCTTCTATAAGTTTTAAAAGAAAATAAGTGGTGTTAACTAGGAAGTGTATAAAACCACACATATTCCATAATAAAGAATTATATTTATTCAATTAATTGAAGGGTTATGAAACTGTGCAATTTTTGCATTTTCAAAACTTGTTCATTAAGTTATAGACATGACATAAGATCTTTCTGTTCTCTTCCCTAAATCCATTATGGAATATTAAATATCTTCACCAGTGAAAGTTTAGTTTGACTAAAAACACAAAAAAAGTCTGATATGAATGCTTTGGTATGGTCACATTTGGACTGCACAGTAAATCTGTGATTACTTGTGGAATGTGGATATACCTGGGGTGACTCCTTCTAGGTTTAATGGGTGCTCTATTAATCCATGTTGGATGTTGCCATATAGTGCTACAATATATATGTTCCAAGCAAGCAGGTTTTAGATAATTCTGCTTTATCTGACTTGTGGTTAGAAAAAAAAATCATTTGGATAATATGGCAGCTCAAAGCAAATTATGGATGGGTAGTTTGAAGTTGTGCCATAGAAGGGGAGAGTGGATCCTCCTGGTATATGTGCAGCTAGGTTATAAGCAGGAGTGGGCTTCAAAATTTTTAGCAAGGGGTTGCTGGGTGGGCGTGACTATGGTGGGCATGGCCTACTCGGCTTCCTGCACCACAGTGTGGGGGGGTTTGCCCTCCCCGGGCTCCGGACGCTTTCCTCGAGCCTCCGTGAGGATGAAAAGCCTCCCCTCCGGAGGCCCTCTGAAGGCTGGAAACGGGCAGAATTTCTGGTAGGCCCATTTTTCACCCTCCCTGAGCCTCTCTGCGTGCCCTGCACTTATCTGCATCCAAAACAGGCCGCGTGGGGATTCCTGGAAGAGGCAGGATGGCGGGGTGGGGCCAGGTAGGAGTGGGATTTGGGGGTTCTCCAAACTGCACAGAATCTTAGCTAGAGGTTCTCCCGAACCCCTGCCATCCCCCAGCAGTCGACCCCGGTTATAAGAAAACATGTTATCTAAATGTGTTCCATCTATATGAATAAATAGTGTAATGCAGATGCACTGGGCATACTTTTGCATTTTAGAAGATCTGCATCATTCATGAGTTAGCTACACATTGCAATGCTGTGTGGCCTTAAAACCTCATAATTTTGCATCTTGCTCGAGAGCTCTAGAAGAGAGTTAAGATGGCTTAGTGAGCCATTAGTAATAAAAACTCATAGCAGAAAGAATCTTAATTAATCCCTTCTGAAAGTTAAAGGATGCATACTGTGGCTTCTGTTTCTTCCCTTCTATATACCCATAGTGACACAGCCACAGTTCATTTGCAGCAAAACCATTAAATCATACCCTGCATATCTGTACTGCTGTGTAGTTCTAGGTTCAAAGTGTATTAGGTTATCTGAATAACCCCAAAAAACCATTAAATAAAAATAGAAATGTTTAGACTATGGAAAGGAAGAGCTAAAACAAGGTCAGGGGAAAATATACCAAAAAGCACAAAACATACCACTAATGCTAAGAAGCATTAACTGAGGTTTGATAAAAAATTCACAGGATTATGATTTTAATAAAGACCAAATATTAAGGCCCTAGACTGAAGCATATGTTCCCTTTCCAAAGCTCTGGGCACAATAGTTAGGAAAGACTTGCCCATCCAAAGGTACAGAGGACAAAACAGCCTTAGGGCTAAGAAAGTTACATCTAAAAATCACCATGGTCTACTGCCTGCAATTAACAAATAACAGCATGTTAAACTTTCTTACAACGTATTCCCACCTGATAATCTGCTACTGGGCTGTAACTAAGGTAACTGTAAATAAGACCACTATGGATAGCAGAATTGGTTTTTACTCTCCCCAGAAACTACTTGTCTGGGACTTAAGATACAGATTACTTTGGATGAAGGCAATTTAATATGGATTTTTTAGTTGTAAGAAAATGAAACACAGCTTTTGTTTCTGCTTGCCCAGTTAGTGTGACCACTGCCTTTCAAAATTGTCACCTTTGTGGCAAAGATAGTAAAAATACATGCGATGGGGGTGTTACCTTGACACTATTGCTTTTTGTTACCTTCAAGGTTTGTCAATGAAAATCAGATTTTGCTTGGTGACATTCAATCACCCGATCTGACTTCCAGATCAAGGTTATCTTCTGTTATAGATGTTAAGATGGCCAGTTTGATGGAGTGGGTTTTTTTTTTTTTTTTTTGATTTATATGCCGCCCTTCTCCGAAGACTCAGGGCGGCTTACAATGCGTTAAGCAATAACCTACATACTTTTGTATATTTATACAAAGTGGGCTTATTGCCCCCACAATCTGGGTCCACATTTTACCTACCTTAGAAAGGATGGAAGGCTGAGTCAACCTTGAGCCTGGTGAGATTTGAACTTGCAGTAATTGCAGGCAGCTGATGTTAATAACAGTGCTTTAGTCTGCTGCGCTACCAGGGCTCCTGGTTAATAGCACAAGGCTAGAAACTGAGAGATTATGAGTTTCAGTTCTGCTTTGGGAACACAGTCAAAGGGTTACTCTGGACCAGTCACTCTCTCTCAGCCCTAAGAAGGAGGCAATGGCAAACCACTTCTGAAAAATGTTTCCCCCAAAAAACCCACAAGGACCAGGGAGTTGCCAGGAGTCAAAACTGACTTGAAGGCGCACAGGTCTCATGGTCATGTATGCTAACTGAGACACATTTGAATCTATCTGACTTTGTAATAACCACGATTTCTCAACTCAACTTATCTCCCATGGTATTGTATGAAAAATGGAGGAGGAAATACTATCTATGCTCTCCTGAGCATAGATAGAAAAAATGGAGTATAAAACTAATGAATAAATAACACAAAAATAATTCAATCATAAGTGACACATGATCGTGAGACATTCTGATTGGCAGATGTGGATAAAAAATGCAACATATTATGCATCGTTCTGGTCAATTGGGGTGTTTTAAATTGAAGGATTTTAAAACCGTTGTCTTTTAAAAAGCCTCCCATTTTTTTCAGTGTTGATGTTAACTGAGTGAAAAAGCAAAATAAGTGCTTGTTAAATTTCATAGCCTCCCCCATGATAAAAAAAAAAAAGAGGGGGGAATGACTTCAAGCTAAATATATGCTATCTCAAGCAAGCAAGAAGATTTTTCCTGGAGGGATTTATTTCTCAGAGATCATGCTTGGAAACACCCAGAATAAACTGTTCCAAAATGAGTCTCCTACCAAGGCCTGATATTTCTGAATAAATGACTAGCACATACTTTCCTTGAGAAACCCTGGCCCACAGAACAGTCTGTGAATATGCAGTGCTTCCTAGAGGTTTCCTGTTTTTCTCAGCTTCCTGAAAATGGTAAAGAGGCTGAGAGTTTAGCTCTCTTATGTTTTCAGTGGATACGAGGAGACCTATTAAAGATATATTCCCAGCAGTTATTAAAAATTAATATAATATAATAATATAATGATAAAGAGTTAAGCTGCGCGCAACTCCCTGGTTCAAATCATACTTCAGCCATGAATTTCCCAGGTGGTCTTAAAACAAGCTCTGTTCCCCAGTCTATCAATTGGTTGAGTTCATACTGTACAACATGTGACCCAACAAGCAGCTTTCTGCAGCCTATCAGCATTTTTTGAAAAATAAACCACTGCCACCAAATTTTGCTGCTCCAGGAAAGATCTGCCACCATCTAGATTTCTGCACTGAAGGACACATTGGCATTGCCCCCAAATGCCTCGAGGCCCTACAGACACTGCCACCTCCAATGCCACCATGTGCCACTAGCCACCCATCAGTTCATCAGCACACCAGCTATTCTTTTGTGGCCCCAGTTATTTTGAAGACATCCTTTCCTTTCTATGAACTATGCACACTTGGTCTGAACCAGAAATAACAAAATATAACTGCTGGGTTCACCTAAGGTGATATGTCCTGAAAAATGAACCATACTTTGAAAGGCTATCAGGTCTAATAGATACGGCATACACAAAAGCAGCTATGGGGAAAATAATGCAGAAGTTTTGCCTGTACAGCTCTGGTTTTTAAAACTGCGTCTTTGAATTTTCATTGAGCTAATCATTTACTTTCATTTCTAGTTTAGCTCTTGATCTGTTCTCCTGATCTATCTCTCTAAGTATGTGACTCACCATAAATCTCTCTCTCTCCCCCCCCTCTCTCTCTCTCTTCACACACACACACGCACACTCCTTGCATGACATTCATTTTATCTCTCTTCTCAAGTTGCTTCAGCATAGTATGAATTTTCCACCAAATCAACTCACTTACCTATTCCTCCTGTGTATTTAGTATTTAGCACTATGTTTCAAATTGGTACGTATAAATATGCACAGCAGTATTTAACTTCCCCAAGTTCAGTCAGCATGTCTGAATCCAAGCTGGGTCAGTCACTGGGAGCATAGCTTTCAGACTCATGCTCGAGTCCATTTTCAGGGATGTTAAGAGGTGTGCATAAGCGCACCAGCGTGCCTACCGTCCCTGTCCTAATGTTTTCTTTTAATCGTATCCTTTTCATGTATTTATAATTATATTTACACTTGTATCTGTCATAAAATACATGCTTGATGAAATGAATGAATGAATGAATGAATGAATGAATGAATGAATGAATGAATGAATGATTGATTGAATGAATGAATTTATTTCTCTCTAGCTAGATGGGCTCCCGCACGAGTCCGAAAGCTGAGAAAACAGAAACCTCTGCTCCTGGTTACCTACCCAGATTGGATCCTGCAACATTATCCTGAGACACATATATTGGCCTTCATTCGGTGTATCTGAGCTCACTTTTTAAAACATAGTTTTAAAAGCTATAGTTTTAACCTCCGTGCCTTCCATCGCGCTCTGAAGACCCTATTATTCCAGAAAGCTGGACTGACAGGATAAAGGTTTTTTAAATTGGGTTTTGATAGGGGTTTTTAAATGATCTTAGTTGGATGTTTTAAATTTGGCTGAATGGTTGAATTATTTTAATAAGCTTTTAGTTTTTGTTGTACATTGTTTTTACCATGGCTGTTCTGAGTCCCTCGGGAGAAGGGCAATATACAAATATAATAAACTAACTAACTAACTAACTAACTTCAATGCATGTGAAAAACAGCAAGTTGGGTAACCTGCATCATGACTTCAGAATATTTGCTTACATTTAGCATACTTCTGTTTCCTTGTCTTCTACCAGATCAATTCGTAGTTCCACCCTCTGTCAATGCAATTAAGGATTGCATCCAAAAAAGCCAATGCAATCCTAAACTGCATTAACAGAGGGATACAGTCAAGATAAGGTAAGGTAGTGATACCACTCTATAAAGACTTAGTAAGACCACACCTAGAGTATTGGATCCAATTTTGGTCACCACACTATAAAAAAGATGTTGAGACTCTAGAAAAAGTGTAGAGGAGAACAACCAGGATGATTAGGGGACTGGAGGCTAAAACATATAAAGAACAGTTACAGGAACTGGGCATGGCTAGTCTAGTGAAGAGAAGGACCAGGGCAGACATGATAGCAATGTTCCAATATTTGAGGGGCTGCCCCAGAGAGGAGGAGGTCAAGCTCTTTTCAAAAGCACCTGAAGGCCAGACAAGGAATAATGGATGGAAACTAACCAAGGAAAGATTCAGCCTAGAAATGAGAAAGAACTTTCTGACAGTGAGAACAATCAACCAATGGAACAGCTTTCCTTCAGAAGTTGTGGGAGCTTCATCACTTGAGACTTTCAAGAAAAGACTGGACTGCCATCTGTCAGAAATGATGTAAGGTCTCCTGCTTGAACGAGGGGTTGGACTAGAAATCCTGTTCTGTGGGCGTGGCTTGGTGGGCATGGTGTGGCTTGGTGGGCGTGGCTTGGTAGGCGTGGCAAGGGAAGGATACTGCAAAATCTCCATTCCCACCCCACTCCAGGGGGAAGGATGTTGCAAAATCTGGATAGGAAGGATATTGCCACTCTGGGACCAGCTGGAGATGGTATTTGCCAGTTGTCCGTACTACTCAAAATTTTCGCTGCCAGTTTTCCGAACTGCTCAAAATTTCCACTACCGGTTCTACAGAACCTGTCAGAACCTGCTGGATTTCACCCCTGGACTAGATGACCTATAAGGTCCCTTCCAACTCTGTTAATCTGTTACCATTCATTATTTTATACTGGTCACATTGGCACAGAGTTAAGCAATGAAGAGTTACATTATCATTACATGCTTTCTGACATGTGAATTACACACAACTCCCAGGTGAACAAGGACATTCAGCTGCTAAGTTCATGGAAGACAATTCATAAGCAAGAGTGCTGGGGAAGTCTTCTCCCCCTTGCAGAACACTTCCTCTAAGTCCTGCTTCTCTTTGACATTTTTTTTAAAAAATTTTTATTTAGACCAGGTAAATCACTCTGCCAAATGAAGCACTCGGTTGCAGCTGCCTGTCATTTTATTATGGGGCTCAAAGGTATTTTTGAAAATAAAGAAAGCAAATAAAGAAGGCATGAGAGTGGCACTTCTCATACCATATCTATAAATCTAATAAATGTGTTTCTGCTCCCCCCCCCCACACACACACCCAACAAAAAGGAGACAAACAAAACGGAGCTATCAGACTGAAATGTCATTTTGCTAATTTGGAAGATATGAAATTTACTTATAAATATAAAAATGCTAGTCCCTGTGCAATGGAAGCTTTGTTGTTATTATGAACATTTTTGATGTGCAGTTTGCTTTACTGATTTCCTGGAGCTATTACACCAGGCTCAAAACAAGGGGTGTTTACAGCACAGCTTTCAAGAGGATCAGATAGGACCTGGTGCTATTTACCTTCTTTTCCCATTTGAAAACCTTCTCCTTTATTAACCACATGAACATACATTTTTTTGCTTCATGCAGGATGGAAACACTACATTAGTTTGCTTTCTTGTTCTCCAACATCTCACGTTCCCTTTTTATTGAACCAATTCAATTGCAACCTTCAGATAGAGGTTGTATTATTGCTTTATCATTAGTTAGTAATTATAAGTGCATTATAGCCGTGGTAACACGATGGTTAGAAAGCAGTTTTGCAGGCTAACTCTGCCCACAACCAGGAGTTTGATCCTCAGCAGCTGAGGATCAAACTCCTCAACCACCAGGAGTTTGATCCTCAACCACTCCACTCCACTCCACTCCATTCCATTCCATTCCATTCCATTCCATTCCATTCCATTCCATTCCATTCCATTCTATTCTATATCAAGTACCTGTTTACCCCTAACTTGTTAGGCCATTCACGCATTCACATGAAGAAGCCATTCATGCTTCTTTACTCCATGGTACAACTGTTTGGGAATCAGAGAAGGAAGTGGCAAAAAGAGAAAATGGACATCCACATCTAGGAGTCGTGGTGGCGCAGTGGTTAAAATGCGGTACTGCAGGATACTTCTGCTGACTGCCGGTTGCCAGCAGTTTCACAGAATCAGTCTCACCAGCTCAAGGTTGCCTCAGCCTTCCATCTTTCCGAGGTCAGTAAAATCAGGACCCAGATTGTTGGGGGCAATATGCTGACTCTTTAAACTGCTTTGAGATGGCTGTAAAGCACTATGAAGTAGTATATACGTCTAAGTGCTGTTGCTATTGCTGTTGGTGGCCATACACATTAATTCTTATTTATAATGCAAAACTGAAACTATCTATACAGAAGCCAAATTGAATTCAATGGATTTTACCTCCAGATGGTGATTTATTTATATTATTTTTATTCCACTTACTCTTTAGATTCTATGTGACTTACATTCATAAAAACACAATCATAGCAAATAAGTTACAACAAATCATACTGCTATTCATCTAACTGCGGTTCTCCTAACCAAAGGCTCTACCTGTGAATATTTTAGTGATGTGTGAAGCTTTCCTTCTAAGGCATCTTTATCATCATTCTATCTTTTTTCTACCAGAAATTTGAATAGAATAGAATAGAATAGAATAGAATAGAATAGAATAGAATAGAATAGAATAGAATAGAATAGAATAGAATAGAATAGAATAGAATAGAATAGAATAGAATAGAATAATTTATTGGCCAAGTGTGAGTGGACACACAAGGAATTTGTCTTGGTGCATACGCTCAAGTGTACATAAAAGAAAAGATACGTTCATCAAGAATCATAAGGTACAACACTTAATGATAGTCATAGGGTACAAATAAGCAATCAGGAAACAATCAATATCAATATATTGTAAATTGTAAGGATACAAGCAACAAAGTTAGTCATACAGTCATAAGTGGGAGAAGATGGGTGATGGGAACAATGAGAAGATTAATAGTGCAGATTTAGTAAATAGTTTGACACTGTTGAGGGAATTATTTGTTTAGCAGAGTGGTGGCATTCGGGAAAAAACTGTTCTTGTATATTGTATTGTCAGGATAATACTAGTCGGTTGTGGCTCATATTGCTGACCTGGTTGCTTAACAAATGTGTTGTCCTCACTAGCAGGGGAAAGATTATATTTTGAGGAAGCTATTTGTCTAGCTAATGGTATGCATTTAACATACCCTGAAAGATAGAGAACCATCTCCTAGAAATCTTCCAGTGACTGATGAATTCTGGCTTGGTTATATGAACACATTGCCCAGAGCGTAGAAAAAGCAGTATAAACTTCATACGCTTTAATTCCATAATGGAGTAAACAGGGCAAAACCATTTTTCTGGATATTAAAGGAACAACGTAAGATTGCTGGGACAAGACTGAGATAAGATCCATATCGTCTGATCAAGGGCAAAGCTTTGGGTTGCCAGGGTGTTGTGGTGCTATGTAAACTACAAGTGAAGCAAAAGGCCTTTTTCACAAAGGCTCTAAGGCGAAGCTCACCAAGCTGCTCTCTATCAGTCACCAGAAGGATGCCTTCATGTGCACTGAGTTCTGCCAAAACCAGCTTAGGAAGGTGTTTGGCTAACATCCTATAGCTGAAATCAGCCTATAGACTTAAACATCAGGTAAAAGACAGCACAAGTCCTTATTTCTTTAATAGAATTTTTACCCTGCATTTTTTTTTTTTTTGCCAAAATTGCAAAATGTGGTAATTACAAAAAAAAGAATCTTTGGGGTTTGCTTTTTTTTTTTTTTTTAAAGAATTTCTGATCTTAGGGTTTTTTTCATAAAAAACAGTATTAGCACTATGCAAATAAGTATCTTTCCTCCCTTTATATAGAATGTTACTTCTAATTGAATGCACACACACACACACACACACACACACACACACAAAGAAAAAGTGGAAGAAAAACAAGCAAACCCATCCTTATTTCAGTCGCACCATTGTGAGTGACCCACAGATAACTTTGATTAAGTTAATTCATTAGTGCTTAGCAGGAATTGGTTTAGTCTGTAGGGGATGTCATGAAATCTTGTACTCATAACTGACAACATCAGCTACCGATTCAGTCTAATAACCACTTAGAACATAATTTTAATTTCAACTGAGATACCAGAAAAAAATAGAAATCTATTGAGGTCTAAATTAGCCTTCCCCAACCCGATGCCCTCCAACTCACTTGGTTTTAACTGTTGAACATTTTAGCAGATTATACAATAAATACACCTGGCAAGCACCAATTTAGAAAGGATTACTTAATGATTAATATCATATTTCAGTAAAGAAAACAGGATGGATAATTTCAATCCTGTGTCATTTTGCTTCCATACTCTCGATTGACAGTAGATCAATTCCATCACCTAAGAATGGTGAGGAAGTACAAAGAAGTAAGCAAGCTTCACAGGTTGCGTGCACATAGTAATAAAAGAAGTCCAAGACAATCACATCTAGACACCTTCAACATCTTTAGGATTATGGCTCCAATTCCTATCGGCATGTTGGCTAAGGATTCTAGTAACTTAGCCTAACACTTCTGAAAGAGTGACATGTTAAGGAAGCTTATCCTAAAAATATCAGGCACTAGACTGGAGGAGAACTCTTCCCTCCACCCCCCAAAGATATGGATAATAAAAATTTAAAACAATTGAATTGGATGTGACTAAGTGCACATATAACTTTATTTGAATAAACCTCCCAAGCCACACAAACCACTGACAACATTCCAATGTTTCACTCTTATTGTGTTTCCCCCAGAAAGGTCAGGTGCACTTACTTCACCTGACCTTTTTGAGCAGAGTTGTGTGTGAGCTAACTCTGGTCCCTAGCAACTTTTGTGACCCCCGGTATGACTAATTTACCCCTGGATTGTAGAACTGTTGTCATTGAGCACCTCCTATTCAAGGTTCTATCCTATACAGAGACTATGCCAATATCCTGAAGAGGAGCAAATATTAACCAGGTCCTGGTTTCTGTGCCAAGCTCCTTCTCCCCCCCTCCGCCCCCCTCCCTGCAGAATGTCAGCAATATTAGGCAGGAGAAAAACAGGCAGCATACTTCATTTGCTTCTTTCCCCAGGAAATGCCTCTGTGTGAGAGCAATGGATTGATAGCTTGTCTGACTTGGCTCACTATCACTTTGCCTTTTAAGATGATCTGGCTTTTTTTTATAACATTACTCCAATGCCTTTTATCTCCAGCTCTGGATGTAATTTTAGCCACAGCAAAGCAGGATTAAACTTTCCTAACATGATACATTTATCTTTCTTTTCATATTTTCAGCCTGTCCCCTTCCCCTGGTTCAGTTTCCACCAAAAAAGAAGAAGCAGAGATTAAGCTGAAACATGATCTGGGCCAGATCAGATCAGACCATGGGAGACCACTTCTTTCTCAGCAACGCCATCCCTGGCTTGCATGATCACACAGCAACAGCAGCCAAATCTTCTTCCAACCAATGGAATACAAGCATGGGGCAGAATTCAAGCCAAGCAGCAGACAGCATAGTACAAGATACAATAGATCATCCTGGATTAGAGAGATATTTACATCTGGGATTGGGAGACTACCTTGCTACATTTCTGAGTTTTCCAAATGCAATTTCACTATCATTTGTGAGAAGAGGGAGAGCAGGGGAAGCTTGAGATTGAAAAGAAACTAGAAAGATTAGTGGTTATGGCACCGGGCTGGAAATTGGGAAACTGTGACTTCTAGTCCCATTTTATAAAGTCAGCTGGATGACCTTGGACCAGTCACTCTCTGTAAATTTAACCCCACTACACAGGTTTGTTATTGTGGACAAAGCAGGAAGAGGAAGGAGCATTAGGTGTGTTACTTATAAAGGAACAAAGGTGGGATAAAAAAAATTCTAATTAAAAATGAGATCAGAGGAGAAAATATCAATTTACTATATCCACTTGTCATGCACCCCATTGTTTTCTCCTGCAGTAATGCAATTTTCATTCATAGCTAGACAATAACAATAAGTCAAATTCCTTACACAAATTCCTTACACAAAACAATAAGTCAAATGCCTTACACATTTCTGACCCACGAGTGTGTGTACAGATACAAAAACCTCACTGTGTTGTAAGATACACAGAAGAGTGACCAATTTAGCAGATTTTTCAGACAGGTCTTTCCCTCATGCTCCATGCAAAATACTGTGTAACAACCTTAATCTGCAGGAGTCCCCCTCTAGTGGGGAAAAGTGGCACTGACGTATTTCAAAGCTTTTACAAAGGGAATGAAAGATGTCAAGTTCTGGAGAGGAAAACTTGAAGATCTTAAAGACAAAGTTTTTGATAGATTTTTTTTTAAAGTAAAAACATATCACTGCTAGCCGCTATTCATGCATTAGTGAATTGGCGGATTAAAAAAAAAAGTTATGAAAGGAACTCACCATGGGACAGCAAATGGAGGTAAAGGAGAATTAAAAAGCACCAGATTGTGGAAAGCTTTTAAAACAATATTTTACTTCAGAACAGATTTTTAGTTCCTTTGCATTAATTTTCCATACCTCAGCAGTCCATATCTGACAAAGACCATTTGCTGTCTTGACTCTCTGTGCTGAATCTTTTGAGCAGTCACTTTTCTTATAACAGGAAAACTTCAGTTTGCTTACTTTTTATGGACATTGCATTGAATCTGAACTAAAGCTGTGCTTAGAGCAGATTCAGCCATCATCATCTTTTAATGGCCCCATAATCCCTTGCGGGGTGGAGTCTGGGGAACTGAGTTACCCAGTTCAGTTACAGTAGATTCAGTGAAGTCAGTAAAATGGGGTTATGACTAATCTGTTCAACTGATTCAAGTTATATTAGACAATTATGTTTTGAAGCATATATTAAGCTAAATAAATATAACTTGAATAGTTTTGAAAAAGATGGCCCATCTACTACTTCTGATATATCCTCTTACAAGAAAGTGCCATGGTGGTAAAGAGATTAACACTTAGAAAGCCGCATTTTCTAAGTTTATTTTAATTAGCCATGAAATATCTGTTCTATTTACCACCATTTGAATGGTAGGGTTATTGGGGAGGAGGGGAGCAAGTTTAAAGTAAAGACAGTAGATGGGGGCAGGATACAAGAAGGAGCAAAAAAGAGAAGAAAAATCAAATTGAATGGGTTAATAACAGAATCTTTGAGTGGAAACACAATCTTTGGGCAGAAAATACGGGTACCTGAAAAGAAGACATGGTGAGTTTCCTTTCTTCTGGCTAGCTAAATAGATGACTGTGAATAATTTCTGGTTAGCAGATGGTAACACAATGCATTGGCCTCTATGATGTGTGTAGTAGTTTTGTTAACAGTTCCTGGTTTTCCCATTTGTAGTGATGGACAGAAGTACATTGTACCCCCTGGCTATGAACGTAAACAGCTGTGTGTGGCTACATGCAGAGACAGCTGGCAGAGAGGGAAAGTATCAGAGAGAACAGTCCCCTCTTAAATGGTTTCAATATTATTTTACTGAGGAAGTGCAAAATTATACTAAATAAGTAAATAAATAAATGACAATGGTGAGAGAAGCAAAAGGAAAAAGGAGAGATCCTCATAAACTGAGTCAAGGTTGACTTAGACTTCCATCTTTCCGAGGTCGGTAAAATGAGGACCCAGATTGTTTGGGGGGGGGGCAATATGCTGACTCTGTAAACCATTTAGAGAGGGCTGCAAAGCATTGTGAAGCGGTATACAAGTCTAAGTGCTATTGCTATTGCTATAATAGCTACTAGCTGTAAATATTTCATGTCAGCAGAATAAAGGTAATTATATTCCTGCTAGAACCTTTTTCTGTGTATTTCCAGTGTATCACTGCCTTCAACTTTCTCTCGTCTGTCTGCTTCTTCTAAAGTGCCCATGAACAATCGGTAATGTTTCAAAAGAGAAACTGGGCCTGTCTCAATTTGGGGAGACTGCTGTGCACTTTGTTCTTACAACACCAACAGGCGGGAAGAAGCTTATTCCCCAAAGAGGGAATAAGCTTGGTGGTGAGACACAGGAGCATTACAACTGGTGCAATTTCTTAGGCTGAGATGGAGAGAAGGAAAAGGGAAGATTTAAGAAGAAAAGTGGGGGCAGTGAACTTTTAGGACAGACGCATTGATCCATATCTTTCCCTGAATAGGTAAGCAAGGAAAGTAAGGATGGGGAAATTACACCCATTGCTTCTTCTAGAATCTGATACTTTTCTGCCATCCTTTTGAGAAAGTCAACTTTTTGAACAATTGCAAAATTTTTAAGAAAAAAGACAAATAGAATATCTAGGGAATCACTGCAGAATTCCAGAAAAACCATTCACCCACATTCCCCACAATGCTTGAGATACAGGTGTAATAGCAATGAAGGATTGATGAGTCCTAATATAACTTTTATCACTGCTTTCAAGTGTCATATATTGGCTTTAAAGCAGTAAGTTCTTTTCAGCAGCATCTGCACAAATTCCTAAACATTGCAATGGGGAACACTTAGTAACATCTCTTAGAGCATTCAAGCAATCTTGAAACTCTGAAAGGAGAAGAAAACTCCATTCAGCACCAAAACTTTCAGATTACATGAGATATGTTCAGAAAGCTCAGCAGTCCAAGTGTCTCCATTGCAACCAATACACATATTATTTTCATTTAGCTGCTTTGAGAGCCAATTTGTCCAGCATTAAAAGGTGATTTACTAGAACAGAAGCAAAGCCCCAAAGACAGGTGGAGACATTTGCTCACCAGCCAAAGGGTGTTTGGAGCTGTAGGATATTTTGCTTTATGCTTTATAATTGTAGAATTATATTCTACAAAAATTGGGTGGACAGGATTAATGGAGGAGGTGATTAGGTATACTCAAGACAAGTAGAGTTGGTGGAGATGAGGGGTAAGAAATAATTTCAAGGTTCTAAAAAGCATCTGTCATTTGTTTGAACTTTACAAATGTGCTGAAGTAGGATGGAAAGACATCTCAAATAATAGGCAGGGAACATTGGCAGAATGGAGAACTTTTATTCCATATGCTGATTTTAAGCCCTTAAAGCTTTTGACTGCACTTTTATCTTCAACTAGATGTTACTTTCTGGTTCACTTGGGAGATTTTAATTCAGTTAAGCAAATGACCCTCAAGATATTTACAGAAAGAACAAAAAAAAAATCAGCTGCCCATAGAAAAAAACTTAACTGTTTAAGATAATTATGTTCTGGTTTAAATGACATCTGTATTCCAATATACATTCTTCAGTTGCCCGATCCTAGAATTAAGGAAGGTCATTGACTTATCACTGGAAGACAATATCAATTAAGCAGCCCAGTCAATGATGGCACATCAACCACAATCAGAACTGATCAAGTCACAAGTTACACAAATCCCGGGTTAATGGAAGCAAATACAAGATTACTTTGGGTATGCATACAGTATGTGCAGTATCTGGTGTGTCTTCTTTCATAGAATGCTTTACTGTATATCCATGTATTGATCCATGCCACCAAAGGAACCCTCCATCCTTCTGTCCCTATGAATGTGCAGGTTTTCATGTGATTTGGGAAGCTGTAGGCTAGACTGGGAAGTAAGGCAATGGAAGAAAAGGCAATGGCCATTCCCACCCCCATCTTGCCAACAAAAGTACATGGATGTATCCACGTAAGTCTCCAGGAATCAAGCTCAGGTGGAAGGGGACTTTATTTTACTTTTTACTCTCTGAGGTAAACCACCCACGCTTTCCAAAAAGAGGAAGTTTTGTATCAACCTTCACTGCAAAGGACGCAAACTGGGCAAAGAGGCCAGAACTGAATGTTCTCTCTATTATGCACCATGTTGAGATAAGGCAGGTTTCTGTGGCAGACTGACTAGGAAACCAATAATTTTGGATTCTGTAGAAAATACCCTCAGCAATGTTTGGGCCAACCTCCTGGACAGTTCAGATTCATTTACTACACACACACACACACACACACACACACACACACACACACACACACACCCAAGAGGAACTTCTGGATTAGGAAAACGACGATTTCCTAAGGACAGAAAGGCTGGCATGTGAAAAAGCTCTTGAAAACTAGCCAGACGCTCGCGCGCTCTTTCTCTCCGGGAACTTTCTTGTACCTGTTTGCTTCCTCTTTACAGTTCTCGCCACCTTTAGATGGGAAGCGGGCTCTGGCCAAGGCGCAGCCCTCTGGATTTAGGATGGAGAGCAGCGGCGGTCTGGTAGCAAAGCAGCGAACCCGAAGAGCCCTCACCTGGGTCAGGATGCTGGCTGCGGGGCGCGGAATAAAAAAAAAAAAAGGAAAGCCACCCCTTCCTCCTGCAGCGCTAGAAAGCTGCCGGTGAACAGCGCCAAAGCCAAGCGGGGCGCATGTCCTAACGGTACTCAGAAATAACCGTCGTAACACTTGGCAGGGGTGTAGTAGACTCCCGACTGCCCTCGGAGAGGACTACATTCAATCCATCCATCCATCCATCCATCCATCCATCCATCCATCCATCCATCCATCCATCCATCCATCATCCGGAGCAGACTCACACATCCAGTTCTTGACTGGCTCTACCCTCATCACACAATACAACCAGAACCAGAGGTCGAGGGGGAAAAGATCGGAGGACGAGCTTCGGCCACCGCTATTCCTCCCGCGGCAGGCAGAACAAGCGGGAAAGCAGGTTTCGGAGGAAAGCCCCGACATGCCAAGGCTGGCCGGGCTTCGGGCTCCAGGGACTTACCTCTGCTCGGAGAACGACTCTCTTGTTGCGCTCCTTTTTTTGGGGGGGGGAGGGGGGGAGGGACCCCGTCTCCTCCCCACTCCTCTTCCTCCTCCGCCTCGGAATTACGGAGCGTTAATCCACCCAAATCATTGAAATCCTCCACCGCAAGTCCCCAGCGCTGGCATCGATCGGTATTCCTAAAGTCGTTCAGCTGCTCCCGCCTGCCTTCAGTCCGTCATGCCTCCCGAGAAGCTCCCTCCGGTTGCGCGGCTGCTGGTGGTGCCGGCTGCCGGCGTTCTAGCTGGGGCTTTGCGAAAGGCTTTGCCCAGCCCGGTGCCTTTCGGACTCCTGCCTGGCATCGGCAGTTCCCAGAAGCCTTGCCTGGCTGGCTGCCGTCCCCGCGGGCTTCCCTTCCAGCGCCGCTTCCTCCGGGGATGTGGATGGGCTGGTTCCCCGTCTCCCTCTCCCTCCCCTCCCACCCTTTCCCTCAGCCTGCCGCTCGCTGGCTCGCTTGCTGCCAGCGCCACAGCCGCTCTGCACTCCTTCCTCGGCTCTAGCCTGGCACGGCGCTCATCAGCCCCCCACCGGTGGGAGCAGCAGCGGCGGCGGCGGCGGCGGCGGCGGCGGGAGCGCCAGCAGCCTGACGGCTAAAGCCGGCCTCCTTGGATCGCCGCGCTGCTCATTAACATACAGTCACAGCGGGTTAACCCTTCCCCAACCAGCCCTTCGATCATGCCAGGCCTTTCCCAATTTGCTGCAGTCTCGCCTCCCCCCCCACCCCCACTTTCTCTCCTCTGCCTCCCTCTCCCACTCCCGGCGACGTCAGAGCCAAGCGAAATCAAACGTGTGTATGCGTGTGTGTGTGTCTGTGTGGATCCGAAGGCACCGGCGCAGGGGACCGTTTAAAAATAGGTCCGCGCCAGCAGTTGGGATCCCCCGGGGGCTAAGAGGAAAGAGCCCCCTTCGCCCATCCATCGAGGTCGGCTACTTGGCGGAGGGGAGTGGGGAAGGACCAGAAAGGGGGGGAGGTGGAGGAGAAGGAGGCAACCCCCAACTCCAAGCCTACCCAAAGGCCGACCTATCGGAGGGAAAAAAAGGACCGAAAGGTAAAAGGGGCGAGGAACCTCCCGTCGCCCAACCTGCTCAGGTACACACACAGCTGGGCCGCTCTTGAAGGGATGGGTCTTCCACGGCCAAAATAGGAGTGGAAAGGGAAGGAATCTCGCCTCCTTTCCCTGCAGCCTTGCGGTTTATTCGAGCGCTGGCCTCTGTTTCCCCGGAGGGTTTAAAACTCGGAAGCGAGCGCCTCCGGGTTCCGCTGCATCTTTCACCCGAGTAAGCGAGCGAGCGTGGGATCGCCCGCCTTCTAAGGATACCCACGGGAGTCTTGCCTGGATTTTGCTTTCCTCTTTTCTCCTCTCCCCCCCCCCCACCCCAGCTTCCTTTCTGCTTGTTGCGCGTTCTAATTAAAGTCTCCGGCGAGAGTTGCAATTATTTAATGGAGGGGTTGAAGTTTCTAATAGAGGAGGTTGTTGGGCATAGCCTTGACAATTTGTCATATCCTTCCATTCCTACCTGCCTACAAGTACCGTAGTGAGATTTGTTTTCAGATTGAAGTGCGCCAGACCTCTGAGCCGGGGAAGGGAGGCGGCGACGATGTATATAATCTCTTCTTCGCTCTCAAAAGCAGAAAACAGCAATTTTGACTTAATCTCTCTGAAAATGCAGCGAATAAGGTGAGCAGGTGTCTGGGAGGAAGGCAAGAAATTAAAGAAGTCAACAGTACCATAAGTTAGAAAAGCGCTGTGAAGGGGAGGGGAAAAAACCAACAAGCCACAGCGTCTACCTTACAACTCTAGAGGTGTCGCTCATGGGAGATCTTCGTGGCAATCTAAAAACAACAGATTAGAAAACGTGAACATTAAAATGCATGCAAGAATAAACCTCTTTGTTAGACAAACAAACATGATTTAGGAGATCCTTTGGCAAAGGAGCTGGGAAGGAAAAGAACATTAAAAAGTGATTAATCAATCTGCTCTACCAGTCAAAAGGATTTTCTGATTGCAGATGGTTCTTTTAATTTAGGAGCCAAAG
Source organism: Pantherophis guttatus (assembly GCF_059756535.1). NCBI lineage: Eukaryota > Metazoa > Chordata > Lepidosauria > Squamata > Colubridae > Pantherophis > Pantherophis guttatus. The sequence goes on along the minus strand of NC_142065.1, from coordinate 43,375,075 downwards.
GAAGAGGGAAAGTCAACAAATGAAAAGCCAGTAAAACTGGGCTGCATCCACCTCTTGATTGTATGTGGAGTCAGATAGCCCTGCTGTTTTTGCAACATGGAGGCTAACCCTTTCATCCCCTTCTGTTTTCCCAAGGAAAAAGTAAGGGTGCTGTGCAAATTCAGGCTTTTATGCTGCCCGCAGAAACTTGTGTTCAACTAATTCTTTCCAATCATTTTCTTTTGTTTCTGGTGCTGGATCTCTGTGCCAATGGAGAAGAGAATTAAGGCTGGAATTCCGATCAATATATATATATATATACACATTTGCAGGCTCTTATCATCTGATCATTACTATAACAATGGCAACATTAGTGTTTGAATATTTATTGTGTTGCTGGAATAATGTCTGGCCAAGAAGTCCAGGAAATGTCCAGTGAGGTTATCCCACCTTATACTTACAACAGCCAAGTCTCCTGGGTTCAAATCAAACAGTCTAGCTATTATCCCACCAGGCTGCCTTGAAAATTCTGGCCCCGAATCAGTGTAAATTATATGCTCAGCCAGAAGGTTTGGGCTCAATTAGGAGGAGATTTAAGGACTAGCAAGCATTCAGTATAAATCTCAACACCCTATTATTTATTATAGCTAAAGAAATAGCTTCAGCACAGGGTCTCCTATAGCAAGACTCATGGCAAAATACTGACTGGGTTCACACATCAAGCTAAGTGATAGTATGTATAATCATGGTTAATTGAATAAGCCATAATTGGCTGGTTTTGCACACTAAGTCATAAGCCATGTTTTTATAAGCCATAGTGTTTGAGTTTACACCACATACCAAGCTAAAACCAAATAAATCACTGAAACCAGCATGTTATATATACTTTTGAAATACACAAATTATTCATATGGCCACACAAAGGATTTTCTACCTTTAGCTTTTATTTTCCAAGGCAGCTTAAGGCACTGGAGTGAACAGCAAGAAAATGGTCTAAAGAACTTAAAGGAATTTTGGTTTTAAGTTTTTCCCCACAGTTGAGCCGGCCTGTGGGAGTGAAGCAACTTTGTCACTCATTACCAACAGAATTATACAACTTCTGTGCAGAAGGTAGAGACTTTCCTACATATGTTTTGTAACTAAAGTAAGAAACTATTTCTCAGCACAAAATAACACAGTTGGGAGGTGTACTGAAGGAGGTTTCAGTAAATAAATACTTATCAATAACGATAGATTATAGCTATGGTCGGTGCAAAAAAATGAAACTTCAGTTGAAAGATGTTCAATCAGCACAAAATCAAACAAGGCTTAATTCATTTAAACATATATCGAGATTTTAATATGCCTTTAAAAGAACAAAAGAGAGTAGAACCGAAAGAAAGCCCAAGATGCAGGGGTGAAATCCAGCAGGTTCTGACAGGTTCTGCAGAACCGGTAGTGGAAATTTTGAGTAGTTCAGAGAACTGGCAAATACCACCTCTGGCTGGCCCTAGAGTGGGGTGGGAATGAAGATTTTGCAATATCCTTCCCCAGGAATGGGGAGGGAATGGGGATTTTGCAGTATCCTTCCCCTGGGGTGGGGTGGGAATGGGGATTTTGCAGTATCCTTCCCCTGCCATGTCCACAAGCCACGCCCACCAAGCACACCACACCCACCAAGCCACGCCCACAGAACCGGTAGTAAAAATAATTCACCACTGCCAAAGATGGAAATTTTAGCAATACATTCTGATTTAAAAGTAAAATTCGACTAAATTCAGTGGAACTAGCTCCTAAATAAGTATATCTGAAGATGTAATCCTTGAGTAAATTTCATTGACTTCTGTGAGACACACTTCGTAACAGATTGCAGCTTTACATTGTAACAGATCTAACACTAACAAAACCTGGGAGAAAGAACAAATGAAATTCTTCGGAGAGATTTCCAAAAATAGGGCTACCACTAAATATTGTAATATGGGTAGTCCTCAACATACAACAGTTCATTTAATGACTGTTTGAAGTTACAACGTCACTGAAAAAAGCATCTTATGACCGTTTTTCACATTTATGACCATTGCAGCATCTCCATGGTCACATGATCAAAAGTCAGATGCTTGGCAACTGAACTCATATTTATGACGGTTGCAGTGTCCTGGGGTTATGTGAACATCTTTTGCGACCTCCTGACAAGCAAAGTCAATGGAGAAGCCAGATTCACTTTACAATCATGTTACTAATTTAACAACTGCAGTGATTCACTTAATCACTGTGGCAAGAAAGGTTGTAAAATGAGGCAAAATTCACTTAGCAACAAAAATGTGGGGCTCAATTGTGGACGTAATTTGAGGACTACCTGTATTTCCTTTTGTTGCTTTTGGTTTCAGCACATACTTGTAGCATTCAGGCAGGAAAAAGTTCTCCAATGAATTAAATCAGGTTTGATTGAGAAATAAGCAGTGCATCTTAAGCTTCCTCTAATAAAAAAGTGATATTATAAAAAGCCTTTATAGAATCATGAGCGAGAACTAACAATGATGAAATTATTGTAGTAGGAAAACAAAACAAAACAATGAGGACAGTGTTAATAAAGCACAAATTTATATTTGGTTAATAACTCGTGCATATCAAATCTCTCCCTAAAAACAGTCAGAATGACTGCGGCACAACTGATGGCATAATATATATAGCCGTGATGGCGAACCTATAGCACGAGTGCCGGAAGTGGCACGCAGAGCTATCTCTCCTGGCACATGAGCTGTCGCCTGTTGCTCTTCTGGGTTCCGGCTCACCGGCCAGCTGGTCTTCATGTGCCTGGGAGCATTGGAAACTGGAAGACCATCCGCCTAGTGCACATACATGCACCGGGAAGCTGCTCTTCCGGTTTCTGTCATGTGCATGCGCACCAGCCAGTTGGTCTTCCTCAGTGGTGGGTTCCTCCTGGTTCGGCCTGGTTCGGCCGAGCCGGTAGTGATGACGATATGACATCACCGAACCAATTCTCTTTGTTCGGGAGATAGGCCCTCCCGCCCCCCGGCGTTATTCTTACCTTTTATTTGGCCCCGCCCCCAATCTATTCACTTCCTCCCGAGCCCCAGCTGATGGCTAGAAGGAAAAAAACTGTTTAAACTCTTGCCACGGGGCTTCAAAGGGCCGCCCTACAGCTGATCAGTGTTAAAAGACAGTGTCGTGGTAGACCAGTGCGCTCCAAAAAAAATAGGTAGACCGGAATGCTCCAAAAACAAATGGGTAGACCGGTACAGCTCTGCAAGCAGTTAAAAGCCTGGTAGACAAGTACCTCTTCTAAATCCTAAAGAATTGTCACATGACCATCAAACCACGCCCACAAAATAAGCCACGCCCACAGAACCAGTAGTAAAAAAATTTAGAACCCACCTCTGGTCTTCATGTGCGCATGCATGCTAGAAACCGGAAGACCAGGTGGCTAGAGGGCATGTGCTCACCGGAAACTGGAAGAGCAGCCACCTGGCGGATGCATGTGCATGGGGTGGCTGCTCTTCCGGTTTGCGGCATGTGCGCGCGCACTCCTGTTTTGACAGCTGGTGCCGAAAAGGTTCACCAACACTGCTATATAGCATTCTTAATATTTCAGCATCTCAGCATATCATGGCCTGAAGGAAACTGTGTAATGTTTTTTTCTTAGACACACCCAAAATTCGTTTCCAGACCAACTGTTGATAAAAATCATTCCTGTGTAAGCAAAACATCTTTGTTTCCTTACCTTAAAGGGCCCTTAAGTAAAAGAGCTCTCAGCTGCATCTTTCTTGGCAATAATATACTATAGAATAAGTTTTCATTCTTCTGGTTATTACTTTCTTTTGGAACTTTTTTTGTTCAAATTCACTGCCTAACTTCAGCACTGGAATGCTATGTATTGGTGCTTTTTTATTCAAACTCTTATCTGGATCAACATCTCTAAATTCAGGTGCACTTGCTGAGAGCTGTAAAACACTAAAGTACAAAAGCATCCCACTCCACTTTTGAGAATTTGTCTACTTTCCCCTCCTTTGAAATAATTTCTAAAGCAAATTCTGTGTGATGACACACAATGAGAATTGGTGGGGGAATACAAGTGTATATAGAACATAGAATCATAGGGTTGAAAGGGACCTTGGAAGTCTTCTAATCTAACACCTTGCTCAAGCCAGAGACCCTACACCATTCTGGACAAATGTCTGTGCAGTCTCTTCCTAAAAATCCTCCAATGTTGGAGCACCCATAATTTCTGGAGGCAAGCTGTTCCCCTAATTAATACTTGTCAAATTTCTCATTTCTAGCTTGGTTCTCTCCTTGATTAGTTTCCATCCACTGAGGTTTGTGGATTGAACCTTCTCTCTGTTGGTGTCAAGAGGTTCCTTGGTTCTGCTCTCTGTCTACTGTCTATTACTACATTATTAGTAGTGGTAGAATAGAGCAAAGTTATGAGAAACCTAGGACTATGTTTAATATTCCTTCTCTGCTTATCAGATTTCAATGTTTTCTTTCCTCTTGCAGGCTTTTTATGGGAAGAACCAAGATTAAAATATACAATGTTTCTTCTGCTGGAAGATATCGGAGTACGACTTTGATACATCAGCCATGATATCCTTCTATACCAGCAGGGGGTTTGGGTTTGGAGGTATTGTTTCGTGCTGGTTCTGCTCATTCCTTCATGGGTAGTTCCAGTTGTAATGAGAGAGGAGAATGAGCTTGCTCATCTCCCTTTGCTTTTTAATATCTATGTACATTTGTTGGATAAGGCTATCTATCAGTTCAGGGTGCAGTATCATAAATATGCCAGTGACTATCAGCTATATGAAGGGACGTGGTGGCTCAGTGGCTAAGACGCTGAACTTGTCGATAGAAAGGTAGGCAGTTCAGTGATTCGAATCCCTAGTGCCGCATAATGGGGTAAGCTCCCATTACTTGTCCCAGCTTCTGCCAACCTAACAGTTCGAAAGCACGTAAAAAATACAAGTAGAAAAATAGGGACTACCTTTGGTAGGAAAGTAACAGTATTCCGTGCGCCTTTGCCGTTTAGTCATGCTGGTCACATGACCACAGAGACATCTTTGGACAGCGCTGGCTCTTCGGCTTTGAAATGGACATGAGCACTGCCCCCTAGAGTCAGGAACGACTAGCACATATGTGCAAGGGGAACTCTTACCTTTACCTTTATCAGCTATATATAATTACCACAGGTTGAATAAGGGAGTCTATCAAAATCTCATTCCAGTATATGGAGGCTACAGATGGAATTATTTTCTGTTGCAGTTTTCTTTCATACCCTGCATTACCTCTTGATGTTCCCTGTGCCATCTTTTTGAGGTAGGCCAGGTCACTGCATGACTGGAATTTTGTTCACCTACTGTAGGCTACAGTGACAGTATCTTGAAAGTCTGTGTTTTCCCTTTCCTCCCTCTCTTTACCCCAAGGAGTTAAGGTGGAGCCAGTTTGAATTTCTTTCCCCTGCTTTTTTTGGCTTTCTGGACTTAAAACATGTTTTTGCAACTATTGTTGCATAGTTTATCTGTCTTTGTGGCTCTCCCCACCCTGAAGACCTGGGGGTACTCTTGGATTCATAACTTGATAGGCAAACAGAAGCTGTGGCTGGAGAGGAAGGGGTGTGTGGCTTTTTGCAGCTGGTGCCTCAATTGCAGCCTTTCCTGGAATGTGAGAATCTTACAAAAAAAGAACTCATGCTTTCATTATCACTTTTGTGGATCACTGTAATGCCTCATTGGGCTATTTTGAAGATACCTACAGTTTACATTAATCTAGAATGCAGTGGTCCAGTGATTAGTAGGTACGTGGTTCCAGTCACTGGTGAAATCCAAATTCTTTTACTACTGGTTCTGTGGGCATGGCTTGGTGGGCATGACAGGGGAAGGATACTGCAAAATCTCCATTCCCACCCCACTCCTGGGGGAAGGATATTGCAAAATCTCCATTCCCACCCCACTCTGGGACCAGCCAGAAGTGGTATTTGCCGATTCTTTGAACTGCTCAAAATTTCCGCTTCCAGTTCTCCAGAATCTGTCAGAACCTGCTGGATTTCACCTCTACTTCCAGTGCTCCAGTCCCTATACTGACTAGAGCTTAGAAACTATATTGGCTTCTGAGCACAGTTCAGGTTAAGGCTGTACACTGTTTGATTCTGATATAGCTCCAAGGCTGCTCTCTCCATCCAGTATCCACCTATTCAACTGTCAGCCTCCCAAGTAGACCAGAGAGGAAACACAACAAGATGAGTTAATTCTACTTTATTGAAGACTACATTAACTCAATGTTGCAAGTCTGAAAATACAAATGGCTTGCCATTTCTTTTTAACCATCTGATAATTTAGGGCAAATCCTTTCTTAGTTTCTTTCTCTGCCTGCTAGTCAGTTGTGGGCTCCTCCATTTTTTATCTGATTGTTCCCTAGCCAGCATCTTTGCTCCCGATCTTCCAAGATCATTCTCACATTGGATTGCGCCAGCACATAGATCCTGGGAAAATTTGCTAATAGTTCTTCACTTTGGGGAGAAGGTATACAGAGGCTTATGAGTATATTTTCTCCGTTACAGTACTTGCTCTTCAAAACATCCTTCCTCAAATATTCAATCAGCTCCCCCTCTTTTACTTTACAGACATTATTGAGAGCAGATTGAGGACAATTTTTTTGAATTATAAATATTGATGTCTATATGTTGGTTTTATTCTCTAGGGTTTTTTTTTCAAAAAATAAACTCTAATATGGATTTTTAATTGTTCTTTATTTCTTCTATCGATCTAAGTAAAAATGTTTTAGACCATGGATATTTTAGCATAATTTGATGGAAGTACCGCTTGCCAATAATCTTCTGTTTGTGATGGGAAATGATTGAATAAATGAATAACTTATGTTTAAAAGTTAATTGTTCTGAAAATGGCTTGATATCTGGTTGTTCTCTCAATAAACCTTTACCAGGGTGGTGCAAAGCTTCAAAGAGATGCTATGACTTTTCCTCCAGGCAATGCAACCTCTGTTCTATAAACCAATGGCCAGGTTGCTACTCTGTCTGCCATTCTCTGCTCACGTCTGGCTGCCTAGACTTCTTCCTGTGCCTCTTCTGACTCTTCCCGTCAGCTTCTGGAAGTAGAGGAAAAGGTATTTGCATCTGCATAATATATGCTGGAAGCCTCTTCAGCTACATGAGTAGTTGGATGGAGCCTTAGAATGACACAAAGAACCTTAAAAGGCAAATCAAATCAATGACACAAAGGGGCCTCCCTGAGCTGAAGTTCAGCTGCCTTGCAGACCTTCTTTATTTCCCTGGGCAGGTCTCTTAAGAATAAAGAGAATGATTCCCTGACATTTTCAATTTTAAGAAAACTGAATTGTTAACAAATGTACCTTTCAAGTATCCACTGTAATAATATTTTCTTTAAGAATACACACACACACACACAGACATACACAGGGTATATATGTGTATGTATGTATATATATATATATGTATGTGTGTGTATACACACATGTTGCATAGATAGATAGATAGATATAGATGATATAGATATAGATATATAGATGTGTGTGTGTGTATATTCTCCCTCCCTCTCTCCCTCTCTCTCCCTTTCATGTGGGTGTGGGTGTGTGTATTTCATTGCCAGTGCAGAATGTAGTATACATCTCTAGATTTTAAAAAAATGGATCATAAAATTAATAGGGTACATTTTTATCAATGTCTATTAATCATAACAGTCAAAAATGAAACATCCATTTTCAGTGCATATAGGCTAGCCACACACTGTAAATATATGCAGGCCATTGCTAACATCAGCATTTCCTGCTGATATCTTGACTCTTAAAAAAAGTCTCCATAACAGCAATCATAGAGATATTTAGGGTATGATGACACATACATCATATTTAATAGGTGTAAATGAAGTTTTAAACCTTGTTTCAAAGTCAAATGAATATTTTTCTTAGGATATAACCTTTTTAGGGCATCGGGAAAAACATAAATTTTAATAAATTGATAGTCTTATTGCAACTTTAGTGACATGATTCATTTTCTATATAAACACAGTGTTCAAAATACTCAAATAAGTTATAGTCTAGGATATTTTTACAGAAAACTTGTATAAATTTGACAGTTTTAAATACTGCCAATGGGCGACAACAGACAACTGATGTCCTTTAACACAGAAAATTATATACTTTACTGTTTTTCTATTCAGGAAGGAGTTGCCTTAGATCTGAAGTGGCCAATTGGTGGCCTCAGGCCTATTTTTGTACCAATTCCATCCAATTCCCATCCAGTCATTATAGCAAAATGGCAATTTTGAATAGCTTAATTTGTATTTCTTTTGTACATTAGGTGTCAGAATAGAGCATTAAATGTCTCAGGTTTGTTTTGCCCTTAAAACTTCCTCAATGCCAACATTCCTCCCATTAAACAAACAAATAACAAATCTTTCTGCCAAAAAAAAAAAAAAACAACAACCCACAATCCAGAGCTTTGCCTCCTCTAGTGATAAAATGATAGCTCTATATCTTAGTCATACCTTCTGGGCATATCAAGGTAAAAACAAACAAACCAACCCTAAACATTGGGTTAGTTAGATATGCAGCATGATGAAGGTTTCTAATCAGCCACCATGTTTACTTTCTGAGAATGTCTCTCCTATTTTTAGCTATGTAGTTCCAACTGATTACACTCAGGGAAATGTGGCAAAGAAAATCATTCCTGGTCAACATCACAGAATATATGAGTTGGCTCTTCAGGAAATGTACTGAAATCTCTGACATAATTTATACACAGATGTGTCCTTATATTCTACTTAGAAAAAAATAGAGTGAATACATCTCAAGTGACAAATAATTTTAGGTGATGGTTAGGAAGCACCCCTTATATTTTGCTTTATCTTTTCAAGAAAGGAATTACATGAGAGGAAAAAATGCAGGAGCAGCAGCCACGAAAAGGAGCTCTGGACTGGATCAAAATGTATCTGTAAGGAGATTATGGCAAATTATTCACACATGCCTGGACACACATATATTGATGAAATGAGACATAGCTAGCATTGGAGGTCAACAGTACAAATAAATTTAGGATTCTGCTTCTGGCTTTTTCAAATACCCAGAGAAAAAGGAAAGGTTATATTTCCCCCTAAATCCTTGAAAGGAATGAAGGATGAAGAGTTCCACTTAGAACACATTATTTTCTTAGTACTTTCTGTTAAGGAATAATGGTTATTATAGTTTAACACAGTAGCCCTAAGAATCCCAGAATTTCATACTCCAGAAATCTGAAGAATTACCTCAATAAGGCTAGAGGTTTTTTGGATGTTTAACTGCAGTTTCCTTTCTCATTTTATGCTCCTTTTTAATTAAAATTTAATTCCAAAATTAGATATGTGGGTGGATGCAGCACATATTACTTTATGAGTGTGCTGCCCACAGTTTTCTTTATTTGTTGGACTACAGTAAATTATGTTCGGAGTGGTGATGATGAGGACGATGAGGACGATGATCATAATATTGCTTCTATTTTAATAAAAAAATACATGAGAATCAACAAGTGCACAATACAGCAATTCATTCATTTATTCATTTGTCCAATTTCTATAGTCACCCATCTCACAAACACATGACTCTGGATGCCTTACAACAAAGCTAAAACAATCAATAAATATTTATTAATGCAATTAGCATCACGTAATTGAAATATTAAAATCTATGAAACAAAACTAAAAAGAAGACATAACAAGTGATATGTCATCATGTATTTGGGGAAACTGTTTTCTCTCTCCCCATTTTGAAGTGGGACAGATGGCTATGGGTTGGGCAGCATGCATGTCATAGTAAAGCCTTTTCAAAATAAGATTAAAATAATATCATGTATTCATGCAGGGATTAATTCTTTAGGCCTAAATGAGGCAAAAGCCAGTGGAGAAATTCAACAGCTTGCTGACTAAGCACCCTGTCTCTTTATCAGTATGCTACATTGTCTGAGATTACGACCTGCTTATTGTTTCTAGACAGAATTAAAGGGTACTTGTACACTTATGAAGGATGGCAGCAACAATTCAGACTGAATTAATCCAATATAACCTCAGTTGATGACCAACCCTTCTTCCATTCTGATCAGCTGAAAAGCAATCCATTTACCTGAATACAGATCCCATTGCAAAGGTAGCTTTCTGAAATAGCCAGTAATATTGTAAGAACACTTGTATGGACAAATAAAGTCCTTTCTCCATTATTTGTAAACAGACAGATCACATACTCTAGGATAGGGGAAGTCAAGATTTTTAAAGAAGCCTGATACGCCAGTTGCGCCCCTTTCTAGATCGGGACTCCCTACGCACAGTCACTCAGGCACTCGTCACTTCCCGCCTGGACTACTGCAACGCTCTCTACATGGGGCTCCCCCTGGGGTGCACCCGGAGGCTCCAGCTGGTCCAGAACGCGGCCACGCGGGGGATTATGGGGGCGACGAGGCGCTCCCATGTGACACCTCTCCTGCGCGAGCTGCACTGGCTCCCGGTGGTCTTCCGGGTGCGCTTCAAGGTGTTGGTGACCACCTTTAAAGCGCTCCATGGCTTAGGGCCGGGGTACTTACGAGACCGCCTTCTGCCACCAATAGCCTCCCACCGGCCAGTGCGCTCACACAGAGTGGGCCTCCTCAGGGTGCCGTCCGCCAGACAATGTTGGCTGGCGACCCCCAGGGGGAGAGCCTTCTCTGTGGTGGCGCCCACCCTCTGGAACAACCTCCCCCCAGAGTTACGGATAATAACAGACCTCCGGATTTTTCGTCGGGCCCTGAAAACCCATTTATTTCAACTAGCTGGGCTGGCTTGAGTCAAATTTTAAACTGATTTTAAATTGGAATTGTTTTAATTACGGCCAAAAGCTTTAATTATTTTAATCAGTTTTTAGATTTTGTATGTTTTGTATGTATGTCTTGTTTTATTTTGGCTGTTCACCGCCCTGAGTCCTATATTGGAGAAGGGCGGTATAGAAATTTAAACAAATAAATAAATAAAATAAATAAATAAAGACCATGTTGGGAAAAAAAGGTCTTACATGTGCAAAAAATGTAATATTTAATCATATAAAGCAAAAGTTTATTTATTTATTTATTTGCTTGCTTATTTATTTATCAAACTTGTATACTTCTCATCTTGCCAAAGGCAAGGTGAACTCTAGACTAATGTACTCTAGACATTAAAAACAATACAGAATAAAACACTGAAGCAATAAAGATCTATAATTTAAAAATAACTTTTTAACTTCAATTAAAAATAACTGCCATATTTTTCGGAGTATAAGATGCACCAGAGTATAAGACGCACCTTAGTCTTTGGGGAGGAAAATAAGAAAAAAACTGATTGGCAGGTGGGTCGGCCTCCCGGAATACCCCCAATCAACTGTTCTCAGAGGTGAATTTTAGCAACAGGTTCCTTGGTTGTGAGCTCTGTGACTTGCTTTTTTTTTTTTTTTGCTTTTTTTTCCTGCCTCTGAAACTTCTGAAACTTTGTTTCAGAAAAAACTTTTTTTTCTGTCTCCGAAAGCCTCCGAAACAGAGCTTCAGAAAAAAAGCCTCTGAAGCTCTGTTTGGGGGCTTTTTTTCTGAAGCTCTGTTTGGGGGCTTTTTTTCCTGAAGCTCTGTTTGGGGGCTTCTTTTCTGAAGCTTTGTTTGAAGCCTTTGAAACCTCCATTTGAGAAATTGGGCAGGGCTACATTCGGAGTATAAAACGCAGCCAGATTTTCACCCTTTTTTGGGGGGGAAAGGTGCACTTATATTCCGAAAAATATGGTAAGCAGCTGCAGATGGTGGGACAAAGTGTGTGCAGGGAGGAGATGGCGTATTCTCTATTCCATTAGTCACCTCCAATGTGCTATATGCCTATTAGGGCTGGAGGCTATTTGGGATACCAAGCCTTCAGACTCTTTTAGAAGGCCAAAAGAGTGGCAGCGGATCAGATCTTGGTGGGCAAGATGTTTCAGAGGGTAGGAGCCACAACAGAAAAGTCTCTACATCTGGACCACACCAGCTCAAATTCCTTAGCTGATGGGTCCACAGCATGCCCCATTTGCCAGCATCAGTGTTAATCCCATCAGAGTGCCCTGGAATCTAAACATCTAAATATCTTAAACAAACGAGAAATGTACACATGCTGTGCATGTTTATAAACATTCTCCCACTCTCCTGTGGGAGAGATCCAACAATCATTGCTGAATAAACTTTTTTCTCTTTACCTGTTGGCCTTTTCTGCTTCTCATGTGGAGAATCACTATTCCATCACAAACTGGTACGTGCTGGAGGAAAACATTTATATCTTTCTGGCTTTCTAATAAACATGGTAGTTTCAAGCAGTCAGGAGTCTCCCGGGCTGCCTTACTGCAAATATCAAAAGTATTCTAGCACTATGCAAAGGATAACCAGTTTTAGAGGAACATGATTCCAGATGGAATGCTAAACACACAAACAGTCAAACAAAACAAAATAGCAAAAAAAAAAAAAAAAAAAAAAAAAAAGCTTTCCAGAACTCTAGAGATTCATCTGACATTAATAAATCGCTTATCTAGAAAAACTATGGAAGAATGGAAACTATGACGAAATATGTGCAGGAGCAGCTGAGGTTATTAGTCAACCAAACCTAAGGAAAACTGCAATAGAAAACTATTTTCTCTTTCATTAACATTTTTTGACAACTAAATGATCACACCTCTTACCAGAGAGTAGGCGCTATTTTCTATAGTGTCTAAATTCAAGTTCAGTTCTGAAATGATTTGCAGATGAAGTTGTTGATATGGGAAAGTTATTCTGCCTATTCTTTCATTTGTGGGTCATAGAATAAGTGATGGCATTAATAAAAATACATTTGTTATGCACAAATCTGATTTTCTTGACACTTTCTTGGGGGAAAGTAAGTTTAGGGTAATTTGATTCCCCCTAGTGGTAGGTTGCATGCCTATAACAGAAAGAATAAATACATGATGAATGAAATATATAACAGCATTAAACTATTTTAAATAGACCTTACCAAAAAAGTCAGTCAGTCAGTCAGTCAGTCTGTTAGTCTGTCTGTCTCTGTCTCTGTCTCTCTGTCTCTCTCTCTGTCTCTCTTTTCCCTCCCTCCCTCTCCCACTGTATTGATGGAGGAGAGGATCATCAAAAATATTTAAGGGAAAATTCTCAGATCCTCTAGCAGACTATTTTACTTAGCTATAATAGTTAAATTGATGTATCATTGAGAAGAAGAGGACAAAGTTTAAATCTAACTTGAGGCAGCAGCAGCTGCTGCTAAAGATTATTTTGTATTGGATTAGAGAGTTAGAAGATTCTGGTTTTTTGTTTACTGTTAATATGAAATTGACCATAGGATGGAATTCCAGGACAGCCACTTGAAAGCTGCAGTGAAGATCATTTTTTGTGCTATTTGATAGTGTTCCCAACAAATTACCTTCTCAAGTGCTGAAAGTTTCTAAAAAGCTCCATCCATGGTTGTTGAAGACAACAGTGACTTCCATTTTTTTTAGGCTACTTTTCTTAAGTGCAGGCCATATTGACTCATTCATTTACATTAACCCTTTAAATATAATTTGATAAAACAAATGCTTTTGTGAGCTGAGGTTCCCCCCCCCCAGTCTTTACGGGGGAAAAAACTTCTTGCATTTGCATGCTTTCAAACTGCTAGGTGGGAAGGAGCTAAGGTAGGGATCTGCAACCTTAAACACTCAAAGAGCCATTTGGACCCATTTCCCATAGAAAAGAAAACACCGGGAGCCACAAAACCCTTCCCGTGGCTGACTATTCCTTGAGCGGCCACAAAACTAGCATATGTAGTTGAATTAAACATTTTGTTTTCTTCTGAAACATTTCTTTTCTTGGATTTATCCATGGTTGGCTTATTGGTGGTTGAAAAGCTCAGTAAATCACGTACCGGCAGATGTCGCACATTGGCGGTTGTGACGCATATTTTGAGTGACAGGGAGCCACAGCAGAGGGGTGAAAGTGCCACATGTGGCTCCAGAGCCGCAGGTTGCTGACCCCTGAGCTAAGGCAAGTAACAGGAGCTCACCCCATGTGCGGAGCTTGGGTCTCAAACCAGCTCTCCAACTGACAATTCAGTGTCTTTAACCACTGAGCCATTGTGCCCTCTTTAATTTATATACAAAGGTGTAAATATAGTTCTTTAGATTTAAAATTAAACCTTTTGATTGCCTATAAAGCCATGTATATATTGAAGTGGTATACATTTGTATTTCTATTATATTTACAATGAATAATACCCATAATTGAGTTAAAACTCTCTGTAGCTACTGTGAATGTGTGTAAACAACTGACTACTGTACATGACTGATTCAATTAACTTATGGCCATGCAAACAGTTTGTTTTCTCTTCTTTGCTGTGACTAGTTCATATATGTTCTGATTTCCATGGTAACTGACTGACGTAAATATTATCTTAAAAAATCAAACCTATGGATAATAATAACTGAAATGTAAAAATTTTATAGTGAACTCTAACATGCTTAATATTTATTTTGCTGCTCTGTTGTTGATGTGTTTGGGATTAAAATTCAAATGAGAAGAACATAGGATGCACATTAAACGTAAGTATAGATCTATGAAAATTTGCCCTTTTTTTAAAAAAAAATAAGGAAAGGCAGGCTCCCTTTATGATTTTATTAACAGTCAATACTTTATTCAATAATTCTCTAATGTATAACCATGAAGTATTTATTGCTCTGAATTGTGGGGAAAAGGCTAGATCTATGGATGAGATAGCAGAACAGAGTTAGTGCTAGGAGGTTCAGACTACAGGTAATGGGGATGCTTCATACAGCAACTAATTTAATTATGCAATTTGTTTTCTACAAGATGTAGTGAAGTAGACTAACTTAGATGGCTTTCTGAGGAGCAATCAAATTCATGATGTGTATTATCCACTACTACTATGATCAGATTGCCTCTGAATTTCAATTCTTGGAAAACTGCAAACTTAAATTTCTTGGGTCCCTATATATAGACAGAAAAGTTCCTTATAACCAAGACATCACTGAGGCCCTGGGAATAACCTGTTTTCCGTGCCCTTGTTTCCTAAATCTGGACACATTTTTATCTGTTATTACCTTTTGGAATGCCTTGTCATCACGAGCCTCTTCATGGGACCCTTGAGAATGGAAAGCAACGTGCAAAATTACATAATCATGCAAACAATGGGAATTATGCACTTGCATTAGATTTGCTGACATAAATATGTAATTGTGGTATTTACATGGTCATACAGGTGTTGGCACACTGATGTCATTGTGGTTTCTGCTGCCTATTATAGAATGAGTTCTAGTCTTCCCTTAGGCATGAATGCTGGCTAATGACTTTGGACCAGTCACTTTTAATTAACCCAATCCACTTCTCAGGGTTGTTGTGGGGAAAAATACAAGGAAGCAGCATTATGTACGCTACCTTGAATTGTACAAAATAAAGGCAGGACAGACGTCTAGTTCATAAATAAACAAGAACAACAACAGCAAAGAGCCTAAAGCAGCTCTCAAAGAAAAGGCATTTGGAATCCAGTAGAACAGAGGCGTTTTAAAGATGTTGTTGACATCTTATGCTGAAGTACACTCCATTTCAAACCAACTGAAACATCTGCTTTGGTTAAGCATCATATACCACTAATGCAGTTGCTCCTTACACAGCAAGTTATCCAAGGCAGGGTTAGAGCATCACCATCATTTCTCTTCTTGCGTGACTGTCTGCATCCTGTCTATTATTTACTGATTGCAAATTGCTTCTTTTCTGAGCACACTGGACAGCTGAGTAGAGGCTTCTGAGAAAGCAGCTTGACAGCTGATTTTACAAGCATTTCATGTTATGAGCAGGATGCAGATGGGATAAGCTTCCATTGTCTTCTATACACTGTAGTTGCTTGTACGTAAAGCAATGAACATGCAGTTTGTATAACCAGTTCTCACACTTATTTGGCATTCAGGACACAGTCTGAGAACAAACATGTTTTCATCTGAATTTATGTAATGTGTGGGGAGATCACCTGCCATTCAACACAGTGCTAGTACTTATGGGAAAAGCATCAATCCTTGGATACAAACTTAATTTCAGAGCTTACTTTTATTGCTTGTTCTTGTCTGTACAGTTGGGACATAAGAAGAGAAACCGTTGGGATTGGTTTCATACTAATGGCAAATATAATTCAGATATGCTTGTTAGCCACACATTCATCTGTTCTCAAATGGTTTGTGATTATGTGAGTCATCTATTTGATGGGCAGAAGGATTAGGACAATGTTATTTTGATTTAGCTGATATATTTAGCTGATGTATTAGGTGACAGTGTTACCTGCTTTGGGTAATAGAATGTCTGCAAGAAAACAACCAATGTAGATAAAAAGCTAGTATGTGAAAGGAAAAGATTCCATAGCAAAAAAAAAAAAAAGTTGTCTATCCACACATGGATATCTCCTCCTAATGGATACATGGATTAGGCTTTTCACTTGAAGTCACTTGACTGGGAGGGAGAAGGGAAAGAATTTAGAATGGAGGTGTCACCAACATTCTGAATGTCTGCCCAATAATTTTTTCCACAGGGATGAAATTGGGAACTGTTTGAGTTTTATTTTTCTGAGCTCCCTACTGTGGAAAAGCTTGAATATAATCTTTCTTCTAACTTCTTCCCCACAACATATTTATTTGCTTGTTTATTCAATTAATGAAACAAATGTATATAACCAATTTGCACATAGGTGACTAGACTTTGGCTCTAATCTAGACTGTTTTCAGAGTTAGTGTGCTACTGAGCATAAAGTATGTTCAGAATCCTGATCCGCTTTATCAATTTCTTTCCAACATTCCATTGGGCTGCAAATAATAAAATGGTTTTAACCCATCATCTCTTTCACTGGGAATTTCAACAGAGATGCTGCTGGAAATATGTTTCACCAAGACTGCCATTTTTTTCCTCTCCCAGACTTAAGAAAATGGGACTGATTCAAGCAACATACTGACTCCTAAACTGAGGTTAATGAAGCATCATTTTTATGGTCACATAATATGCAGTGCCCCATAGAGTATTATATGTAATAAGTGATAAGGCTGGTTCAAGTGAAGCGCTAAGGCAATGGCAATGTTCCCACAGCACTCTGAATCACAAACTGCCAAAATCCATTTTAGTCTCGTCTAGCATATAGTACAAAACACATCTTCCTGAGTAATTTTTCTCTCAAGGATTTTGAATTATTTTGATGTACAATTTCCTTACCTTAAAAAAAAATTGTAAGAGAATATGTTTCACACTATCCCTGCATATCTGCAAGCAGGGTGTCAGAAGAGCATTTAGAGTTTCTTCAGAGGAGATAATGGAGAATATGTTGTAGCTTGTGAACTACAGATACTTATTTTTATCTTGTTATAAAAAAGCCAGTGTAGCATTGGCTCCCCAGTAGATTTATTCACTACAAGATACCACAGAGTAGCTAAACAATTACCTGTGTGGCACTCAATCACCTTCAGCCAACCTCTACCTGAAACTCTCCTCATATGTGATACATTACTTCCGATATTTTGTGCTCAAGCAGGCACTGTTATAGTTTATTTGGCATGCTGTGATTTTGAGATCAGATGCAAACTTTTCAAAAAATATTCTCTGAGTTTCTGTTTGAAGAAAAAAAAATGAATTGCTGTTGTTAACAAATCCATATTATTCTCTACTGATTGTAGAATAAACCTTTCACTGTGTTTAGCTTACTGTTTAACTTGTGGCATTATAATGTTTGAAAACTATTTTAGAAAAAAAGGAGGACATCTAGATTTTTTAAAAAATGCTAAATATTAAACTTACTATTTTAGGCAGAGTCAAAGTGAGTAAACTGAACTACCATAATTTGCCTTTGAAAGTAATAATGCCATTGCTTTTCCTCCTGATATTTTCTCTAATTGATTAAATGATCCATTCTGTCTTATACATAGAGAAATATATTTCCTGCATAGTTCCAAAATGTGTCTGCTGAGAATGCCTGGTTTATCTGGAAATAGAGAAAATAGCACCATCTATAGGGCTCTTAGTGTACAAAGTAGACATTTACAGTGCGGACTACAACAGAAAGCTGTGCTCAGAGGCATTGGTAAGCACTTCAAAGTAATATTCAGGGAAGCTAATAATTATTAACTGTAATTACTACTATAGGAGAATCACAGGCAATTACTTTAAAAATTATTTCCACTCAGTTACTGCCTTCAACAGAAAATGGAAATATTAAGCATGAAAGTGTACATACATAAATACCGAGCAAATGACTGTTAAAAAGTAGCTTTTACTTTATATTTTTCCTTCATTACTCCCCTCATCCATTTTAAAGCTGTTTTTCATTCAGTTTGCTCTGCCTGTATTTTTTATTTGAAAGGAAATAAACATTTTTTTTGCTTGGCAGTGTGCTACTTTTCCACTATAGACAACTATTATCCCATTACTCTGTAGTAAGTAAATATGTGAAAAAGGAATCAGTTCCTTACATATTAAGGAAGAATACAGAAAATAGAGGAGCCAAAATTAGCTGGGGAATGTAATAGAAAAATAGATAAGTAATTTAAGCAATGGATATAACATCATGGTATATAACATAACTTGTAAACAGACTTAGTTAAGGCTAAATACCTGTAAATTCAGATTCAGAATCAGAATCAAGCTGGAAGGAATCTTGGAGGTCTTCTAGTTCAACTCCTTGTTCAAGCAGGAGACCTTATACCATTTCAGATAGGTGGCTGTCCAGTCTCTTCTTAAAAACCTTCAGTGATGGAGCACAGCTTACTTCTGAAGGTAAGCTGTTCCACTGGTTAATTGTTCTCACTGTTAGAAAGTTTCTCCTTAATACCAGGTTGCTTCTCTCCTTGATTAGTTTCCATCCATTGTTTCTTGTCTTGCCTGTTTGTTCTTTGGAAGATAAGTTGACCCCCTCTTCTTTGTGGTAGCCCCTCAAATACTGGAATACTGTTATCATGTCACCCCTAGTCCTTCTTTCCCCTAGACTAGCCATAGCCAATTCTTGGAATCATGCTTCGTATGTTTTAGTCTCCAGGCTCTTAATCATCTTAGTTGCTCTTCTCTGCACTTTTTACAAAATTTCAACATCTTTTTTGTAATGTGATGACCAGAACTGGATGCAGTATTGCAAGTATGGTCTTACTAAAGTTTTATAAAGTTTTGTGTTGGTGTCAGAAATTTGAACCATATTTCAGCTTTGGACATTCTTGGGCCTACAGTAATTACAATTTACATCAGAAACCTAAATCCTTTACAGACCTAGCAGGATAGGTGTCTACAGGTAGGCTCAAAATCTACAAGATGGTAGATTTTGCATCTACCATTTTGTAGATTTTGTATGGTATTGCAATCCAAGCACTGCCCATTGTGTACATTTATGCAGAGTTACACATATACAAAATAGGTGGGGTTTGGATTGTGATGCCATGTCTATCATTTCACAGATTTGGACCCTTTCCTATGGACCCTGTTATTTAGCACAGCAATTTTTTTCCCCATTCTAGACTTTTATTTTATTTTTAGCAGTCATATTGGACAATCTGATTGGAAGAAGAGATTCTCCTTTAGAATTGCTCCAAAACTGAATGCAGAATGAAAAATCCAGATATATGTGTTTATTTTTCTTAGAGGCATAGAGACAGCAATAGAGCAACATTTTATCACTTTTGCCTTTTGTTGCTGTAGTAGATAAGGATGATGGTCGTTTTGCCACCAAAGTAAATAGAAGATTGGAGAATTTGTGAGATCCATTCTAGATGGCATAATAAAAAGAAAGCAGAAGGATCTTGAGTTTGTGTGTGTGCAAAAGGTAGTTAAAATTGTTGAATACCATTAATATAAGAACATAAGTAACTTTACATGCTAAGGTGATTGAAAAATATGATGAAACCAATAGGTATTTCTTTTGGCTATGTGCAGTATGTCCAAATGATATGACCAGATTATGGGAAATGTCTTGGCAAGTCTATGTCCACGCAGCTACTCTAAAATTGACATGATGTTCACAGAACTATATTCTGTGTTTTCAGAATATAGAGTTGGAAGGGACCTTGGAGGTCTTCTAGTCTGACTTACTGCCAAGCAGGGCACCCTACGCCATTCCAGACAAATAGATATCCTATCTCTTATAAAAACCTCCAGTGCTAGAGCATCCACAATTTCCAAGAGCAAGCCATTCCACTGATGAATCATTTTCAGTGTCAGGAAATGTCTCCTTAGTTCTAAATTGGATCTCTCTTTGATAAGTTTCCATCCATACTTCTTGTCTTGACCAAAGATGCTTTGGAGAAGAGATTGTTCACCTCTTCTCTGTGACAGTCTCTCAAATATTAGAAGATTGCTTTCATGTCACCACTAGTCCTTCTCTTCGTTAGAGTAGACGTACCTAGTTCCTGCAATTGTTCCTCATATGTTTTAATCTCCAGACCCCTAAACTTTTTTGTTGTTCTTCTCTGCACTTTTTTATATCATGGTGACCAGAACTGTACATAGTATTCCAAGTGTGGTCTCACCAGTGCAGTATATAGCATACTAATACTTCATTTGATCTTGATATATTGATGGTCTAGGACTGCATTGGCTTTTTTCACAGCTGCAGCACACTGCTGGTTCATACTTAGTGTTTGTTTATTAGGCTTCCTAGATCCCACTAATAGTTACTAATGTTTAGCCAAGTACCATCTATCCTACACCCATGCATTTGGGTTTTTTTGCCTAATTGTAAAACCTTATTTTTCTTGTAGGGGCAATGACAGAGAAAGCTTTCTTTCTAGACAACACTAATCAAAATTTAGCCTCCAGACCCCTAATGATCTTGTGCTAGAGTTTGAATATAGTTTGAAAATAGCTGACTAAAGTTGTGAAAAGACAGATATCTTTTCCTCATTACTAAAAGTTATATTTTTCCAAATCTTATAGATGATTGCATATTCTTACTACCACAGAATGAAAAATCTGCCAGTAGATTTTTGCAGATCCAGTTGCATCATTTCATGAATTTTACTAGTGAACACTTGTAGATAAGTATCTGCTTCTCTATAATCCCAAGAGAATATTTACTAGTGATGAATGGCACCTTGCTTTATGGCCTTACCGAAGATTAACATGGCTAGAGACTGTCTAAAGTCCTCTGATACATAATTGAGGGACAGGAAATGTTCCTATATTGAAATAGCTCATATATATTGGACATCAAATGAATGACTATGGAGTGAACACAAATTCTCCCCCCTCCCCAAATTTAAAGCTATTTTTAAAAGCTGTATTGAAAATTTGGCTCAATGCTATGGCTGACAAGAGTTCTTGCCAGTCTTTAAACTGTTTAAAACAGGCATTAGTTGTTCATGGGGACATGAACAAAATGACCTTTTCATGAATAGCAAACAACTCTTAACCAAAGTCCTAGTCTGTTTTATGATATTAGCTGGTGATTACTGATACTACTGTAGTAGCATGGAATATATGAAAGATAAAAAAAATAAAAAATAACTGTGACCAATAACCTATGCAGAACATTAATGGATCTAAGAACATGGCCCAATGGCCAAATTAATCTCTAAATTAAAAAAAGAGTATCTTGCTTCATTGTACCATGTAATTGATTCTCCTAAGTATCTTTATTAGAATCCTTCTGAGCCATGGTGGCGCAGTGGTTAGAGTGTAGTACTGCAGGCTACTTCTGCTGATTGCTGGCTGTAGTTCAGCAGCTCAAATCTCACCAGGCTCAAGGTTGACTCAGGCTTCCATCCTTCCGAGGTGGGTAAAATGAGGACCCAGATTGTTGGGGGCAATATGCTGACTCTGTAAACCACTCAGAATGGGCTGTAAAGCACTGTGAAGAGGTATATAAGTCTAAGTGCTATTGCTAGTGCTTCTTCATATATATTATAGGTGTCAAACTCAATTTCATTGAGGGCTGCATCAAGGTTGTGTTTGACCTTGGGGGCCAGGGTGGGCATGGCTAGGGTGCACGTGACCAGCTTCACGTCACTTGTGCTGAGGGTGCCAGTAGGTCTGAGCGCTCTGCCAGTGAAAATGGGCTCCCGAGCTCTATTTTCAGCTGTGATGGCCTCTGCAACCCTCTGCCAGTGAAATGGAGCTTGGGAGGGCTGGCTGTGATCCTCCCAAGCTCCATTTTTGTTGGCAGAAGTACCGCAGGCCGGACCTTTGCTGTTTCCAGGGCAGCCCTGCAGGCCAGATCTGGTCCCCGGGTCTTGAGTTTGACACCCCTGATATATATATGAATCAGAAGACACTGTTTTTTTCTGATAAATTGCAAAGGGAAGAAAAAGTGGATGAATTCCAGAGATATGCCAGAGTCTTCTGATGAGATGAATAACATCCAGTCATAGTTTCTGTAGTATATTCTTTCCCAAACACAAATTAAAATTCTCTGGTTTAGATTCAGTTTAACTTTTAGAAGTGGTAGAGACCTAATAAAAATACTGCATGCTTCAAAGTATTTATGACTCATTTCTTTAGTATTCTGCACCAGACCTGCAGGCAATGTTGAACCTTATACAAAATGGTTAGCCATTAAATGCAGGCAGCATGCCTAGCATATTCCACCCATTCTTTGAAGACAGGATGACTTACACTATCATAGGAACTAATACTTTATGTTAACAGAATTGTTATTCCAGCTGAGATAAAGATGTACTGGAAATACTTAATGGGAGCCATTTCAACACCGCTAAATGCATGGTTTTGTGGTCGCAGTTGAATACGACTGTAATTCTTGTTAAAAGATAAACTTCTTAGCAGAAAGAACCACTTATGGTTACATCAACTCAAGACAAGTTGTGAAAAAGAACTGGAGTGATCTTTGTGAACTTGGCAATCATAAGTATTAAGTGACCTTTATTATTTTTATAGAATATTTTCAGAACACTACTATAACTGAACATTCAAGATGTTCACCATCGATTGCTTTAAAAATACAGTAGCTAAATGAGATTATCCTGTTGAATTCAACACATAATGCCTCCCATTTCACAGGATAAATACTTGTCTATTTTGCCAAGAAGTATAATTTTGCTATATTACAATTACACTTCACTATCTACGAGCCAAGAGGGAAACAAAAATTGGGCATTTACACTGCACAGCAAAATCTAGCACAAAAAAACCCCAGTCTTCATTAAGTTATAGCATTTTTCCTTAATCCAGCAGCTATAATCCCAGGTCAGCACTGGGATTATAAATCCCAGTTCCAAAACTGGAAATAAATTTGATCTTTCACTGAATGGTTGTTAAGGAAGTTTATACATTAGATGCAAAAATAATACCAGTCCAGAATTTCTACTTTGGCAATCATCAAATATGCTTTGTCAGAATTGTATCCAATACCCCAAGTGCAAATTAAATTAAATGGCCAATAGGGATGGTCAGAACCAGAAACCTTGTAGGAATTTTTTATAAAGTACAAACATTGCCATTTAAATGGAACAAAAAAAATATGATATAGATTCCTTCCCTGCTGTTGAAATATGTTTTCATTACATTCAGTGACAGCAGAACAGAATGCCTAGGACTTTTGAGTTACAGAATGTCTTGTTGCTGTCAAAAACACAATTGCCAACACTTCCTGCACAGATATCAAAAATTGAAGGCTTGGATAATATAGTGCTTTAACTTGCTTTCAGAAGCTACTTAAGAATGGTTCTAAGAAGAAAGAAAATGATAGAATTATATTCGAATTGTGCTGTATCCTAATGTGGTTAACTGACACACTGTAAGAATAGGGTGAATGTTATGCCAGATATTTATGTTAGTGTGAACCTTAATTTGCATTATTTGTTCTCCACATAATTAAAAGTGAGGCAACAGTATAGCAGATGGTATACTTTTGTCTGGCATTTTTTTAACTGTGATAGTAACTCATACCAATGTACTAATTGTTTGTATCTTTTGATGTGTGAATCCCTTTTATGCAAAAAGTATTGAAAATACATTGGGAATGTCTTCTGAAAGAATGGAAAGAATCCAACTGAACCATGAAATCTGAGATGAACTGGTGCCATTTAATGAGAGAGGGAGGGAGGGAGGGAGGGAGGGAGGAGGAGGAGAGAGAGAGAGAGAGAGAGAGAGATTTTTTTTTTTACTAAAATGATGCTAAGGGAAAAATGGAGGGGAAGTTCTTTTGGAATAAAGGACCAATCAAAGATATTGAATGTCCTTCAAGGCCATTCCCTCTTCCCATAGCCGTGCCCTTTCTATTGACAATTAAACTTCCTTGAGCAATTTTATGGTGAGAGTATTAGCTACCATACTTGACAGATAAATTTAGAATCCATCAACCAGGGATGACTACCTCACTCTACCTAATTAAAGTGCCAGCATAGTCTATAAATTAATCTCTTACCCCATTATTTCAATTCATAATTGAACTGGCTTATTTGAAACCAGGGGAAACATCATATTATTGGATTTGAGAGAAAGTCGGCACATATTAGTTTCAATTCAGATCCATGTGAATTGGTTTTGAAAGTCCTATAACCAAGAGCCTTGGACTGTTTTAAGCACAATTTAGGTCTGAGTTAATAGAAAGACATATAAAAATCAGAAACTCTGAATAAACTTGTGCTTTAAGCACTCCAAGGCTCTTGGTTCATGGAAAATGAACAAATTATTATACTGTTGTTTTCACTCTTCTTATTCTTACAGAGTTTGATGAAATCCATAGTAATTTTTCCTGAATGAATGAACATCAGGAAGCAGAAAATAGGAGTAAATGGACAATGTCATATTGGAGAAGTGTGCAAAATGAAAACAGGTGAACATGATTAGGGCTGCCAAAATAAATATTTAATTAATTGCAAACGTTTAATGATGATGATTGATTAGTATAGCAAACTTATAGTCATAATAGATATCCCAGGAAAATATGTCAATCTTCTGTATGGCTGCTGTAAGAAAGGTTAATTCATGCTAGCTATCATTAGGGAAGCAGTTAAAAATGAAACTGACAATAACTAATGCCTTTACAAAATCCATTATGCAACCACACATGGAATACCAAGATCAGCTGTGGTCACTGAACCCAAAAAAGGATATTGCAGACATGGAGAAGTTACAAAAGGAATGAATGAAAATGGCAATCCAAACAGGCCTATAGCTTTTGTGGCTTTCTTGACATAAAGAGAAGATGTGGAAGAAGAAATATAAATGAATAGAAAATAAGGAATGGCATATGTTTCCTCATCATAAAGAATTCAGGAATATTGAGAACTGATTAAGTGAATAGCTTGTTAAACATAATCAATACAATTCATAGATAATGATCACTCCGGGTGCCATCAGCCAAGCAGTGTTGACTGGCGGCCCCCAGGGGGAGGGCCTTCTCTGTGGGGGCACCCACTATCTGGAACGAGCTCCCCCCGGAGATACGGAGGATCCCGGATCTGCGCACCTTCCGCCGTGCTCTTAAGACTCTTTTATTCCAGCCGGCCTGGCCTAATTTTTCTCCCCTTTGTTTTAAATTTTAAATTGAAATTTTAATTTGTTTTAAATTTATTGGGATTTTAATTGTTGTGGGCCAATATTATTTAATTAGTAAGAAGTAAGTAATTAGTAATTAGTAAGAAGTAGCACTTTTAATTAGGATTTTTCTATTTATTTTCTATTTATTTATTTATGTATGATTTCTATAGCCCGCTATTTCAACAAGTGTCTTTGGGCATATATAGAAATCAAATCAATAAAAATATCATGTTTTCCTTTCTTCCAATAGGCAACACATGCTGATTTTCAGACTCAACTGTGTTTTGCTCAAAAAATAGTGGGAAGGGATGATTTATCCTATTGTTTCAATATTATATTATTTCAGTCATTTTTTCCATGTAAGGCCATTTAAGGCTTAGTAAGAATTTTTTTTAATTTCCATTTTATGCACCATTCTACCCAGCTCTTTAGAGAAACAATAGCAGAATAGTGGTAGATGGGGTTCGTGGGGCATGGATGGGAAAGGACACATTAAGAGGAATAAAAATAGTCAAGATGATGGCCACAACTGCAGGATGGAAGTGTCTCAGGTTCTTTTAAAATTAAACCCAATTTGATTGACTCACGCTCAAAAGATCCATTAAGATCCTAGACCAGAGGTGTCAAACTCATAGCTGGTGGGCCGAATGCGTCATGTGCTAGTTCCACCCCTGCCCGATTTAACGAAGGGGAAAAAGGTCCTGATACATCACATGATGCCATGGTGATGCAAGTTTGACACCCATGTCCTAGACAATTGGATCCCAGACAATTGGATTTTTATATCTTTCTAGAACGATTGGCATTTAGTCATGTCGGCCACTTGACTATGGAGACGTCTTCGGACAGCACTGGCTCTTCAGCTTTGAAACAGAGATGAGCACCGCCCCCTAGAGTCAGGAATGACTAGCACATATGTGTGAAGGGAACCTTTACCTTTACCTTTAGAAGGATTGGGGAGATGGTTTATTTTTTAAAAATATCTAAGATACAAAAACATACATACCAACAAATATGCGTGAATTCTATATGTATTGCCTTACCCTATTTATATTACTATTTATATTACACAATATTCTCCATATATATTCTATTGTTAAACTGTATTCCATACTATTACTTATACTCCTATGATACATTATGCTATAATACTACTAATAGTGCACAATAGCATTACAGATTGTTTTATCTTTAAATCATCTCTCTCTCCCCCCCCCTCTCTCTCTCTCTCTGTGATTTTCTTCAATTTCTGTTTTCTTCTTTATTAATAAGTAGCAGTTAAAGTACTGGCATTTTCTCAACATGTGACTTTGGCTTATTCTTCTTTTATTTCCTGACCCTTCCATTTCTGTGAAGAAAACACCTCCTTTCATTTGGTGGTGGCAGCTGAGCTTCCAATGTTGCTCCACCTGTTTTATAAAAGCTTCAGCTTTTATAAGCAACCCTGCCATGTTGAGTTGGGGAAAAGGCTCAACTCAAGGAGGAGTGAAAGGCAATATAAGTACTAGCAACTTCTTTTTCAACCTGCTCTTTCAAAGGAAACCTGCTATTTTTACCTGCCTTGGGCTTATGACACATCTGAAAAGGGAAGGGAGTTCAGTCACAATGTAATGGCAGCCATCTTGACTTGCACTCACCCATGCTGTTGATTTAAGGGGAAAAGATCACTTTAACATCAATACAGACTCCATAAGGCTTGTTCATCCATGGGCAACAGGCCAAAGGTTGATGAGATGAAGGCAACATCTTGGGGAAAAAGAAAAGAAGATGTTGCTAGAGAGTGGAAGTGGAAAAAATGTCACCATGTAAGCAATGACAATTAAAGGAGACAGAATAGCAAAGCCCAATTTTCTATCGGTCACAGAAATGTCTCTTGTTCAAAACTATGGACTAAGAGCACATTTTATTAACAAATCAATTAAATTTATTTAAACCTTTTTCTTACTATAAGAAAAATAGGACATTTTGAGGTGATTCAGAGTAAGTGCCTGATACTGTCTTCATTTAATAGACAGAGGATTGGTAAGAAAATAATTTCACCCATTAGGAGACCCTCTTGTATCTATGGAAGACTTCTCTAACCACAGATTCATTTGCAGAGAATAAATATTCCTTCCAGGTGATTAGTTTGGCAGATTCATTAGTGAAGCTACTGTGTGTGTTGAATATGGAGATGAATTCATTTGTCACATTTCTTAAAGTCTGTTAACGTCTTTGCCATTAGCTGGAAGCCTGGTATTTATTATCAAATTTTAATGTACAGAGGCAATGTGCATATTGTTGAAATTAGACCAAACCAGATATAGTACAAGGTGCAAATCAGTTGCAGCCAGTCACTGTTTGATATTCTAATCTGTTTCACAAGCTGTTGTGAGGGTCATATTTGTTGTTCTGATATTCTTAATAGTGAAAGGCAGGATATAAAGGGCAGTAAATAAACATAGAATCATAAAACTGGAAGAGGCTTCAGAGGTCTTTTGTCCAACCCTCTGGTCAAGTCAGGAGATGTGGAGGCTACAATATTTTTTGACAAGCTACAATTTCTTCAGTTTTTAATACTTGTAACTTAGTTTAACAAAAGATTATGGGGTAGGTTGAGATCTCTGTCTTATCAGTCACATTCCTTATAAGAAAAAAAAAAACTTTTCTAAGCAACTTAGTACCAGGGACTCACCCATTACCCTAGGGCAGGGGTGGGCAATTGTGGCTCTTTTACAACCTGTGGACTACAACTCCCAGAATTCCTGAGACAGCTGTCTCAGGAATTCTGGGAGTTGAAGTTCACAGGTTGTAAAAGAGCCACAATTGCCCACCCCTGCCCTAGGGGGACAGTCACTTTTGAGCAGCAAGGCAGATGATTTAACTCAAAGTGTTATCATCTCTGCCTGACAAAGCAGTTCAACTCCAAGTTGATGCCAGCCCCTTCCAATTATTTCTTCATTATTTCTATGTGCCAAATAACAATCCATACCTTAATACATAACTAACAAACAGTTTATTAATGCATAAATGCAATTGGACTAAGACTAAATAGCTAAATGAATTTTAGCTACTTAGGCTACTTCAGCTTTCCCAACAGTCACATGATCAAAATTGGGGCACTTGGCAACTGGCATGCATTTATATTGGTTGCAATGATCTGGTGTCTGTGATCACCATTTTTGATCTTCTCAGAGGCTTCGAATAGGCAAAGTCAATGGGGGCAAGCTAGACTGTCTTAACGTCTGCATGATTTATTTAATGACATTGCAAAAAAGATCCTAAAATCAGGCACAACTCATTTAACAACTGCATTACTTAGAGACAGTCCCAATTGTGGGTGTAAATTGAAGACTACCAGTATAAAGAATAAGTCAGGGCACAATTTCATTATCAAGCTGTTTCCTTTGGCTAATTTTAAAATTGACTTTTATTTTGATGGTAAATCATTTTAAATGTTTATATCCCTTGGATACCCTTGGATAAAGCATATACAATCCTTAAATAAATATAATACATTATTGAATTTAAAGACATTTCCCCAAAGATATATGTTTATACACAGATACACCATGACTGAATATCTTTGCTGCAACATGTCAGGTGTTGATAGTTCTTTCCCTTAAGGTATAGTAAGAAAGGAGTTGAATCAGCTGTCTCACTAAATAAACTTTCTGGCTCAATGTTTTTTAATTATATATCCAATGTGGTGAAAAAAATATTTTTCTCTAAACAAACAAAAAAAGTTTGATATAATAGTGAAACAAACAAAGCCAAAGATTCCCAAATGATTAAAAGTTGAAAACTTTCAAATCCAACATCCTGCTATTCTGTGTATGCTCTGAGGGCAGCTATACTATTTCTACTCCTTTCCTACTTAAATACACCAATTCTTGATACTGTTCTATTATCAACTAGCTTTTGCAGATAGGGAGTTTTTTTCTGATGCTTAGCTGTAATCTTTTTCTTCAGCAACCATTCCTACCTTTTGGTTCTTGTCTTCTGTTTCATTTTCTGAATATCTGTCTGAAATATTATGTATCCTTTTTTTCTTTAATCATTTTTTCTAGGCTAAACAGTTCTTGCAACCATTCATCCTAAGGTTTCGTTTCTAGCCCCTTCGCTATTCTGATCACTCTTCTGTGGATGCATTTTCAATGTTCTTTGTAAAATATGGCATCCAGACCACACCTGGACACCATACTTCAATATGAGACATAGCTAATACAGAATAGAATGAGATTAATACTGTGACCTGGATATTACACTTCTGTTATATTTATATTTTATCCAGTTCTGGTCATCATAATATCAAAAAGATGTTGAGAATCTAGAAATAGTGCAGAAAAGAGCAACAAGAATGATCAGGGGGAGAAATTTTCTAATGGTGAGAGCAATCAACCAATGGAATAACTTGCCTTCAGAAGTTGTGAGTGCTCCATCACTGGAGGCTTTCAAAAAGAGACTGGAATAGCCATTTGTCTGAAATGGCACAGGGTCTCCTGCTCGAGCAGGGGGCTGAATGAGAAGAGCTCCAAGGTCCAAGGTCCTTCCAACTTCTCTTCTCTTCTCTTCTCTTCTCTTCTCTTCTCTTCTCTTCTCTTCTCTTCTCTTCTCTTCTCTTCTCTTCTCTTCTCTTCTCTTCTCTTCTCTTCTCTCCTCTCCTCTCCTCTCCTCTCCTCTCCTCTCCTCTCCTATCCTATCCTATCCTATCCTATCCTATCCTATCCTATACAAAGAGAGCACATTTCCCCACTTCTACCTTGCAGGAAAGCTGGAAGTGTGTCTCTTTACAGAAGAAGTCAATAAAGAACCACCATTAATGATGACCAGGTTTCTGAGGTTGATTTTCCAATTCACAGAGAATCTACTTTTCATTGTAGTTCAGATTTAGGGCACTGTAAATATGTAATTAGGTTTTGTAGCTTCTCATGGAATCCAATCTAAAGAAAATCAACTGAGTTAAATTTATGTGACTGGATGAACAGAGAACCTATAAAGGTTTCTAGTATGTCATCATTTACTGAACATTTGCCCAATGGACTGTATCTGATCAGAATGAGCCATTATAGTCCGAGACTCAATTATTGATTAATTAACAAAGACACTTTCCCATAGCTCTTGAGTTGAAACAGACAAACTGAGTTATTCTACTCCTTTTACAATTTAATAATCATTTAACTGTCAACTTGTGCATTCAACTGAGAACTTATCCTGTCAGAATACATAGGAGTGCAGGTGTGGACATGCATATATGCCAGAATTGCCAGTTATCATTTTTTTTAAAGAAACATCCTTTATTCCCGAAAATGACATCCTTGAGAATAATAGATATTTTTTCTTTTAGAAAACTATACTGTAGTCCAGAGCAAATCCATAAGCTTTTTTGAAATTTAACAATAAAGCTCACTTGTGATTTTATAATATACATTTGCATAATTCATATGTAGCATTATGTATACATATAAGTTTCCCCATTTAATAATAGTTGTTAAATTATAGGGAGTGGGAGAGAGAAAGTGGGGAACTTGGCCCCCTTATTTTTTATATTGGCCCCAGAGGTGGGTTTCAGCAGGTTCTGACCTGTTCTGAAGAACTGGTAGTGGAAATTTTGAGTAGTTTGGAGAACCAGTAATAAAAATTCTGACTGGCCCCGCCCCCATCTATTCTCTGTCTCCCAAGTCCCAGCTGATCAGGAGGAAATGGAAATTTTTCAGTAACCTTGCCCAGGATTGGGGATGGAATGGAGATTTTACAGTATCCTTCCCTTGGAGTGGGGTGGGAATAGAGATTTTACAGTATCCTTTCTCTGCCACACCCACCAAGCCATGCCCATCAAGCCATGCCGTGCCCACCAAGCCACACTCACAGAACCAGTTATAAAAAATTTTGAAACCCACCACTGATTGGCTCCTCTAGCATTTATTTAGAAAAATAAAGGACAACTATGATATCATTAAAATCAATATGATTATGGCTTTCGTGAAGTGTCTGCTTCCCTTTACTCATATAATCTGTGTGGAGAGATCCACATCTGTCAACATGTCTGTGAAAAAGGCAGTCTCTGCTGTCTTCTGAAAATCAGCTTTTTAAAAGTCTAAGCCACTAGTTTGATTTTGTTCTATGGCTTGTGTCTGTAGTATATTGAATTCCAATATGACATGGTCATTTTCCCCCAAAGTTTCTGCAACTTCAACCCTCTCTATCATTTTGTCTCTGTTAGTAAGAATTAAGTCTAGTATAGCTGACCTTCTACATCCCTCCCTTTTGGACAACAAAGTTGTCAACTAGGCTCATAAGTAACATGTTTGATCTTGATGCAGAGTTTGTTTCCCAGTTGATGTCAGCATAGTTAAACCCTCCCCCTCCCACATTATTACTCCTATCTCATCCCATCCCATCCCATCCCATCCCATCCCATCCAATCCAATCCTATCCTATTCTTCCATGAGTGAGAAAACAATTGCCAGCTTGAGAGAGGAAAAAGGTCATCTAGGGAAATTGCTTCTATTTATCTCTATATCCTATCCAAAGGATGGATAGAATATAGGAGTAAGTATACTCATATTTAGTCAATTATTTACACTAAAATATTATAAGGTCGAATTTAT
The DNA here is from genome assembly GCF_059756535.1 of Pantherophis guttatus. NCBI lineage: Eukaryota > Metazoa > Chordata > Lepidosauria > Squamata > Colubridae > Pantherophis > Pantherophis guttatus. Next base: position 43,343,011 of record NC_142065.1, on the reverse strand, counting down.
TAAGAGGAGATACTTAGTAAAGAATTTCCGAGATTAGAAATACCTAATAATCATGTATCAGTTCAGCGTGTGCTGATTTTACTGTGTATTTTGATTTTACAACTGTTTTCCACATCTTATCAGTAAAGTAGATGGGACAGCAGGGAACAAGGAGTGCTTTCTGGAGTCAAAACTAAAAGCTTTGGTTGCTTTATCTGTTGAAAAATGAGAAAAATAACTCTCATTTTTGTGATTTATGCACTGTGTTTTAGGTCAAAACTCCAAAAAGCTACTAAGATGCTGTGTCAATAATAATAATAATAATAATAATAATAATAATAATAATAATAATAATAATAATAATAATAATAATAATAATAATAATATTTTTAAAATTATTTTTAAGTTATTAAATTAATTAAATGTTCAGTTGACTGAGTTTCATGTTTAATGAATAAAAAAGAGGATGATGATGATAATGATGATGATGATGATGATAAGAAGAAGAAGGAGAAGGAGAAGGAGAAGGAGAAGGAGAAGGAGAAGGAGAAGAAGAAGAAGAAGAAGAAGAAGAAGAAGAAGAAGAAGAAGAAGAAGAAGAAGAAGAAGAAGAAGAAGAAGAAGAAGAAGAAGAAGAAGAAGAAGAAGAAGAAGAAGACAACAAAGGCTATAAGCTAAAAATTTGTTTGAAACCCTTTGCCAGTGTGAATGAGCCCAATCTTTAAAATCTCTTGAGGACATCAATCAAAATTGAACAAGCATAATCTTGTCTCTTTATTTACCTCCCATCCCACTCCTCCTGTAGACACCTTTGTGAGTTTCTTTGATGCCAACAAATGCCCAGAAGCAAGCTACCTTTGTGAGGACCTTCTCAACAGAGGTACCTTCACTACTGAATTCCTTATATTTTGGGCATCACCAATAATTCACTTTAAAGTATGCCTTGTCACACAGGCTTTGGATCTTGACATTGATTATGTATGTGCCGGATTTTAGAAATTGCTTTTTAGTACTTGAAGATTTTAATTTTGTATGTCCTTTTTTGCTTGTTAAACATTTGTGATTCTTTAAGGAAACCAATCAAGGAGAGAATCAACCTAGAACAAAGGAAAATTTTCCTGACAGTTAGAACAATTGATCAATGGAACAACTTGCCTCCAGAAGTTGTGGTTGCTCCATCACAAATTTAAGAAGAGATTGGATGGTCATTTGTCTGGAATGGTATAAGGTATCCTGCTTGAGCAGGGGGTTAGACTAGAAGACCTCCAAGGTTCCTTCCAATTCTGTTATAAATAGTATATACACACAGTTCATTGCAAATAGTGTTTAGAAGTCTGATATATCTGATATATCTGATATATGTAGAAATCTGATATCAGGGCCGGATTTAGATGAAAAGAGGCCCTAGGCTATTCCACTTATGAGGCCCTTTCACCTATAGTGAAAGTGTAATTTTAATTTTGCTAACAATTTGAATGTAGGGAATGTAGGCCCCTCTTGATCTTGAGGCCCTAGGCTAAAGCCTAGTTAGCCTATAGGAAAATCCGGCCCTGTCTGATATATCCTAAAAGAATTTGCTAATTCTGGTAAGGCTATAAGGAAGAAAAGGCAAATCACAATACCTATGGTTTTAAAACAAAGTCCAAATTGATTATACAGCAGGGTAAGTGGTCTGTTTGCTTATCATTTTACAGAATATTTGGTGGATCTTAAATGTTTTGATTGACATGGAGGTAATCTTCTTAAAATATAATTTTTAAAAACTTGTCTGAGAACTTATGTCTTTATTTTACCTCTTATTGTGGGGATGTAATAGAGGGCACAATCCATCTGGAGGGGTGTTTTTTTTTATAAACAAATCGAAGCAGTATGAAAGCACAATACTGTATTAGGAAAATGTGCAGTTCGACTGTGTACAATACTTTAAGGATATGGATTTGTATTGCAGAAACATTTTTGAATTATGATGCAATCTGACAACGCTATTCCTAGACATATGCCTTTAAGATTAGGCATGCATGGGCAGCTGAGATATAAGACATCAAAACAACCATTCTAGGTTATGTGACTGAATAATAGTAATTATTTCTTCTTTGCTGAGCTGATATACGTGTATATATATATCTCCAACATGCAAAAGAGTGATGTGAGGAACAAAGAAATGATCACTGAAAGAGATTTGTTGTGTGCCTTAGTAATTATTGAAGAAAGGTCTGTCAAGTTTAATTGATGTATTGGGTTATTGTATGATAAATGTACCTAGGGAGTTTTAGCTTTATGGTCGAATGTATAAGAGAAATTACCACTGGCATTTTTCTGTAGCTGAACACTCAGCAAGGGGCCCTTACATGTTGGGAGATTAGTTATACAGCAAAGGCTGAAAAATTCTGCCGCTGCATACATTTTAACATTTTTATTTCACCTGAACACTAATTAAAGGCAGCCCTTTTAATAGCAATGTGGTCAAAATGGTCCCTATGGAGTCTTTGACAGACAGCTGGTCTTCTCGTTCTTTACCTTGGAAATCATTTAGGAAAACAGTCATGAAACTGAAACCGCATTTTAAAAGCAAGTTTGGGGATATAAGTGGTCTTTATTTAAACTAAACATTTGATTCCTACCCACCATCCTACCCCACCCCCTGTCATAACCCATTTTGACTTCTCATTGCAGTGGCCAATTTGTGGTTTCCATGGCTCTATTTTTGAGGGGGTGGGGGGAACTCAGTCAGATCCTGAAGCAAAGATGGTATCTATTCTTTTATAGATGCATAGAATTTGTCATATAATTTGTACACATAACTGCTTACTGAAAGGGATACCTTGAAGAAGATAGTCATTAAAAACCTGCTGCAGTTCTTTCTATTACCCACAGTGGATTCAGTATTCAGAGGCAGTCATTCAAGACCCTGTCAATAGTAATGTGTATTGAGCTGTTCAGTCATCTTTCTAGCTGCCCAATAGAGAGGGATTCAGGAAACAAAGAAAGAGACATAGTGTATATCAGGGAAAGAGGATGAAGTGAAATTCAGAAAAGCTGTAGTTCAGGGGATGATGAATGCTGTATGTCTTTGTGGGGAAATGTTCCAGCAACTCTCACCATGTCCAGGCTAGCTGGAGCTGCTAGGAGTAGTAGTCCAGCAACACCTGACTGCTACAATTGCCCAGTCTTGCTTTATTGATAATTGGAGATGATTGCAAAACCTATTAGTGACTCCTCATCTGCCTCTTATCTCTTAAGTGTGTATGTGTAAAGTCTCATATATGCATATTTCTGTATCTATGAACTGAAAATTGTCCTTCTTGTACATTAAATTAAACTCTAATCTTAAAAGTCTTATTAAAATATTACACCAGGAATGGGATGTTTTTTGGAACCATGAACCATTGGGAACTGCAAGTGTAAGCAGAACACTAAAACGTAGAGACCTAAAACCTATTTACTCCAGTAGCCATTTACTCCATGAACTCAGCACCATATTGCCCGAGGTATCCTTCATAATGAAGGTTAACTTTTTTTTCTCCAGTGATCCCTGTGGGCTAGAAACCATGTTTTGTTTGCTGCTAATGCTGCTGTCCTACATATTTTCTTCATAATGGTAATTTCCTTGTAGTGCTTTTGCTATTTCCCTGCTATTTTTAAGATGCCAATTGGGATTTCTGGGGAAGGGAAGATTTAACTTTCCTCTCTACTGCAGTGACTCTGGCTAAGATCACAATTTTCCCTGGGAAGAAATAGTATTTGTGATCATTGTGAGATATTTGTAACTTGCCACAAATATTTTACTTACTTTGCTACTTTGACTGAAGAAATTAACATGCCTACAAAGGGCATGTTTCTGGCCCTGCTTCCTTTAACTGAACATTCTGAGGAGACAGTGGGCACAGCTAGATAGTGACATAAAACTGCCATCTAACACTTTGTGACCTGACAAAGAAATTGAATCCCTAGTCTGCCTGAATAATGAGGTTGAATATTGGTGTAGGCCTCACTGTTTCAGTGAAGGACAAGTTAAGAATAATGGATGGATTCCTCTGGGTTCATTTTCTTTCCCTTCAAGCATTGCCTGTTGGTGGGGAAACAGCTAACAGTGACTCTCCCTAACATGGAGAGAAACAAGGTTTCTTGTTCTAAATGCTTGGAGGAGCTCAGTTTAACATCACATGTTGAGTTACCTAAATAAAAAAGTTGGAAGGATGCAGGTATTCTGTTTCATCATATATTTGACAGGCTATATCTGAACGTGGATCTAATGTTCTTCTGAAAGACACTAAACATGTATCCAAAAATAGACTCACTGACAGGAAGAGTGGGCAACAAGCAAACACCTAGGCATAATAATGCAGACATCAATTCCAGTCCTGTTCTCAAGACTAGTATCATTCAGAAATACATTGTGCTCAAACATGGGCTACCATGGAATAGGTAAATGCCACCTCCAGAGCAACAAATATTGCCAAATGAAGCACCTTTTTGGTAGAAGATGCCAAAATAAACCAACCTACAATATACCCAGTTATCAACTGTTGACACGTGGCTGACTCTGCAGTCTTTCCTGGTTTAAAGTGACCTTGGGTATAGCAAGGGCTAGGACATTCTCAAGAATTTTTTGTTTGAAAAATAGTTGAGAACCCTTTAAAAATGTGTTAAATCCATGTTTATAAGGAGCTCATGTAAGACATGATGGAAAGCTTCAGTTAGCCATTAAATAGAGAAATGCCTCTGTGGAAGCTCAGTGTGTGGTCTGTCTTGCAGTCCAAATGAATTGAAGAGGGGACTTGCCTATAGAACGTAGACAGATTATGCCCTATTTTAGGTTGAACACACATTCCATGGCAAATTGTAACTGGCTTAATGATGAGCTTGTACTTTAAACAACTGACATGGCAAGTAGACTACCAGATGAGCAGTTGCACAGATAATTCCAGAGAAATACAGGGAAGGGGTGATTTTTCTCAGCAACTGAGACTCAGTGTTAACACACACACACACACACACACACACACACACACACACACACACACACACACACACACAGCAGTGCACTTGGAAGCAATTTCGTCAAGGGAACTGACATCCAACTAACATAGATACACACATAATATACATACACATACACATACAGACAGACAGACATTGTCCTATTATATAAAAGTCTGTAGGCTAATTATAAAATTACATCATACATTTCAGTGGGATAATAATGAGATTGACATCTGGAAATCAATCAGAGAAAGTGGAAGTGTATGATTTGCATCAATTTTTAATCTAATTTAATTCAATTTATTCAATTTGGTAGTCAGGATTGTGTTTTCCTTGTTATATGCACCCTAGTGATAACTTTTTCAGATCAAAGTATGAAGATATAGAAATATTTTCTGGATTATGTCTCCAGAGGCATCTAAATGAATCTGATTAACTGGGCTAATATCAATTTTACCAGGATACCATACTGGCAAAATAAAATAAAATAAAAAATAAATAAAAATGGAAGGGGAGAAAATATTTCTGCTATTTGCCCTGGACTGATCACTGGTGTTCAGTGGTTATCTCCTAGACTGTTTGGTGGAACTTCGTCTTGAAAGCATTATTTTTCAAGTGGATCCAGTCTTTCCTGTCAGGATGTGTATAGATGATATAGGAAAGATGTCATTGTCACCTATCTGTAGTGTTCTATCAGTATCTTCATTTCTGTGCTGTTCAGTCTCCTCCTTTTTATGATTTTTTATAATCCTTTAATTCAAACTAGAGTTGGGGTGATTGGATGGAACTGAGCATTTACTGGACGGGTGCTCTTCCTGACACCACACGGAGTGCACAGCAGATTTTTTTTTTTTTTTTTTTTGTGCCGTAGGAGAGAAACCTCTGCTGCTACCTAGGATTGAACTTTCAACCTTGTGAATGGGAGGCGAGCATCTTCACCAATAGGTCACCATGCTGCTCTATTTCTGTCTGTTGAATATTTATATGAAATCATTGTGGAAAGCATTAGAAACTTTGGTGTTTATGCTATCAATATCAAAAGAGAACCAATTTATAGTAGTGGTTAAGGTGCTGGACTTGAAACCAGGAGACAATAGTTCTAGGCCTTCCTTAGGCATGAAAACAGCTGGATATCTTTGTCTATTCATTGTCTGTCATTCCAGCCCAACTCATACAGTTGTTGTTGTTGGGAACACAAGAGACAAAATATAATGCAGGATATAAATCTAATATAGAAAAATAAAATATGGTGATTATATTCAATCTTACTATCCAATTTTTACTGTCCAATTCCATGGAAGCAATCAGAAGAAACTCTTGATTCAATGATGATATGGATAAAAGAGAATACACTGAATTAAGTCCATCATTAATAAAGTATAAAAAGAATTTTCATAATCCTGCAGCAATTTGCACAATTTAATTTCCTTTTCATATAATAATTTTATAAAAGTTTACAAATACAAAGATAAAGAACCAACACAAACTAAGAAAAATATAAAGTACAAAGAGAAAAAAAAAAGAAAAAAGAAATATAAAGGACGACTTTCTCCTCATTGCAGACAATTATAAGTGACTTCAATAATTTAGCACTTCTCTAAAGTAGTTCAGTGAAAAAAGAAAAAAAACTGTCTTCATCCCATATCTCATTACCTCTCTATAAGCAAATAGTAAAATTTCATGATTCAATCCCAATCAGCAAAAATCCATTAAGAGTTACCAGAAATGGTAACATATATGTTATAACCTTAATCAAATAAATTCACTATGTATTCCAATTTGTCACCTTCTCTGAAAAATAAAGCAAAAGAAATCTCTCCCATTTTTAAATAACTCTTTGAAACTTTACCATTCAGCCTTGATCAACAACAACAACCATTAATAGCTATCAGGAACCACAACATATGCATTTTAATCCTGGTTAAACAAGACCACTTCATATTCCTCAAGCTTGATCTTTATTCTCTTCAAATAATGTCCCATCAAGACATTAATAAGCTGATTTCTTATCATTTTCTCTGTTCCTTTTGAGAACAGTTTAACACATCCCTACTGTAAATCCAAGATAAAATGGCTTCCCCAGTCACTTTCCTGAATTAAGCTATTGGTATTTACTTTAGAAGTTCTAGGCAACTGATATTCTGCTATATCAGGGTGTCACCTCTGTATTTATGAACCTGTTCAATTGTTACTATTTGTAAATAAAGATTTCCCTCCGATCAGAAACCCATGTCTTTGGCATATGGGAGAGAACTTTTTGTGTTAGTTGTGAATATCTGTAGCTCAGGTGTAGGATGAGGGTGAAGGTTTGTTCTCTGAGCTTGTGGGTTGATTTCTGAATGTTTCATTATCAGGCTAGGTAACATCTTCACTCACCCACAAGCTCAGAAAACAAACCTTCACCCTCAGATAACTTTTTTTCTGTTTTTTTTTAAATTTGATTTATATGCCACCATTCTCCGGAGACCCAGGGCGGCTTACAATGCGTTAAGCAATAGCCTTCATACTTTTGTATATTTATACAAAGTCAGCTTATTGCCCACACAAACTGGGTCCTCAATTTACCTACCTTAGAAAGGATGGAAGGCTGAGTCAACCTTGAGCCTGGTGAGATTCGAACTTACAGTAATTGCAGACAGCTGGTGTTAATCACAATGCTTTTAGTCTGCTGAGCTACCAGGCCCTCCTGGTGTTCCTCCTAGGTCGTGGGAAAACATTAATCTGGGAGAACATTTAACTCCTACTTTATCTGTGTTTAAGAAATATGTAAAGATGCATCACTTTTGCCCAGAATTCAATAATTTAATATTGATTTCAGTGTAGACCTTATCTTTTGTTAGCTGTCTTGAATCTGTGCTTGAGCAGATAGACAGAGTTAATAAATAAACATGATGTACATGGTTGTACAAAGTCTCCAAGCCTATGGCCCAGTAGAAGAATGCATCATTTATATGCAGAAGGTTTCAGATTTAACCGAGGCATTTTTTTTATTGAAAATGTTTTCAAATACAATTTTCCCCCCCATTTTTCTCCCCCCTCCTCCCTAACCCCCCCTCACCACCCATCCCCCCCTGTGACTTCTTCACAACAAAAACCTAATTCATAACAGATTATATAATATTTTACCATCCCCTTACTCCCTCCTCTAAATACTGACCCTTACATGCTAATAATATTATTAATATTATTACTTCCCCCTGTTACCATACGTTTCAAAATAACATTATATAATAACTTCTAATTTAGCATAATAATATTATTATAACTCCCAATCTAGCAACAATCTGCCTTTTTTTTTCTCCTCCCCCATACTTATATATATAACATTTCAAAGCAGCCTTCCCCATAAGTCTTAATTTAACATTTATTCAACTCTATCCATTTCCTCCACTCCCCTAAATATATCACTTAAACATCCCTTTTCTTAAACTAAACAATCAGTAAACTAACCTATTTCCACCCACTTTCCTACAAAATTACCATGCACAACAATTCTTAATATCTTTAATCTACTGCCCGCCCTGCTAAAAAAATATATTCCATTATATTAAAAAAATCAATGATTTTAAATTTATAATCCATATAATATCTTCTTTGATGTCTTTCCACTGGATTGTTGAGTCCATCATCCATATTAGGGTAACATAGCATCCTGGTTGCAACAGTTTGTTCAAAATCGTCGGTCATCATCTGCCCCCATCAGTAATGAGTATCCTCATATATATATAAAAAAGGAAAACAACCACCCGAGTGACATTATAATTATATTCCATATAGTATCTGTAATTGTGGCTTTCATCAGAATTATTAATTCCCATCATCATAATGGGTAACAACCAGATCTTCTGTGTGCCCCAGCGTAGCTCTCTTGCCTTATAGCTCAAGATAAATATAATACATTTATCAATTAAAAAAAAAGGAAATCCAAAATAGATAATTCCAATCCAACAATTTAAGGCTCTTTTCACATCCCAAAGTTACGGCATTGCAGAGGTCTTTCACTCTCCTCAGGATAATGTTAACCAATACTTCGCCTCAACTATCTTTTCGTATATTCATTCATTTTTTAAAAATAACTGGCTTCACTGTTGCTTAATTTAGAAATTTTTATTTTTGTGAGACCTATTTCTTTTTTTCTTTTCTTTTTGTGGGTTTGATCTCCATCCTAGTTTCCTTTCTACAAGTTGTATATCAACTGATCGGTTTTCATTCTGCTTTATGACTTGATCTTGTTGGTTTTGCTTTTGTATCTCATATTTCTTTTTTATCAATTGTGTATCAACTAATTGGTTTCCATGGTTGTCTGTGACTTGATGAATCATCACATTAGAGTCCGATGCCACTTCTCTCATATTTGTAGATAATCCAGCTGAGGTGTCTAAAGAATCCAAAGGCAATTTGTCCACAGCAGCCTCTATAATTCGATGTTTTCCCTTTGTTTCCAACTCCTTCTGCTTATCCTGTATTGTGCATAAAGATGTTAAGTTCATTTTCAAAAATTTTTGATAAAATTCTTCCGCTTTTTCAACAGTATTTAGTTGGTGTCTTTCTCCTTGATATCTCAATATTATGCCAACTGGAGCATCCCACCTGAATAGAATATTTCTTTCTTTAAGCTCAGTCACTAGAAAACCAAATTTCTTTCTTTCCGATAACATCTTAGGCGGGAGCTCTTTGTAAATCCAAATCTTTCTTCCAAACAATTGCAAAGTAGAGTTGAAGGAATTTTGCACAATATTATTTCTTATTTCTTTATCTGTAAAATAAATCACCACATCTCTAGGCAATTGCCTTTGCTTTGCAGTCCAGGAATTTATTCTATAAACTCTATCGATCCTACAAAATACTTCCTCAGGTTGAACCTTTAAAATCCCAGCCAAAATTTCAGAAGATATTTTCCTTAAATCATCTCTGTTATTTTCCTGCAATCCTCTCAGTCTAATCGCATATTCAGTAAAATTATATTGCATCATTAAAACTTCTCTTTCAATCCGTTGTTGTACATTTTCTGCATTACAAATCTTTTGATCAGCCTCCATTTTAGGTTTTTCTTCTGAGCTATTGTCTTGAGTGTTTGTCAAATCATTTTCAATTTTTTGTATTCTATTGTCCAAATTGTCCTCAATTTCTTCCATTTTAGACTCTAATAAATTAGTATTTGCATCCAACTTGATCATAAATTCTGTAAAACCATTAGCCATTTTTATAATCTTTCGATCCAAAGTATCAAACTTTAATTGCACTAATTCTTTAATTTCCTGCTTAAATTTTTCAAAGTTCTGATTCACAATCTCATCCCTTCTTACAATCTCCTCCAAAAGAAATTCAATTATGTTAAAATCAGTTTTCTGAGACTGGAGATTTAGAACTTGTTCACATAATTTATTAATGGGGGAATCCCCCCCCCGCTGCTTGTTTGTCCGGCTTTGTAAGTTTTAATGCCATGTTTCCACACAGACAAACTTTTTTAGAAAAGAAAAGAGAGGCAAAGAAGAAAAAAAAAACTTCTTTCCAACCAAGATCACTATCAGATCTCCAGAAAAAAGAGAACACAAAAGTAGAGCTTTATCTTCAATTGTAGCCAGAGGTATTTATTCTGCTACTTTGTATTTTAATAGGAAACGGAAGGACTCTCCCCTTCAGCCCCTTCTCAAGCCTCGGCAGTCGCCATTTTTAAAAATTATTTTTTCCTTTTCCTTTTCCTTCTTCAGTAACTGTTATAAAATAAATGAGATACTTGCGATTCAGGGTCACAGGTCCAGCTCACATCCTTTTTAATTGTTCTGTTAATTTTGTAGGCTTGTTCTTGTCGCCTAGCTCTGCATAAGCAGAGGTCTCCCAAAGCCCGGAGCGGCGGCGAGGGAAATAGGGAGCTTCATCTGCTTCGTCCCCAAAAGTAAAAAAAAAACTTTTAGGGCTACTCAGAGAGCTCTACCTGCCCCCGCCGGCTCTATCTCCATTTCCACATGGAAACAGAGTTTTTTCGAGCCGCCTTTCAGTTATAAAGGCGGCTCTTTACAGGCAATGGGGCTGGCGGTCCCGAGGGATCGTCTGGCGGTGGCGAGAAACAAACCTCAATCCATCTCGTAACCGAGGCATTTTCATATCCTCAACAATCTCCCTATCATGGTTGGTCATCTAATATTTTCTTGTTTGTTGGTGTACTGCATGCCTTTTCCTGTCAGGTATGCTAGATAAATTGTTATTTCCAGAGCAAAACTTAGTGAAATGGCCCTCTGATTCATCCTATATTTCTCCTGGTTCCTCCTAGTATCACATTTGGGCTGCAGAACATAGGTGACAAAAATGGCGGCAAAGAATTAGAATATCTGAATCTTTCTGCTGCCATCTGATGGTTGCCTGTAGTTTTGCAGCCCAGATCTGGTAAACCTAAGTGGAGGAGGTATCCTTTCTCTCTTAAATTTGCTTCCTGATATCACCCGATTTTACTGAGGCAGATAAAAGATTTGATCCACCTTCTGGACCACTTCCAGTTCCCCTCCCAGCTTAAAGGATTATAGGTAGCAGCTTAATGCTTAAACCATTGCCACTCAAAATAGAGACAATTAGGCCAAGAGAGTAGGGTTTTCCCCCCAGTCTAAGTTTTGTCTGTTTCACAATCTCAATTATGAGAAAAGTACTTACTGATAATCAGTTGTGTCAAAACATGAACATGAGATCTCCCCTCACCCACTTACAACAGGAGAGACTCGTAGCATCCAAACCGACACCCTCACAAATTCAGAATTATATCCACATATAGGTGTAGTATATTTACTCCAGAATTAGTCAGTGTTGAAACTATTGAACATACTGTATTTCTAATTAGGAAGCATTGGACATATCAAATAAAATGGTTGTCTAAAAAAGAATTTAGATCATAACATAAACTGTTTTGCAATGAAAATGTGAACTTAGTGTAAATATACAGCACATTCATCATGAGTCTGACAGAGTTTAATATGAAATTTTGGAGCAATATTCAGGCTAACTGGAGCCACAATATTTCAACAAAATGGAAGACATTAGGAAAGAAACCATATAGTCAAAAGCAATAAATTCACCAAAAATAAAGATGTGTTTTGAGATCTGGAAAAAAGAAGGGGGAGAATGAAAGCCAATAATTTCAGTATGTTTAGGGGGAAAAAATCTGGGAGTCAAAGAAAAAGAGTTTCATTGTTTTCAATAAATCAAATAGGGAGTGGAAAACACTCTTGTTTGTGTAAGGTAAACATCTGTTTTTAACTAGCTTTTTTTTATCTTGGCCATATCTGCCTGGAGGTTTAGTTGTTATGCCTTGCCAAAACTAGTGTTTTTCAGTGGTACCACAACCATTTCTTTGCTCTTATAAAATTATCTACTAGTCTAAGTTACAACAAACCACAGCCACTCCTTTCCTAGAAGTTAAATTGAATATAATTATGTTAAATGCTATGATAAATCAGAAAGCTGCAATAAAGACAGCTTTATTGATTCAATGTAATGTTTATGAATTTATTTACTTGGCCTGTATGCTGCCTTACTTACTTCTCTATTCAGAATGCTAGTAGATGTATCAGATTTGCCCCTATTTGATGCTATGGATGTTTAGGCTAGATTTCTATGTTTTTGAAGTATGTCTTGCAATTCTCATTTTGAATGTGAGATATTTTGGAGGAAGGGGGTTATTACCATGGTCTATTAGTGACAAAATGTCTAACGTATACATTAGTGAAAGATGAAATAAGGACATAATAGGAAACAAGTATTACCGTAACTGCTTTGTTATCCATCATGGCAATATATACCAAGTGCTCCTCAAGCAATATGTCCTGTTGGACATATAGCTAAGTAGGCTACCTATCTATTTTAGGCAACAGAATAAATAAAAGCTGGATCAAAGTGAAATGGTTACTCTTCCTCATGACTAAAATCCTATGAGCAAAATCCAGGAGTCTCTGCCAAGTCCCATTTCCTGACCCTTCTTGTGTTTAGTTAAAGGGAAAGTTTAAACAAGAACATTTTGTTTGAAAAATGTTAACTGCCTTCAGCACCTAATGAGCTAACTTTAACAGCCCTGATTATAAGGAAGGACTGCTTTTAATTATATTTTTGTTGTTATTGTTTTTGCATGTCTCCTGATGTTATCTGAAGTAGGAAAGGGGAAAAAATAGATTGGCAGTAATAAAAACCAGAGTTGTCTGCCAATACTTGAACTTTAAAGTTGCTGAACAATTTTAGTACATGAAATTCCTTGGAGATCAATTTCTAGAATCCCAAAATGTGTAAATGATTTAAACATACCTGTATAGCAGGATAGAGCTAGCTGTCAGTTATTATGCTAGCTAGACATCCAGAGTGCTACGATTCAGTCAGGAGATTGTAGAAGGCTAAATTTGGTGATTTTCTTAGAAACAAAACAAAAAACATTGTATATGTGATAATCTTTTTACAATCCAACCTCTGAGTTCAAAATACCTTGAAATACAGACTTCATGTAGTAATGCAGTCTATAAGACATTTGAATATTTCTGTGGCAAAATAAGCAGCAGATATTTATGTAACTGTTGTTCTTATTGAGAAGCAACTTCAGTGAGTCTGACATTCTGAAGCAAGGTTTTTATGCTTATACTTTATAATGGTTTTAGCTGTGAAAGCCAGCTGGGTGATTTTGGGTCGGTCACATTCTCTCAGCCCATCCCACAGTACAGGGAAAGTAGGCAGAGGAAGTAGTATTACGTATGCCTTGATTTACTTTTAACGTAATAAAAGGAGGATAAAGAAATCAAACAAAAACTGGGGATGTTTTATCAAAATTATACCAAACAAAATTATCATATGACCATGGCAACCAAATTTTATATCCCATGCACAAAGGAGCCACATTCTACCTATTTGCTATGGACCTGTTAAACAAAGAGATAAGCAAAACTAAATTATTGGGATTCAAACTCAGGCCTCTACGATCTAAGCAGGCCAAGAATCTTCCTGAAGTGAAAGTTCTGCTAATTTTCTGTTCCAAATAGTCCCATTAGTGAAGACATAGCTTGAACCTTAATAAACTCACATTAAAAAAAAAACAAACTGAAAGAAATCTTGAATCTTTCTTACATCTTTCTAATTCAGAACAAGTCCATCAAAGGAACCCATGACTGAGCTTGAATCTGACCTCATCTTAACATGATTCCATGATGTGTTTATAGACTCTGCTCTTATAGTATCTTCATCATGATGTTGGAATTCCTTATAGATCATAGTGTGTTAATATTCACAGAATTGCCAACTTCAAAAATGGCCAACAGCGGAGAGCAAAGTGAAATCACTCTTACAAGTGTTAGACAGTGATAGAGTTTACCAAGGATAACAACAGTGCCTGACTTCATTGTCAGGAAAGAAAAGACAAGAAAAGGGAGAGGGGATCCTCAGTGAAGTGCTTTATGCTATATCAGAGAGGCTCTCAGTTTATCCTTTCTTATATACAAAAATACACTCTAATTGTTCTGTAGGAAAATCCACTTATCTTTCCACTACAAAGTTCCGTCTAGTCTTCATTATGAAAAAGAAAGAAATCTACATTATTGGTTTTTGTTTTATCATGATTAATAATCAAGTGTGAACCACTTCACTTTTCTTTAAAAGAAATAAGAGGCTAAGAAAAATGTCACATCTTATTAAAAGGAATCTGAATGTGTTTCACAAACTGCAATGATTTGTTACCTAATAAAGGAACTAACAAAAGAACTATTTGATGTTCAGGGAGGATGATTTATCCTCTTGAGCCAATGAGCATCCAAATATTTACAAGCTGTTTTGAACAGAATGATTACAGCCAACGCCTGATATTATTTGTATGGGGTGGGGAGAAAGGGAGAAGGAGTGGGAGAGGGAGGGAGGGAGGGAGGGAGGGAGAGAGAGAGAGGGCGGGGGGAGAGAATAGAGTGGTTCTTGGTCTTTTCATTAGCACAGATTGTTTCAGCAATTTTTTCTTCCATTCCCCGCAATGTAGTTGCTTGTTTTCTTTTGGGATAATTTGTGTCATCTTAAAGTTGAAATCCTTGATCTGCAACATCTTTAGCTTTATTTGTTTCTCCCCTTCCCTCCCTACCTCTGTCTTTCTCTTAGTAAGGAAATGAATTCAGATAATTTGCATTTATTGCTAAGAATCTACTGCTTTGTCTGCAGCCTTTAGTCTGACTGAAATGCTTTTCTGCTTCGCAAGACACATAGCATGGGGACAAAGTATGCCCTCTGTGCCTCCTTGCTTTAGTGAAAAATAATGCATTTTTGGCTTGCAAGTTTTTTTAATAATATTTATCATCCCAAGACAGATACAATAAGCAAATATATTACAGAATGCAATGATGTGATACTTGACATGGACCAGATCAATCACCTGGCAAGCAACCTTGAAAAAAGATTTTTCTTAAATGATTTCCAAAGTTGATTTTCTTTATGGATAGAATTCTCATCAGCCAAAGCACCCTGGAGAGCAAGCATGCAGTTTCAAAAATCTTTCTTCCTCTTCTTCCAACAATCTCATCCTGAAATTAATGCCAGTGTGTTCAAAATTCAAAGGCCATCACTTTTGCTCTGCTTAACAATATTACAGACTAGTAAAAAAAAGTTACACCCTAGGTTGTTTTCTTTTTGCTGCATGCCATATCTCATAGTTTTTATTGACATATGGGTTTTTTTAAGGAACAAACTATCAAGCAAATAATTAAGCCAATTAAACAGTGGTCTTGTTGCTTATGGGAAGTATCTGCACTGAATCAGCACATCAGAGTGCTCATTAAAAGCCTGTCTGGCCATATACATAGATCTGTTTGCCAGCAGCAAATTATAACTCTGGAGTAAATTATCTATCAAACTAACTATTAAGCAGTGCTTAACTCAGGGACATATGCCAATTTGCTATGTTATAGAATGTCATGGGTTAGCATCTGACTGTGGTGCCAGCATCTTTTCCATAACAAGTTTTGTTATACAGTGCCTATAATACTACCCACACATATATTTAATTGTATTTATTTAATATGAAGATATATTAATTCTTTAGAAAAATGGAAACATTTTAGTATGAGCTCTACTATGTTATGGTCACAAGCCATCTCCAAGTGATCCAACCCACCTCTACTCTATATCACTCTCATTTCCATGTTCAATCCCTGACCTAAGAGTTATGGGGATACAGATAGGACACACACTTTCCAACTGAAAAAGAAATAGTGGCAAGAACTATGGGAGACATTATTGCTTAAGCATGCCATTTGCCTCTTGAAATGTTTTATTTCAAAACAAACTTGCTGTGCACGCAATTTAATCCAATACATTTAGATGCATATTAACACATTATACATGTTACAGATACATATTTATTGAAATAATTTCCTGATATTAAGATACTAATTAAACTTTCTAATGGAAGAGCCTAACTGTATAATTGGCACGATTAAGGGTACCAGAGCCTTATTCATTGATACGGTAAAAGGATTCATGTCCTAGGATATCAGATACCTCAAGGACAATTGAATAGCCTACATAACTGTATCCTTATCCTTTTTTTAAAAATGTGTGTGTGTGCGTGTGCGTGTGCATGTGTGTGTGTGTGTGTGTGTGTTCTTTTGAATCAGGGTTGATATATGATGAGTGCTTGGAGAAGTCCCTGCAATTTTATTGACTAAGTTTAACTGAAGTGCTTTGCTGTACCTTCTGAGGGCTGAGAGGTAGTGACTAGCCCAAGATCACCCAGCTGGCTTTGTGCGTAAATTGGGACTAGAACTCACTCTCCTGGTTTTTAGAAAGGTGTTCTAACCATATCTTTGTCATGTATATTCCCTAATAAATGCATACCAAAGCATCATTTTTAGTATTTTCCATGCAGAATTTAGGGGCTAATCAGAAAATTATCACATTAATACATTATCTACTTATTAGCTCTCTCTCCCCCTCCTTATACACATGCATACAAAATAATGTTATAATGAGTCTTATTGCCCCTCTCCCATGACACTGGGTCCAAAACAATTGTTTTGATCCTCTGTAGTTATTTTGGTATGTTTTTAGGTGTACTTTCCACTATACAAGATAGATAAAAGCATGCTTTTCCCAAAACATAGTTGTGGGGAACAAATAAATCTTATTTCCAGAGATTTCTGAGCAACTAATTTCTAACTGCTTGTCATCTCCTATTGTCAGCTTGAAATTTCTTAAATATAGTGTGCTACATTTTCTATCTTCAGAAAATTCTTAATATGGAAATGTATTAAAAATGAAGAATAAATGCACAGATGAGCGATGGTACTAATATAGTTCAGATAATTCCATAATACAAATCCCCAGAAAATCTATTACTATTATTATATTTTTGAAAAGTACAAATTAGAGCAATTAAAAACAAAAATAATTAAGTCAATTACAAATTATTTTAAAAAGCTATATGTGTTAAAAAGAATATTGGAAACTAAGAAAAATTAATACAGTACGTTTCTACTTCTTTATATAAAAGTAGTAGTACTTTTTTATATAGTAGTAGTAGTAGTACTGTTTTTATATAAAACAGTAGTACTACTGTTTTTATACAAATTAGTATAAAAGTGAGATTGGTAAATTTCATTCAGTCAACTTTTAGAATTTGGTACACGTACATTTTTTTTCAAGAATATATAATCACTTTCCCCCCTGAAATAGTTTAGGCTTTATACTGTACATTCTGTCTTTAAAAATCTGAATTCCAGATTTTGAAGATGTAATTTAAAAATAACTTCTTTAAATATTTAGCTTCCTTCTAAGTACTTGGCCAACCATACTCCTAATATCTGACCTACAAGGAACTTCCAAGAGATACAACCATACAACAAACCTCTAGTCTAAATGTACCTCCAATTAAGAAGGCCAATAACAAATATTTGTAAACATTTACACGGCTTCCAATAGACCTGAAGATTTTCTGTTGTTGATTAACCTGTATTTAAATAGTAAGAAATAAGTCCAAGCTCAATGATTTTAGTACTATAAAGGTAAAGGTAAAGGTTCCCCTCGCACATATGTGCTAGTAGTTCCTGACTCTAGCGGGTGGTGCTCATCTCCGTTTCAAAGCTGAAGAGCCAGCGCTGTCTGAAGACATCTCTGTGGTCATGTGGCCGGCATGACTAAACCAAAGGCACACGGAGCACTGTTACTATAGGATACTCAAATTCTCTGTTCCAAAATTGTGGACATTATTCATTTATTAATATTTTAAAAACAACTGCAGATAACATCATGGAACTATCATGGGTAAAGTGAGCACTTGTCTGCTCACAACTAGGTATGAAGCTGTGTTTCTCTCTCTAAAGTGCAACACTGGTAGTTAGAACAGACTCTAATTCTAGCTCTGATGGTGACTCAGTGTGGGGCTAAGAAGACAACCACCCTTCAGACATGCTGTGTTTCTCATTCCAAATCTGCCACAAGGAGCTAGTTGTATAGTGCCTCAGGTAAACAGAGAAGTCCTGCAAAGATATGCAGACAGTATCAGGAGCTACAAGCTCAGTCCAGAGTGATAACCCCAGACTAGCTTTGATGAGAGTAGGGTAAGGAGGTGACTTTGCTGTCTTTACTCTAGGTCCATGTGCAATAATCAGTAGAAACCACCACCAACACTGTTCAGCTATTACAGTGGTAAATATGCACATCTAATCATTCAAGAACACTATCACTTCACTTCTTCTTGAACAGCAAGATGGCAAGCAGATTCTGCCAACATCACATCCATGTAGGCTTCAGTTAACTTTAGTGTTCCTATTCAGAAAGATAAAAAGTCTGAGTCATTGAACAACTTGTAATTAGTGAACAATATAACTGGCACTGAAAAACTGTAGAAATAGAGAAGTATAGCTCATGCATCAACTATAAAAATTTAGAAGCTTTTACATTAATGTATAAAAAAAGCTTTATATATTAAGCCTAATGTATAAACTGCCTTAAACTAATAACTTTAGGTCTTCAAATGTAGCCTTCATGATTGTTTGAATTTGCACTCAGTGTAAACAAAGTTAATGGTTTCCTTCAATGCATTTCCCTTGTCACCTCACTGCTAAACTATTGCAATGTGCTCTGCATGGGACCGCCCTTGCAAATCAGAGAGAACTCAGTCCAGAAAATAGCAGTGAGGGACCTGCCTTAGCATCCCCATGAGACACATCCCTGTTTTTCAAGCTGCACTGGTTGCCAAGATCTTTGCATGGTTGTCACTGGCTGCTTCCGTGTATAATTCAGGATGCTATTTTCACCTACACAGCCCTACATGGTATGGGGTCTGATTGTCTCAGGGACCTACCTATGTCCTGTGATTTCTGCCAGGCAGTAAAATCTGACAGAGTCAGTCTGCTCTGGGTCTGCTGAATTGAATAGTATCTTATCATGACCCAGGAAGTTCACCTTCTCTGACATAATATCTGGCCTCTGGAATGAGTTTTCCCCTGAGAGCATTCCAGAAGGCCTTAAAGAGCAGTCTGTTCTCATGGCCTTGAGATAGGGTAGGTAAAGCCTCCTTTGTTAAATGTTACATATGTTCTGATACATTTATCTGGATTTGACATTTTGTTTATTTCCTTTATTGTATTTCTATTTATTTTGTTGTATTTCTGTTGTTTCTATATTGTGAGGTATCCAGAATTAGCCTAGGGTTGGAATGAACCACAGATTAAATTTATAATAACGGTGATATTAACAATAGATGGAATCATGCTAATACATACACTAACATATTTACACAACAAGGAAACAAATAATGGGTTTGTCAAATTCCTGTGTAGCATGCTATTTGCTAAGAATTTGGGGGCCTGAATATATACTTGAAGATACTTTGCTTCTGAAAAGCTGTCTTGTTTAAAGCTTCTTATACTTATATATGTAGCAAATACCTTATGTTCCTAATCTCAGCTTTAGAATGAAGCAGCAGTCATATATACTCAAATACTTACTGGAGAAAAATATGATTTTAATGTATGTAGATAATTAACTGTGGATTTTTATTATAAATGTATAATAGCTTATCCAGATTCCTGAAACCTTTCCATCAAATTTTAGGTGAATCAGATCAAGCAAATTAAACTGTTCAGCTTGTACCCAGTGGGGAAAATTGGTGGATGACTCTTCAGCAGTCTTGCTGGAAGGAAGGCCCTGTCTTTCGCTCTTCAGCTCAAAAAATGCTTTCTTATTTTAGTCATATGAAAACTGGCCAATAGGAAAAACAGTCAGGGTTTGCTCCTGTGCTGGTTGCTATTACTATGATAGAGATCTTCATGCATCTTGCAGTTCATGTATTACCCACCCATGCTAGTTTCCTGCTAAATCAGTTATCTCTACAGATCTTGTAGTTTAATCCACATAAAAATAAGACATTTTAGCCATTAGTGTTATTTTATCCAAACATAGACTTTATCTGGAACCATTTAAAAGAAAATCCATTGTGACAGGTTGAGTAATCAGCAACCTCAAAACAATATAATCTTGCCATCAATAGAGACAAGTTTACAGCATATCAGATTTTTATCCATTTTTAACACAATAAAATGTGCATGTTCAAATACAGAATCAGACAATTGATTTGTTTCCCTACCTTCTCACTGAAGTTTAAGTAGCAGGGATGCAAGTTTATTTTTAAGTACTTTGCACAATTCTAGTGAAAATGCTTTGAGCCTGGAGCTTTTCATGATGCTACATTGTCTAGCAAAGTTTCAATTTCAGACTATTTCAAGGATGTCCTTAGTTGAGACTTTAATTTATTGTAAGAAAAATAGAAGATGGGGGAAGAAATAGGGAAGGAAACAAAAAGAATGCTATTTACTGCAAATGAATCAAAATACAGAAACTTTCTAATGAGATGGGTTACTAATACAGAGTTATTTGTCTAATTGAAAAACAAACTCTTGCTTTATTTGGATAATTTACAATTTTAGTTTCTAATGTTTTTACAACTAATTCTTTGGATTCCTGGCAATGTTGCTAAATGTTTGGCCTAAGTTGAGTCTTTTTATTTAGTTCATGTTGTAAAATTACTGAATGCTTATCATATTTATTTTGCTTATTTTGGGTGGCAGATGGAACACAGTTCTATGATCTTTATTGAAGTGTTAAGACTTATACTATTAGGTTTGCATTTCTATATGAGATATGTGAGTTTTGGGATCAGTCTTGGATTCTGGCAAGTAGTGTACATGAAAAAATCCATATGGTGTTCTTGCACAATATTTTTCAAAAGTAGTTTGATGTCATCTGTTTCCTAGGGGTGAGGCTCTGGCTCAGAGTCACTAGAACTCATCTACTCTTAAGTTTTTAGTCCAGTCCCTTTAATCACTATGTCAAAGTGATTCTCACATAAAAATGCAAGTAATAATATATTCCTGATCTGAATAAAAACAAACAAATAAACTACAATTCATTTATTCATAAATTAAATAATCGTATTAATCCCTTAATTACTTATTCTGAAAGGGAAATTTGAAAGAAATCTATCGTTATTATTAAATTGTCAGTTTAAAAGTCTGAAGATGTATTAGAACTTTTTCCAAGAGTCACTCTATTGGAGAGATGGGCAGCATATGAATTAATTAAATAAATAAGCAAACAAACAAATAAATAAATGAAACCTCCTGAAGGCCATGAATAGCATAGAAAAATAGAATAACAGAGTTGGAAGGAACCTTAGAGGTCTTCTAGTCCAACCTCCTGCCTAGGCAGAAAATCCTAGACTACTTCAGACAAATTATTATCCAATATCTTCTTAAAAACTTCCAGTGTTGGAGCATTAACAACTTTTGGAGACAAGTTGTTCCACTGATTAATTGTTTTAACTGTCAGGAAATTTCTCCTTAGTTCTAGGTTGCTTCTCTCCTGATGATTGGGACTCGTGAGAGTGCAATCACAATGTATTTAAAGGGCATTCTATTTGTGAATATTAACTTAAAAACAGAGATTCTTTGAGAAGCATCCTAGCATAGCTGTCAAATATTAAATGGAAAATAAGAGTTGGTGTAAAGTTTGTTATGTTTTTTAAAAACTTGGTAGCAAGACAGTTGGTTTCTCCCACACATTCAATGTCAGTGTGCTGCAGAAGGAACATAGTGACATATTGCCATCCACTCATTTCCACTTAGTGACTGTTTCCAGCATAAACAGCAATGCATCCTCATAAACACTATTGTGCAGGCCATAAAATATACATGGTTGTTTTTTTAAACTTATTAATGTATTATAATTTAGTTTAAAGGCAGGCAAATTGAAAAAGAAGAAGAAAAAAGGATTAGTAAAAATAATTATTTTCTTTTGGGCTGTCCTGCTTAGTTCAGAAATAAGTTGTACTTTGCCGTAATAAGATCCACAGAAAGCTAATTATTGTATAGTTGCTTCAGGATTAATGGAAATCCTCTGTTCAGATTAATAATTAATGTTCACAAAATCTAGGCAGGAATATTTCCTGATGTTCTTTATCCAATCTAAAATATAACCAAATTATTTCTATTGATAGAAGTACAGTGAAAAGCTGTGCATTAAAAATAATTGGCATATGAACAAATATACATAAAAAATATCAGTCTAATAATTATTTTTAACTGAGAGAACTCACAGCTGCCTTAATATAGGAATGAGAAGGAATAACTAAAATATTTGATAAAAAAAGAAAGAGCACAAAGTCAATGAGAAGATAGGAAAATGATTAAAAAACAAGCTTTGTTTTGTTTATTAAAAATGCTAAATGAACAAATCTGCCACAAAATTGACAGACTAAGATGAATGGCCTAGCATCCCTGTGATTAACTTGCTTACTTATTTAATTTATTTTAAATTAATTTTTTTCATTTCCCTGTTATAATCATGAGGAGAATAGAAATATTCAGATTTTCCAATAGCAAGATTCTAATTTGTACTTCAGTAAAATATAGAACTAGGTGATTATGTCAGTGTTGATATCTCCAGAGTTTTCTAAAGATAATCACATAAGTGCCTAATAGTAATTGTGGTTTGTAGAAGTGGGTTCATAGAGAAAAGTAGTTATAAAACTGAGGTCATCTCCTTGTGTCCAAATGGATACATCTCTTTTATCACATTGCCACCAAATATGGAAAAAAATCCAAAACTCATTGCATTTCCAACAATTTGTAGAGAATGAATTATTCATTCTAGTTATTAAGACTGGTGCAGTCTACCAATGATAAACATAATAATTTTCTTTTAGTATAATATTTGGAATAAATGTTTATTTTTATTTTTATTTATTTTTTTTATTTTATTTCAAATTTATATACCGCACCTTCTCCCGAGGGACTCAGGGTGGTGTACAGCCAGATAAAAAACATACAATACAAACATTAAAAACAATTAAAAAGATATATATTAATTTGGCCCTAATTTAAAATAAAAAACCAATTAAAAATATTTAAAAAATATATTAAGCCAGCCTGGCTTGCTAAAAAAAGAAAGTTTTAAGGGCACGGCGGAAGGCACCAAGGTCTTGGATTCTCCTTATCTCTTGGGGCAGCTGGTTCCAGAGGGTAGGTGCCCCCACAGAGAAGGCCCTGCCCCTGGGGGTCACCAGCCTACATTATTTGGCTGATGGCACCCAGAGAGGAGGCCCTCTCTGTGGGAGTGCACAGGTCGGTGGGAGGTCATCGGTATCAGCAGGCGGTTTCGAAGTTAACTAAGTCCTATGCCATGGAGCGCTTTAAAGGTGGTGACCAATACCTTGAAGCGCACTCGGAAGACCACTGGGAGCCAGTGCAGCTCGCGCAGGAGCGATGTTATGTGGGAGTGCCAGGCGGCTCCCATGATTACCCACACGGCCACATTCTGGACCAGTTGGAGCCTCCGGGTGCTCCTCAAGGGGAGCCCCATGTAGAGAGCATTGCAGTAGTCCAGGCACGAAGTGACAAGGGTGAGTGACTGTGCACAGGGAATCCCGATCAAGAAAGGGCCGCAATTGGTGAATCAGGCGAACCTAACAGAAGTACCCCCTGGCTACAGCTGTCAGATGTTCCTCCAAGGACAGCTGTGTATCCAGGAGGACTCCCAGATTGCGTGCCCTCTCCGCGGGGGCCAAAGACTTGCCCCCGATAGTCAGTGATGGAACCACAGCCACTCAGTCTTGGAAGGGTTGAGCTTGAGCCTGTTCCTCCCCATCCAGATCCGCACAGCCTCCAGGCAATGTTATTTCCTTCTTGCATTCAAATTCCTATTTTTGCATCTCTGAACTTGTGGCTTTTAGAGCATCTGTAGATTTTACTTGACAAATGCTGCTGCTGAGGTGTTCCAGGTGGGAAGTACTAGTTTCATCTCAACCCCGACATGATTGAATGGTTGTGACTCTCAGTCAGATCTAATGACCTTCCACCATTAACTCTGAACGTGGTTATACTCCTTTACTGCTACTTGGTGTGCAGTCTGAGAGTTGGCCTGGATTCATGGCTCTTGTTTGAGGAACAAGTGGCCGCCATGGCTAGAAGATCATTAGAACTAATACATCTTGTTCATGAAGCAAGATTTGCAATGAAAGTTAGTGGTGTAAGTTGCAAACATGTTATTTGTTGTAAAATCCAAATTCTTGAAACGCCAAGTGTTCAGGCAGACTTTAGAGTAAGCATATGGCTTGGTTCTGAACATTTCAGTTGCAAGAAAAGTCTGAAAGGGAACGGCATGATAAAAAAAAAATGAGTGCAATTGAAGTTCCACTTCATTTGCATGTGTATCACACATGTGGTACTCATAAAACCAGGTGGAACTTCAGTTGCACCATTGTGGACATCATTTTCACTTTCTTGATGATATCCTGCAGAAAATCTGCTCAAAAGCTTGCCTTTTCTTTCTTCTCATCTCAAACTATTTAAAGTTAGCAGTATTTTGCATTTATGCTACACATTATGTTTTTCATATAAATATGCATATTGTAAATGGTCTAGTTTTTATCAGACATATACATTGTAATATTTTCCCCTGAGAAAGCTCATCCTCCAAATTGCTGTAAAATTCTGCAATTTTTACTTACCCTCAAATTATATAAACAACTTGAACCACTAGGGTCAAGGTTCTTATGGTAGAAGGTAAATATATAATAGAAGAATTGTTTCAGAATATGCTTGTGAGCCTAAAGAACATGTCTGTAAAAATGAAAAGAGATGAGGCAAGAATAAACAATGAGAAAACCATTAGACTACAATTAATTCTAGTTTCAATTTTTGTCACTGTTGATAGTGACAGTCAGATGAATGTAATCCAGGAAATTTTCCACATAGTTTCTAGGCAAAAGAGGAAAAATTTAAAAATTAAGAAAAAATATATTTAGAAATTGGTAACTTGAAATAGTAGAAACAAAGAGAAAAAAATTAGTTAGCAATACACAGGGCATTTCTAGTATGCTTTAGCCATAGATCTTCAAGCATTTGCTAAATTTATATGGTCTACTGCAATGTATTCCTTCCTAGATAAGTAGGACTCATGGGGAATTATCAGAATTTAAATATATTAGGGTACGTCTATTTTTAGGAATTTAAAAAAATTGTGATCAGTTTGCATCTGGTTCTTAGTTAATATCTTACTGAAAATCTGTCCTCTTTCTACTATTCTTTCCTCTCTTCCCTTCTTTTAGACACTCTGATAAACCTCAGAAAACCAACTGATATAGAAACATCTTTTAAATCTGTTCTAATTGTCACAGGTCATTCTCACTTATAGTTATGATCAACAATAGGGCTATGGTCCACCTCATTGTAAAGTCTTACCCTAGTGCAGTGATGGCTAACCTTTTCCAGACTGAGTACCCAAAGCATCCGCCTGAATCCCCAAAATGCAATGTGTGTGTGCCCCCCCATATGCGCCCTGCCTGCCCCATGCATGCACATGCACCCCCGCACTCACCCCACCCCCTTGCGCATGTGCGTGCCCCACCAGGTACCCCACCCCCATGCATGTGCGGCAGAGACCCAAAGACCAGCTGGCCAGTGGGAGGTGCATGTGCATGCAAGACAAAACTGAACTGGAGCAACGGCTCACATGCCCACAGAGAGGGCACTGCGTGCCACCTCTGGCACACATGGCATAGGTTCACCATCATGGTCCTAGTGTAATTAGAGATGTATCTTAATTCACCCGAGATTTTTTTTTGGTAAGGAATTTCCCATACTACAGCTCTAGTCTGTGATAGGTATCCCTCCCTCTGGGACACTATTTAATTTATTTTTATTTTATGGAAGTGTCACTTCTGATTTTATGGGAGATTAGGGTTTATATATTTTTCCTTAACATACAAATATTTGGGAGGTTTTTTAATTTACTTCTTAATATCTAGATAATTATATTTTATTCATAAGCCATTATACCTTATCTCTTTTTACTTTATTATCACTTAAATAGACTTTATACACTTCAGCTATCCTTTTTACCTTTTTACCTTTTACCTTGGTTCTTAATTTTCTTAACTTTAAAATTTGATATTTATATAAAAATGTTCTATTACTACAATAAACCTGAACTATTATAAAAATATACATTACCCAAGTATAAACAGAGAGAGATCAAAGAAAGGTCATCTCATACTATCATTCTCCTAAAGCATGAATTTATTCAAATGCACCTGCATTATTGATCCTCCAAACTAGCTGTCACTAATATAAATGGAATAGTGTGGGTCCTACAAAGGAAAGTCAGAAAAGAGTGTATATTTCTTGCCATAATGTACACAATTTATTTGGGTAGCCCAGTCACTGGAAAGCATATTATATTATATTATATTATATTATATTATATTATATTATATTATATTATATTATATTATATTATATTATATTATATTATATTATATTATATTATATTATATTATATTATATTATATTATATTATATTATATTATATTATATTATATTATATTATATTATATTATATTATATTATATTATATTATATTATATTATATTATATTATATTATTATATTATATTATATTATATTTATTTATTTATTTATTTATTTATTTATTTATTTATTTATTTATTTGTTCTTATTTGTATACCGCCCTTCTCCAAATAGGACTCAGGGCGGTGAACAGCCAAAATAAAAACAATACATACAAAATTTAAAAGCAGTTTAAAATAATTAAATATTATTTTGGCCGTAAATTAAAACAACCCAATTTAAAATAAATTTAAAATTTAACTCAAGCCAGCCCAGCTAGTTGAAATAAATGGGTTTTCAGGGCCCGACGAAAAATCCGGAGGTCTGTTATAGTACGTATCTCTGGGGGGAGGTTGTTCCAGAGGGTGGGCGCCGCCACAGAGAAGGCTCTCCCCCTGGGGGTCGCCAGCCAACATTGTCTGGCGGACGGCACCCTGAGGAGGCCCACTCTGTGTGAGCGCACTGGCCGGTGGGAGGCTATTGGTGGCAGAAGGCGGTCTCGTAAGTACCCCGGTCCTAAGCCATGGAGCGCTTTAAAGGTGGTCACCAACACCTTGAAGCGCACCCGGAAGACTACCGGGAGCCAGTGCAGCTCACGCAGGAGAGGTGTTACATGGGAGCGCCTCGTCGCCCCCATAATCCCCCGCGTGGCCACGTTCTGGACCAGCTGGAGCCTCCGGGTGCACCCAGGGGGGAGCCCCATGTAGAGAGCGTTGCAGTAGTCCAGGTGGGAAGTGACGAGTGCCTGAGTGACTGTGCGTAGGGAGTCCCGATCTAGAAAGGGGCGTAACTGGTGTATCAGGCAAACTTGATAAAAAGTCCCCCTGGCCACAGCCGTCAAATGATCTTCTAAAGACAGCCGTGCATCCAGGAGGACGCCCAAGTTACGAGCCCTCTCCGTGGGGGCGAGTGATTCGCCCCCAATAGCCAGCGATGGCATCAGCTGGCTATATCGGGACGCCAGAAGCCACAGCCACTAGGTCTTGGAGGGGTTGAGTCGGAGCCTGTTTCTCCCCATCCAGGCCCGCACGGCCTCCAGGCACTGGGACATCACTTCAAGGGCATCGTTGGGGTGGCCTGGGGTGGAGATGTACAGCTGGGTGTCAGCAGCGTACTGATGGAACTCCACCCCGAAGCCACGGATGATCTCACCCAGCGGCTTTACATAAATGTTGAACAGAAGGGGCGAGAGGACTGACTCTTGTGGCACCCCACAAGCAAGGTGCCTCGGGGTCGACCGCTGCCCCCCTGTCAACACAGATTGCGACCGGTCAGAGAGGTAGGAGGAGAACCACCGCAGAATGGTGCCCCCCACCCCCAACCCCGCCAACCTGTGCAACATGATACCATCGACCATGGTATCAAAAGCCGCTGAGAGGTCTAACAGGACAAGGTAGAGGAGCAACCCCTATCCCGAGCCCTCCAGAGATCATCCACCAACGCGACCAATGCCGATTCCGTGCTGTGCCCAGGCCGGAAGCCGGACTGGAGCGGGTCTAGATAGACAGCTTCATCCAGGTACCGGGGAAACTGTTGCGCCACCGCACTCTCAACAACCTTCGCAACAAAGCGAAGGTTGGAGACTGGACGATAGTTAGCCAAAACAGCCGGATCCAGAGAGGGCTTCTTGAGGAGGGGCCTCACAACCGCTTCTTTCAAAGCGGCCAGCAGGACCCCCTCACTCAAAGAAGCGTTAACCATCTTCTGGAGCCAGCCTCGTGTCACCTCCCGGGAAGCCAGTACCAACCAGGAGGGGCACGGGTCCAATAAACATGTGGTTGCGTTCAGCCGTCCCAGGACTCTGTCCATGTCCTCGGGAGCCACAGGATCGAACTCCTCCCAGATAACACTCTCAAGACCTGCCTCAGTCATCCCGTCCGGACATACCCAGTCAGAGGCCAGCCCTTCCCAAATCTGAGCGATTTTGTCATACAGATACTGCACAAAGTCCTCGGCTCGGCCCTGCAAGGGGTCATCCCGCACTTCCAGATGGAGGAGGGAGCGGGTCACCCTAAACAGGGCGGCCGGGCGATTATCTGATGATGCGATAAGAGCGGCAAAATAACTAGATTTTGCCGCTTTTATCGCCACTAGGTAGGTCTTAATATGAGACCTCACCAGTGTTCGGTCGGATTCGGAGCGGCTGGTCCTCCAACTACTCTCAAGGCATCTTTTCTGGCGCTTCATCTCCCTAAGCTCCTCGGAGAACCAAGGAGCTAGGTGAGTTCAGTGCCGGGTGAGAGGCCGCAAAAGCATGACATGGTCCAAGGCCACGGCAGCCGCACTATCCCAGGCGGCCACCAGGTCTTCAGCCGAGTCATGAGCCAGAGTCTCAGGAAATGGCCCAAGCTCCATCTGGAACCTATCAGGGTCCATCAGGCGCCTGGGGCGGAACCACCTGGTCGGTCCCACCTCCCTGCGGCGGGGTGCAGCGGTTAGAAAGTCCAGTCGAAGGAGCGAGTGGCCAGACCATGACAAGGGTTCGATGGCTATATCCCCTATATCAAGGCCACTCAACCACTGACCAGAGACAAAAACTAAGTCCAGAGTGTGTCACCCTGTGTGAGTGGGGTCATGAATTAACTGAGTAAGGTCCATGGCCGTCATGGAAGCCATGAACTCTCGAGCCACCTCAGACGTTTCACCGATAGATGGCAGGTTGAAATCCCCCATGATAACAAGTCTGGGGGTGTCCACCGCCACCTCGGCTATACCGTTAAGCAGCTCGGGCAGGGCTGTTGCCACGTGGCAGGGAGCCAGGTACGTGACCAACAAGCCCATCTGTACTCCACGACCCCACTTCACAAAGAGGGACTCACATCTGGCTATCTGTGGAACAGTGGTCTCCCTTGGATCCAGACCTTCCTTTATAATAACCGCCACCCCCCCGCCCCTGCCCTGAGCCCTCGGCTGATGAAATGCACGGAAGCCTGGTGGGCATATATCCACGAGGGGAACTCCCCCCTCCTGGCCCAACCAGGTCTCCGTAATGCCCGCTAGGTCCGCCTCCCCCCCTGAATAAGATCGTGAATGAGGGCGGCTTTATTAATAACGGACCTGGCATTGCATAACATCAGCCGAAGGCTCTGGCCCTGAGAATCTGGACAGCCTGGGGAACAAGAAAAGCATTGGGGACCGGAGTGTGCAATCGCTCTAAGATAGCGAGTGCGCATTCCCCGAACATGATGTGGTCCCCAGCTTCCGCCATATCTGCCCCTCCCACTCACTATGCTGATGGAACAACCCTCTTCAAATCAAACTCCAACCCCCTCCTCGACCTCCGGTTCTACGTCCCTGATGTCGCAGCCCTTCGCTAAGGCTGGTCTTGAACCCGGTGGATTTCCCCCAGAACCCACCCTAATCTCCCCCGAACCACTTAAATTTTTTGTTAAAAACCCACTAAAAAACCCACTTAAAAAACCTCTCAAACTCTTCTTTGCTGCATGCCATCTCTCGGGGCTCCAACGCCTGTCATCAAGATAGGCCCTCGATAACAAAGAGGGCCAAACCTGCGAGAGGGGGGAATCTTGCAGGGCACGAAGGTCATTCACCGAGTACATCTGGACATCAAGGGGAGGTGATAATCCATGGCCAATAGCCAGGGGACAATTTGATGTTATCACAGTCAAGAGGAGTGAATGCCAGGCTTCAATAGAATTCCAATGGGACACATAGGACCTCATTGCCCTCTCATGGCAATGGCAGGAGTAAGAATGCTGTTTCGGACCGGTGAAGGGTGACCCAGCCCCCCTCTCACGGCGGCTGGTCAACCACGATCGTCCAAAGAACCGGAGTTGAGACAGCAGCTGTAGACCCACTCCATCAAGACTTGAATCCCCAGATGTAAACCTCCATTCAATGGAGGGAAAGAATGGGATCAGGTCAGTCCACATAGTCCAGGGCAGGCTCAACGGTGGAGATCATAACAGTCAACAAAACTCCAGGGAGGTCAAGATGACACCTAGTCCAGGAGATGATGGGAGGGAAAAGAGGAGAGCCAAGGCAACAAACGCCAGAGGGGGGAAAAACCCTCAGTCATGGTCCAGCTCTTCCCCATCCCTCCAGATCTTCCTTATAATCATGCTGCTTGTCTCGCCCAGCCTTCATAAATCAACATGAAGGCCTCTGGGACGACCAAGGGCCAAACAACAGCCCACGATCACCCAGGAGATCTAACGCCACGAGTAAGCAGCTGCCACCATCTCCAACACTCCCACACACCAAACTGCAGCGGTCCCTTCCTTGAGCCAGCGGCCGCCATTTCCACGCTGCCAGCATCGCTGCCGCCGCCGTTGCCAGCCTCCCCATCCTCACCTCGCCCCCCTCACCACCCTAGCACATGTCCAGGGGGCTGGGGAGGATCCTGATGAGGGTGCCGCACCACCGCCATTGCTGCGGCGCTGACGCCGTCTTCCTGGCTCTGCCGCCTTTGCCATGGGAGGTCTGCCGCCACCCCCTCCTCCTTCGGGCCGCTCTCGCCATCCTGTGGTCTCCACAAGCCGCGAGCCTCCGCGAGCCTCCGCGAGCCTCCAGGACGTTCTAAGAAGCCGGAGACCCCTCAGCAGAGAGCCCCGACACTCCTCCAGCTGGGCCAGGGCTGCAGCGATCGAAATTCAGCCCTTCAAAGGCCCTCTGAAGCCATAATCACCCCCCCCCCCGAAACACTGGAGTCACAGGGAAGTCGCCATCTTGCACATGCGCAGAAGAGATTTAACAATTCTTTTATATTATAGTCCTTTAGACCATCATACTCTTCAAGGTGAGATCCATCCTCAGCCTCTTGGCTTTCCAAAAGGGTGTGGAAACCTGGCTCTGACAATTGGTTTGGGGCCCCAATGGGGATATTCCATTCTGGAGGTGGTTAGTAGACTAAGAAGATCCTATCTCCACCTGCATTTATTTATTGTTTCTTTTAATCTACCTTTTTATAACAATGTTTAATGTTTTTAATGTTTTAATATTCGAGTTGTTTAACATTACTTTATAAGGTTCTAAATCACCTGGAGTCACTTAATAGTAAGATGGACAGCATAAAAATTTAATAAATAAAAATAAAAATCAGTAAATATTATGGGTTTTTTTCCCTTCTGAATTTTTCAATAGCAATGTTTTAACCTTTTAAGATATCTTACTGCACAAAAACACTATTGGTTGATTCTTGCCTTTTAACAAACCCAACAAAAAGGGGTGTGGCCATGGAAGAGTACTTGGTCTAATGTACCCTGCTATCTTCCTAGCATATCCTTTTTCTATATGAAAAATCTGTACAAATCATCCTCCTATGTATGTAATGTAGGCATCTGAAAGAATTGTGTTATGCATGCCATCTAAAAGTTTAGATTATCTTGAGGTGAGCAACAAAGATGATTAGGGGACTGGAGGCTAAAACATATGAAGAACGGTTACAGGAACTGGGCAGGGCTAGTTTAGTGAAGAGAAAGACCAGGGGAGACATGATAGCAATGTTTCAATATTTGAAGGGCTGTTACAGAGAAGAGGTGCTCAAACTATTTTCCAAAGCACCTGAAAGCCAGACAAGGAAAAATGGATGGAAACTGATCAAGGATAAATTTTTTGACAGGGAGAACAATCAACCAATGGAACAGCTTGCCTTCAGAAGTTGTGGGAGCTTCACCACTGGAAACTTTCAGGAAGAGACTGGACTGCCATCTGTCAGAAATGGTGTAGGGTCTCCTGCTTGGGTGGGGGGTTGGACTATATGGCCTAGAACATCCCTTCCAACTCTGTTATTCTGTCCTTGCAAACTGAAGCATTAGAGAAAAAAAGGCAACATATCAACATTTAAAAACATAATAAGAAATGTGGGTGATAATTGCCAGCATGTCTAATTAACTGCTTTTAATAGTATTTCAAGTAGATAAATTCAACCTATGTATTAATTCTCCACTCTGAAGAAATCTTTGAAAGATATTCCTGAAGTTGATATCATCTTAATAAAACGCACAGAGGTCATCTTACAAGTCTAATTGCATAATATATGAATGTCAGATTTCTTTATTCCACTTGTGGCTTAGAAAGTCTTACATTTTTATGATAAACAAAGAGATTAATAGAGCCATTATTAAAGTGTCTTTTATAGCTAATTTACATTAACAAACAGAGACAAAATGTGGTTCTTTTTATTGGCAAAATATCCTCACTCAAGAGATGTAAAATAGGATAAAACAGTTTATGATCTAAGGAAGTCATTCTGACCTTCCAAATGGCTGTGTCCATCTTTTCCTCTTACACACTATTAGAACATCCTAAATAAATGGACATTGGCAGCCATGAATTTTCTGGAATTAGATCTCCTGTATTTTTTTATTTCCCAGAGATGCTGATTATTTCTAAGTCGAGTCATGCTGCTTTCAGTCTTGCATTCAGTCTTGCATTGCATTGGAATTAAAACAACTAGTATTCTTGCCATGAAAAAAAGGGGAGAATGTTGAGACTTTAAACAGCCAACAGATAAAATTTAGTTGGGGAAGGTTATACACTAACCTAGATCTAAGGAGAAATTTCCTGACAGTTAGAACAATTAATCAGTGGAACAACTTGCCTCCAGAAGTTATAAATGTTCCAGCACTGGAATTTTTAAAGAGATTAGATAACCATTTGTCTGAAGTGGTGTAGGGTTTCCTGCCTAAGCAGGGGGTTGGACTAGAAGACCTCCAAGGTCCCTTCTAACTCTGTTATTCTATTCTATTCTATATATGGACTCATTGAGCAAAGTCAGCAAGCAAGAAATTCTAATGTTTTGAAGAAGATGTTCTGTCATTGTGCATTTACTTCCTATATGGAAGTTCTTCAAACTTCTATACATCTGTGCACACACATACATATACAGATGTTGAATAACATGAAGTAAAATCCTGAGTCCTGAGATCCCTTAACTGGAGTACTCAGTGGCTTATCTGCTAGGCAGAGCATCTGTGGCCAGGTTGGGAGAAAATCAATGCTTATGGTTTTATTTCTCAAATGTTCTCATATGTTTTCCCTACTACAATAAAAAGAACTCTGGGCAGCTTACAGTAGACGTAGAACCTAAAATTAAAATATCCATAGTTATCCTAAGTTAAAACCAATTCAAATAATAATAAGAACCAGATCACACACATAGCATAAAAACATAAAAATCATCAGAAACCCAACAAGAGCACAAAATGGCATCAGGTGTCAATTTTAACAAAAGATTCTCTGGAACAATTTAGTACTGAATATTTTCCAGAAATCCAAAAAAGATGAGGCCAGCTTGATTCCCCTGAGGAGATTGTTTTAAAGTATGAGAACTGTCTAACATAAGCAATGTCTGCTAGTTTCAGCTCCACAAACCTCTTGAAAAGGTGGCATGATAATGGGACTTACTGCCTTTTTTAATATCTCAAAGTGATACTTATTGTTTGGCGCAAGTTACCCCAACCAGGATGAGAATTTTGATAACCATATTTCAATAGTGATTGCCTGAGGAATATGATGTCAGAACTGGGGGTATAAATATAGTAAATGATCTCCATTTTTGATCTGATTATCCCATTTTTGTGACCAGAGTGCCACTGCCATGCTATTGGTCAGAATATACTGATAGTTAATTCCAGACCTGTTTGCAATAAGCTCATCTTCATTCATAATTTGGTGATGGATGAAGCAGCAGATCATATACACTGAAAATTGACTGTCAAGGATGACAGGGTTGCCTTGTCAGAGATGTGTTCAGGATCTTTAGCATCCTTGAAGGCAAGGTTAGGGAGAAGAATGACACAAGCTGCACTTGTTGCAATGCAAGATGCTGGTTATTAAATATCATAAGGCCTAGTTATCTGAGAACAGGATGTCTATTCTCCTCTTCACCTTTCTTGTTCTCTCTGACAGAGGAGGCTTGCTTTGGGTTCACCAATTAAACAATGATATTAGCAGGACCCAGGAAACAGGCTTTCTAAATTGCTGTACGTTTCCTTTGGAATAGCATTTCCCAGACATGTACAATATACAACCCCCACCTTCAAGATAAAAGGTAGTGTTGTATGGATCTCCCTGGCCTTAGTTCAGGATGTTTTGGATTATAACTGAGAGGAGAAGGGGAGTTGATGTGGATATATATTATGTTGTTTCCTCAGATGATTGCCGAGTTCTTATGTAATGTTAGGAGTTTCTATGCATAATCTTGTCGTCTCTTTTAACCTTGTGCAACTGTCCAAAATCATTTTGGAGTTGGGATGCATAGTCACCTGACAGATAAATAAATATATTTAATGTACCATTTTTGAATGTTAAGGCCTGCCAGAAAGGCCTATGTTATTTGAAGGATTATCTTCAGCTGTGGCAGTCTGCCTGCGCTCTGCAGACATCAGTTGAGCTGCTTATTTATGCAGTACCAAGAGAGAGAGACTTTGGGATCAATGTCAATTGGGGCTGTTGAATTCTTACTGATGATTCACTTACATTTAACATTTTTAAATTTCTGACGTTATTTTATTAGAATATTGTTATCATGTATACCAGCTTAGTATTCACAAGGCATACCCCCCAGAGTAATCTAAAACACAAATGCTGAATAAATAAGGGAAATGAGACCGAGATATAGCTGAGTGTATGCCTGTATGATAGATTTGAGAATTTCAGTATTAATTGAAAAACTGACTTTCCAGGCATTCTAGGAGAAGGAAATCTGTATGCACTGAATATACAGAAGAAAATAATTAAACTGTAACAAGGGGCAAAAACAAAGCAAAATGAGCGATCAGCCAAATGATGCTCCAAAAGTGATTTTTGTCAGCAACAAAGATGCTGGTTATATACTCCTCTCTTTATGTGAATCAAGAAAAGAAAAAAAGAAGGCAATTTGAATTACATATTGAAAAACAACATGCTTCAAAAGTCAGTGGGTTCAGGCAAAAGGATAATCATCAAAATGCTTAATACTCGGACAGATGCTTGCTGCTCTGTCCTATTGGAATGGCTTATATATGGACATAAGACAAAAGCATGCTGTTCTCAGCTTGGCTGTTTGCCTATCTGCTACATCCACTTTGAGCTCCTGAGCATGGAGTTTGCTTCATGGCACAGATTTAGGATGAACAGGTGGAAGGAGATTTTGGGGTCGCCCACTCAGCAGTGAATCTGCCCTTTTCATTCTGCACAGATTGAAAGGTATTGCCTTATTTGACTTTCATGGCAACTGAACTGCCCATGAACTCTTTGTTGGAATTTTGGTTGTAAGGGATTTTTTTTTTTAGAAAAAGAAAGAAAAGAAAGACAGATTTATGCACAGTTTGACCAATAAACATCATTGACATATTTTGGTGAAAAACAATCATAACAAATTTCATCAGAAATTGGGAAATTTTAGGCCATTTTTGTACAAAAAATATTTACTACAATAAACTCTGTGGTAACATATTGGATCACCCCACTTGCTTACTCTGCCTTTTTATTGACAGTGGCATTATTCCTTTTACTGTCACAATGGTAAGATGACAGAGAAAAATAAAGCCTGGTATGTTATTTTGTGAAATTTATTATTGAATCAAATTTGACTTAACATCTGACAGCCCAGAGGGAAGTAAACTATATTTAGGGAAACACAGCCAAAGAAGAGAAGAAATGGAATGGGAACCTGCAAAATGTCATTTCTTCTTAAAAAGGTTCTTGGCCAAAATTTTAAAGCACACATTTTACTAATCAAAAGAAATTATTCTGAACTTAAATAACATCTTAGCAAGGAGAATGAAATTCAGTAAATGTCTCTGCATTTGTTGGCATTCCAATATCCATGTCCAATTTACCTTAGATCTGTCAGTTGTTGTTAGTTGCAAAGTTGTCCAACCCACGTCCAAACCCTCGCAACCCCATTGACAGTATTCCTCCAGGCCTTCCTGTACTCTACTATCCTCTGGAGTCCATTTAAGCTCATGCCTACTGCTTCAGTGACTCCATCCAGCCACCTCATTCTCTGTTGTCCCCTTTTTCTTTTGCCCTCAGTCTTTCCCAACATTAGGCTTTTATCCAGTGAGTCCTTCCTTCTCATTAGGTGGCCAAAGTATTTGAGTTTCATCTTCAGGATCTGGCCTTCTAAAGAACAGCCAGGGTTGATCTCCTCTAGGACTGACCAGTTTGATCACCTTGCAATCCAAAGGACTCGCAGGAGTCTTCTCCAGCACCATAGTTTAAAGGCCTCAATTCTTTGGCATTCAGCCTTTCTTATGGTCCAACTTTCACAGCCATATATTGCAACTGGGAAAACCATAGACCTTGACTGTATGCACTTTTGTTGGCAGAATGATGAACAGGGATGGTTCGCAATGGGAGCATGAGCACATGCACAGATCATCAATTATAATGTCCGGGCAGCTGGGCAGAGCCTCCCGCCACTTTTACTACCGGTTCTAAAGAACTGGACAGAACCAGAAGCAACCCACCATTGGTAATGTCTCTGCTTTTTAGTATGCTGTTTTATATTTGCCATAGGTTTCCTCCCCAGGAGCAAGCGTCTTTTAATTTCTTGGCTCCCCATCTGTGGTGATCTTGGAGCCCAGGAAAATAAAATCTGTCACTACCTCCATTTCTTCCCCATCTATTTGCCAGGAATTGATCATGGCTGGATGCCATGATCTTAGTTTTCTTAATATTGAGTTTCAAGCCAACTTTTCTACTCTCCTTCTTAACCCACATCAAGAGACTCTTTAGTTTCTCTTCATTTTCTGCCATTGTTGATATTTCTCCCAGCAATCTTAATTCCAACTTTTGATTCATGTAGCCCTGCCTTTCTCATGATGTGCTCTGCATATAAGTTAAATAGTCAGGGTGACAGTATACAGCCTTGCCAGACTCCTTTCCCAATTTTGAACCAATCAGTGGTTCTGTGTCCAGTTCTCACCATTGCTTCTTGACCCACATATTGGTTTCTCAAGAGACAAATCAGATGGTCTGGTACTCCCATCTCTTTAAGAACTTGCCACAATTTGTTGTGATCCACACAATCAAAGGCTTTTTTTTAATAGACAAGTTTTATTGAATAATTTTTCTTTTCATATTCATATTCAGGTCACATTTTATACAACTCTATATAATCAAAATCATCATTATAATATATCTTAATCTTCCTGTTTTTTCCAATATTTATCTCTTTTATGCATTCTTTATCACAAATTTATAATTTTTCTCTATCACTTCTTATTTCAACTTCTGCCATATTATTTTCTTTCCTTCATTTTTTATCCTTTTCAATTTTATTTTTAAATATCATCACTTTATGCCTTATGCTTCTTCTCTATTACAATCAGTCCAATTATTTACTTTCTTCCTTCATTTCCGGAAGTATCTCTCTAATTCCCTACCCAATCATAAACAATAAAATATTCATCTTAATTTTCACTATCATCAAAATTAATGATATTCTTATATTACTTATTTTCACCTTTCTATCTGCTGTGGTTCGTCACAAACATGTTCTATTCCTTCTTTTTTGCATAAATAGTCACTTTCATAATTTCAGCCTTATTTTTCTCTTTACAATTAACATTTTTTACACTGATATCAAAATTAATAATGTTATCAAATTACTTATTTTCATGTTTTTATCTATTAAAATTTAATGTAGACAAACTCTATTCATTCATCTTTATCATATATTCACTTATAATCATTTTCCACCATATCTTATCACACAATCAAAGGCTTTAGCATAGTCAATGAAGCAGAGAGCTCTGACAAAATGTGATTCATTGAAGAAGGAAATGGCAACCCATTCCAGTATCTTTGCCATGAAAATCCCATGGACAGTACCAAAAGATCTCTGAGTAGGAAGGTGTAATTCAGTTCCTACTGAAATCTCTGATCTGTGGCTTTAGTGCCTTCATAATCCTGTTCTAGCTCTGGAACTACAAATACGAGTGACAATGAATATATTTGTACATCTATTTTTTAGTGCTTCCTTTTTACTCATTCCCCATTTCCTAACACTATCCTTTGATTATTGTAGCATGTTGTACATACAGTTATCCAACAAAAATATTCAGAAGAAGCATTAATCCTTGCAAAATGCCACTAGAGGAAGAGAATATATTTTAGTCAAGTAGTAACAGTGAAGCAGGCCTTATTTTTGGAAGGGGGAGACGGAGATTGAAAGTTATTAGAGAATCTCTTGAGCCTTATAAAATGTAGAAGACTATAGAGTTTAAATTGAATTTTAAAAGAACAGAGTGCAAATGGAGTAATCAAAGTGAAATCCTATTGACTTGGCTGATTGTAAAGCAGGAAAAGATGTGTGCTACCTGGAAAGACAGCAAGCCATAACTGCAGAATTGTTTGAAGTTTATTATCATCAATATGTAGGTGATACCCAACTGTAATCTTTATGAATACAGTGCTAAGGGACGCCCAATGTCAAGTCAGGTTTAGACTTAACCTTAGAAGGCAGAATGGCTATACATATAGAAATTAACAAGGTTTGCAATAATACCAACTATAATTCTGGATATTGTTGTTTCCCCCTCAAAAGCGTTATTGCACAGTCTTTCAGGTTTCATTGGAATAGCAGGTAAAAGCTGTTATCAATAGAGTATTTGCCAAGTTTTGATAGATGTGCCAGTTGCAGTAATTCCAAGAGCTGAAGGTAAAAATAGTAAAGGAGTCCCTGAGAATTTTACTCCACTAGACATTGCTAGACATATGGGGCAATGTTCATGTCCGTTTCAAGGCCATTGAGCCAGCCCTGTCTGAAGATATTTCTGTGGTTATGTGGCTAGCATGACATCACAGAGTGCTCTTACTTTCCCACCAAAGTGGTACTTATTTACCTACTCACAGTTGCATGCTTTCAAACAGCTAGGTTCGTAGGAACTGGGGTGAGGACAAGTTGCTCACCCTGTTTCATGGTGCTCAGGTCTCCAATTTGGGCTGCCAGCTTTCCAGCTGACAAACCCAGCATCTTAACCATTGACCTACCATGCTGCCAAACTGGAGCTGAAGGCACTGGCAATTAATGAACTTGTCACCCCGCAGGCAACTATTATACTATGCTATATAGTGGGACTGCCTTTAAAACTAACTGATAACTGCAAGTAGCATAAACTGCAGAGCTCCACATGTTAATACTAGGGATAAGTCAATACTTTCATGTAACACTCATACAGTAGTAGCAGCATGGTGGTAGATGATTTCTAGATGGAATTGAAGGTGCTATTATAACCCTTAAAGTTCTAAATTGTAATCTAGGATATTTCTTGTTGCAGTTAGAATTTGTGTGCCCAAGTCATGCCTTCATAGAGTACACATTTGCTGGGAATCCTTCTAGCACAGCTCTGCAAAACACAGCAAGAGGGAATTCAGAGGCAAGCATTTTCTGCAGGAATTCCTACCTTATGGAATGTTTTCTATCCAGATACAAGATTTGTACCTTCATTCTAGATATTATTTTTTAAAAATGTTCAGTGTTGCTTTTGTGATGATGTAACTGAATGTTTATGATTAGAATTATTATGTAAATATATTGTATATTTTGATTGTATTTGATAGTTGTATTTTGTATTTTGCTGCTTTGAGTCAATCAAAATGATTGAAGAAACATAAAAGCATTCATAACAAATAAAATAAATAACATGCCCCTAGGGTGCTATTACAGAGTATCACAGATACAGTATATTGAAAGATCTGCACTAATTAGCAAATGTTTTCTTGTCTCAGTAAAATTTTAAATAGTTCTGTACATGGCTATCTAGGGAATTGGCTGTTTTCACATTATATTGCCTAGGTGTTAAGATCTATTGTAGAGGCCAGTTTGACAGTATAAAGCCTTTCTGTGGAAGATGCTGGAAAGGTCATAATTTTGTCTTATTCCTTCCCACATTCTACTAGTTCTTCAGAGTTTTCATTTTCTCAGCATTTCAGAAAACAATTAAGGCCTTCAAAATAGTTTGCAGAAATCCTTAAAACATTGCCTTAATTTATTTTTATATTGCTTATTTGCTTGCTTTTTAATTTCTCAGAAGTGGTGCATGTTTGGAGAGAGAGAGAGAGAGAGAGAGAGAGAAAGAAAGCCACATTCATAAAACAAAGACAAAAATTTTAAAAGTATTTGAGTGTTCAACATATTTCATTGCTTTGTCTGAAAGCCCTTTCCAAATCAGAAGTCTCATGTGTGCTACAGCAAATTTATTTCCATAACAATAAATGGGTATAAATAAGTGAATGCTTAGCACACTTGAATGCTTTCTCTTATATGAAATTCTTTGTCTAGTTTCCTGCTTGACTTCATTTCTTTGGATTTGACATTGTACAAAATATTGTTTTGAAATAAATGAATCTTGGTACCATCAAAATATAGTTGTGGCATGGATAACAATGTAGCACCAGCTCATTTTATGAAATGTTTATAAGTATGCCAGAGAGAAGGAAAACGCTATACAAAACTGAATGTGCTTACTTGTAAATTTCTGTGTGGCCATAGCTATTTGCTCATATTGTGTGCATAATATTTTAATGAATCTTTATACAGCATAAAGGATAGTTTTAATAAATGCAATTAAACTTCTTAAAGTCAAACTTGATTCCTTGTGACCCTAGGGAAACATCCATGTTATTTTCTCAGCAACAATAGGGAAATACTTTGCCACTGCCTTCTTCTAGGATTTTTAATTTGCTTTTTATTCCTTACAGCTTTGAGATTTGTGGTAATTCTTATACAAATTAGGTCTTACCCTAGTTAGCTTTTCAAGATCATCCAAGACTGGCTAGATATTGCCACCTGCTGTGATTAATAAACATGAGGCTCCTCAGTATTGTGTTCTTCAAGGATTCCAGTTATACTTAATAAATGTATTAGCATTTTAAGAAACTCTTAGGTTATTTTGTCCTTAAATAAACCCATGTGAAGAATGGTTGTTATATAATGGAACAGAAGTCTTAAGTGATTGATTTAGCTATCTTGTTCTTTCTGTTGCTGAGAAACTGAAACTGGAATCTAGAGTGATTGGATTATTTGCAGAATATTCCTTTTATTATAATTTTAAGAGTCTCAAAATTGTTTGGTTTCTTCTAGGAAGATTGACAGAGAGGGTAAAGCAATTAGTCTGTTGCTGAAAGTTCACAAATAACTACATAATACAATTTTTGGGTTAATTTAGGTTTTTAAAAATCAATTATAAACCCAAGATAGAGAAAAAGCATGTGTTCTTGAGCTAGAGTACCAAATACAATTGGCTACTAATCCAAATTAGCAAGTATTAATAAACTTTTCTTTTGAGAGCACAGGTGGAGTACTGAGATTATGTTGTGGACGCTGTGCTACGTGGGAGAGTTTATCTATTCACAAATGGCTGACATCATAGCATAGCCAAATCCCCTCAGAAACCTCTGATGGCAGGAAATGCTAACAGTTTCATGGCACCAAAATTGCTCCCTTGAGAACCCTAATTTCACTCCAAATTTTATTATTTAGGGAAGCAGTGTTTGCCATTGAGCAAAATGAAGCATGGAATACTAGAACCTACCATTGCTGTGGAATTGAAAACTAGAAATAAAATGGCCATTTAACCACTATGGGTTGAAAAGCTTCATAATGATGCAGACCCAAGTTATAGCTCCCAATAAAAACAGATAGTTCCTTTATGGTGAGGCAATGGAATTTTGCATGAAAAATATGAAGAAGCATGAGGAAAGGGTCAAGTTGAGACTGGTAAATTCTTTTGGGAAGATATAATAATGCTTGGAAACTGTAGTTCTCAGAAGGGTCTTATTGATAACATTCTCAAATGTTCTATGTGGGTGCTCCACCTCAATTTTTCTGGATCTTAAATACTAACTAGCCAGCTAGATATGGCAAAGCATATGCATAGGGATTTAAGCTCTGTTAACAAGAAACAGTGAAAACACAAAATATGCAAAAATAGAGGAATCTTTCCCAAAGTGGAGAGGAGGAGGATAGACTAATTTAAAATCTTATATGCAGGGACATGATATAATGTAATAACTCTCTCCCTAGAGTTTAAAGATGCACTATATATATCATTCTGATAGATTATATACATTGGTATATGGATGTGCACATTAGTAGAATTTTTGGTTCAGAAAAGGAATGAGAGAAGTTATAAGCCTGCATTTCTTTCTGTTTATTGAATTCCTAGATTAAAAAAAAAAGAAAAAATGATCAGCAGTGGAAGTTCTTTCTGGCTCTGCATGACACAGCAGCAGTAACAGCTATTAGTCTTAGCCCCTTAAATTTTGAATTATCACTATGCCTGTTTGTGAGATTTCTTGAAAATAAGATGTAGTTGAAAGACTATTTTGAATAGATTTGCCCACATTATCCAAGAATTCTGCAATATTGATCTTATTATTATAATTACACTTAGAATGAAAATGTTAAAATAAGTTTGGTACATGTATAAATGAAAGCACCAGGATGAAGAATTGGAAGAATATATAAGTTATATTTCCCCAGATATTTTTGGGTAGAAAAATTATTTAATCTAAGACTCCAAGCCTAAAGTAATGGTTAATTAAATTATGCAAAGTGTCAGAGATGATGAAACTGATTGCATTTATTCACATTGGAGAGGGAAGAACTACAACTGAGACTTTTAGTATCAAGTAGTTTTCTTTTATAGACTTTAGAAGCAGTAATTCTGTTGAAATTGGTAAAAGTGTAGAATTTTATTAGATA
The DNA here is from genome assembly GCF_059756535.1 of Pantherophis guttatus. NCBI lineage: Eukaryota > Metazoa > Chordata > Lepidosauria > Squamata > Colubridae > Pantherophis > Pantherophis guttatus. The sequence goes on along the minus strand of NC_142065.1, from coordinate 43,299,488 downwards.
TTACAATAATATATGCATTGCTAGTTTTGTATTATACTTTTACATTTAATACTTTATTTTTTACAATAAAAATTTGAGAGAATTATATAATTTTAATGATAGTAGCCTTATTTTTATGTGAAGTGAAAATGAAAATAAATTGCTTTCGCTACAAATATATGCACACGCACACAAATATATACAGAGAGAGAGAGGGAGAGGGAGAGAGAGAGAGAGAGATTTTGATCTAATTCAAATTATTTTCTTCTTTTCTTGGATTGTCTTGGCATTTCCAAACTTAGGCAGAAGAGTAGAGTTTTATTATTTCAACAGTCTTCCTTTAGTCTGTTCTTACCACACACAGCTCACTTCTAAAGCATGCAATGAAGCTTATTTAAATAATGGACTTCTTATGGCCTCTGTCTCCTTACATTAGGAAAGAGCAACCAATAACTTGCAGGCTACATGTAGTCCATCAGCATCCATTCTGCAAACCTACAGTGCTGCTTGATATCAACATAATTTTTTCAGCTGCACATTTTCTGCTATTTTAGCAAATTAAAGGTAGTAATACATGGTTTAAGTTATTGAAAGGCAAACATATAAATGTCTATAATTACCTCCAATCCTATAACATACAGAAAGGTCAGGAAAGTTGGCTCCACCCTCTAGATGATATCACAGCATCACCAGATATATACTCAGGCAATCAGACATAAAACCCCTCTACTACAGAAAACAAAGCCCAGCTTTCTGCTTTCAGTTCTAATAATTTTACTTTCTTCAAACTACAGTACTATATTTAGGAGCCTTCCCTAATCTTTGGGATCCTGGAAGTCTGTCATAGAATCTTTCCCTCACAATACCACTGACCAACTCATAAGAGTCTTATGCTTCAGATATTCTTGTCATATAGATTTTTCTTCCATGACTGTACTTTATTTTGCACAAAGTTTCTTTTTCTAAAGATGAATTCTTTCACTAATTTATTCATAAAGTACATTGGATTCAATAACTGCCAATAGTGGTTCAATTTGGCTGATTTGAAGTGCTTTTTCCTCCTTCAAATAGTTATCCACAGGGAGTTATAATATAATTTATCTCTCTCTTCTCTCTCTGATTGTATAAATTAAGTGCACTTTATTGATTATTTTCCCTAATCCAATATTCCATCTCTACAACTTTGTGAGATAAAACATGAGATATTTATATAGCATATGCAATTAATACTTTTAAAGTTGTGCTTATAAATATGAGTGAGTCAACTACGGCAACTAGGCTTTTCGGCTACCAAAAGCTTCAGTTTAGTGCCTCACAATTGTGTCTCTTGGTGATAGATAATTACAGGTCTTTCTTCTCTGACCTGGTTATCAACAAGGTTTCAACATCTAATTCACAGTTATCCACTTATCTTAATTGCATCCTTCTGTTGCACCAACTAGGTATTGTCTACATTGTTTTGGTACCTGTGTTGTCCAACCTCCATTTCACTTGATAGATATCTGGACTGACAATTGAATCCTAGAAAAGAGTTTTCTGCTTTTCTGCAGGGCGAGTCTAGAACAGGTGATAACAGATATGTAAGGGAATACAGGAATAGAAAGCCTTTCCAGTCTTTTGCGACCTTTGTGATTTTCACTATTGCAATCATTTGAATTTTCTATTTTGACAAAGACTTTTAGGCTGGATCAGTGGTTAAATCCAATTTTTTTTTACTACTGGTTCTGTGGGCGTGGCTTGCTGGGCGTGGTGTGGCTTGGTGGATATGGCTTGGTGGATGTGTCTTGGTGGGTGTGGCAGGGGAAGGATACTGCAAAATCCCCATTCCCACCCCACTCTGGGGCCAGCCAGAAGTGATATTTGCCGGTCCTCAAACTATTCAAAATTTCTGCTACCAATTCTCTGAACTGCTCAAAATTTCCGCTACCAGTTCTCCAGAACTGTCAGAACCTGCTGGATTTCACTCCTGGGCTGGATCTAGCTGAACTTCAAAAGGCTGATCTTGAAAAGCAAGGTCAAGCCTGGGTAATGTTTTGATGGCATACTATTAGGAAGTCTCATGGTTGTAAAATAAACTAGGGGGAAAAAATCTAATGAGAAACCACTTCCAAATTATTGTCATGGAATTTTCATGGAGGGGACTATGAAGTCATCAGGAATTAGGCTTTCTTTATCTTTATAAGAAAAAATAGTAAGAAGGAGAAAGGTAGAATATCAATGAGTTACAGAAGGGACTGGAAAACAATAAAAGGACATCCCTACAAAGTATACAAAGTTGGTTTTATATATGATAGCAGCTGTTATCATATATAAATTTGGAATCACCTGGAGAAAACTGTTCACCCAGATAACCTTGATAAGTCTCTAATTCTATATTTACTACCTGATGATGCAATTTTATTTGGCTAAACCTGGGACTGTCATATTTTTTTAATTGAAAGCCTGATCAATAATTCATCCTACAATGCTTTCTTCCCCCAGTGTGCCCATTTACAGAATTTTTTTTTAGAATATTGCTGTACTTCTATTTAATGCAATTTTATTTAAACTCTCCAATATTTCTCCTAAATACAGGCTGATGCATGATGCATGAGAAGTAAGTGTAGTGGTGAATAAACAAAAACCTGTGTTTCCTAATGCAAATGCTGTTTTGCCTGACATCCTGGGGAAAATGTGTAATTTTTCTAACCCTGATTTGGCTCACGCTTTCTTCTCTCTGTACATGAGAACTGCAGATATTGGGTGGATTTGCAAAATTACTGATGAATCGTCTTAAAATAAAATCCATTGAGCATCTCCTTTTGAAACAAGGGAAGTGTCTGGACCCAAGAAGAATTCATGTCATTGTACTTTCTATCTACTGCTGGAAAAATCTGTTCTTTCATTGGGCAGATTAGGATTAGTTGATATTAGGATTAGATTCAGCTGCCTTGCTCCAATCTTGTATGATGTCTTAAAAACCAATCCTCCTTTATAGGAATTATGACGGATTATGACAGACTCTTTATTTTGTAAGTAGCTGAAGGTGGCTATTAGCTCATGGGATATTAGCACAGGAGCCATACTCATCCCATTTGTCATATTGTCTATTTGTATTGTATATTTGTCATACTCTCTATTTGTCATATAAATGATCCTTCTATTACAACATAATCATTTGTTATCAATCTCTCATATAAGAACTTGTACTACAAGTTCATAATGTGACTGTCAAAAGAACTTTTGACCTAAATTCTGCTCAGTTTTTGGAAGAAATTGGTAAATTACTAGAACAGACCTGAGCATTATATGGCCCCTGAGCCATATCCGGTCCTTTGGCTGTTCCTGTCCAGCTTGTGTGAGGTCACTTGGAAATTAAAAAAATAAAATGTAAATAAGCATGCTGCAGGGATGGAAGAATAAGCCAAGTGTGTTCCTGGCAACAGAAAGAAGTTTTCTGCACCTGTGGCAGAACCGCATTAGCTGAGCTGAGACAAGGTGAGGCATGGCTCCACATTCTTTCCACACCAGCAGCAGAATTAAGTTCAGCCTATTGGTTCAGCCCTCCACCACAGTCCCAGTTTCTCACGTGGCCCCTTCGGAAAGTTAATTGTGCACCCCTGCATTAGAACATACAGATTATTTAACTCTTACTTTAACAGTGGTTGAAGTGAATTAAGACATTGTGCCTAATGCTGATTAAGAATTGTGCCTAATGCTGATTGGAAGATGCATGCTAATGGTGCTAGTTTTATTGTGAATAATGCATGTGTCCATATACCCTGTTATTATCAGTTGTAATATTCTGGAAGCTCATAATATGCTTCTTGCTATGTCTGCTCAGATAGCTGAACTCAATCATTGCCTCAATCATGTATTTCAAATCACTGATTCAATCTCTGGAAATATTTATACAGACTCTTTATATGCTTTTGGCATTTGTACGATTGTGAACATCTATAAGCTAACAGAGGTTTTATTGCTAATAATAGTGTGGTTTTGAAACATGAGGCTTTGATTTAAGCTATTCCATCTGTAATTGCAATAATAAAGCTACTGAACATTCTGGTATTATAAGAAATAGGTTGGCTCACTTTGCTGCTAAACAAGCTGCTCTGTACCCTTCTTCTCATCTATGGGAGTTGTCTTGGCTGCCCTTCTTTCTTCATCAATGTCTGTTCTGTCTTCCCATTAGCTTAGGTAACTTAATACACTAAATCAAAGAGGATTACATAACCTAGCTGAGAATCTTCTGGAATGAGTTGGTTTTGCCTCAAGACTTTATCCTTTTTGTTGTTGTTGTTGTTCTAAATGTTCATAATGCCACAGTTAAGAATTTCACTTTCCTGTCTCTTTATGCTCCATTTTTTTTGCAGATTGGCATTTCATTCAGCTTTCTGTCCAAAAACCTGACCCTGCTACTGCTCCTTCCTACAGCATCTTGGGATAATCCTTTTTCAAAATGAGAAACAAAGAACGATATGTCAGACAGCTGGACTGGTGCCAGAATTTCAGTTAAACATTGAAGCTCAACTGTATGTCACTTTAGGATATTTTGCACTGAAGTTATTAAAAACCTGAAAACAATAAAATACAAGTGAGCTTACATGAATGAAAACCATGGACTTCAGCTGCTGTTTGAAAAGTAATTGCAAAAGGTTTTGTTAAATCCACACAGGTAATCCCCAATTTGTGGATAATAAGTAAATCATACAGGGATAGATTTTCACATGGCTCTTATTTAAATCTGTGTGGCAGAAAAATTGGAATGACATTCTCAAAAATCTATAACATACATCTAGGGTGGTAGACCCTAAAACATTAATGATATTGTTGTGACTTTGGCAGAGGACAAAAATGTCTAGAGAGGTTCATATAGTACATAAACTATATGATATTTAATTTAGCTCTAAAAGTTCTTCCAAACAAATATTTCCTTGAAATTCTTAGAGTAAAAAATACAAAACTAGATTGCCAATGGACCTGGTGACCTTAGGGTGAAATAGAGCACATTAAGTGGTTGGTTTGATTGTTGTCACCAGGAGGCTGGAGGTTTATTAGATTTGTACTGGGGTTTTATTTCTGTAAGCTGCCTGGAGTCACTGTAAGTTGAGAGATATATAAATTTTCTAAAAAAATAAAATAAAATAGTCACTGTTGTCTACATCCACAGTCCAGACTGGAAATACTGTTATTTTAAATTCATAAATAGTAATATTAAGTATTGTTTGAGTATCAGAATAAAACGCATTTAGAGCATCTAATCAATGTTGATAGGGAGTGAGAGCAGTGGTGGGTTGCTATCAGTTCGCCCCAGACTGGGCGAACTAGTAGCGGCGGTGGCAGGAGGCTCCACCCACCCTCCCAGATGCTTCTGCGCAAGTTTACAAGTGCCCACAAGCAAACCAGTAGCAATGGGCTTTGAAACCCACTCCTGAGCGAGAGGTCCAGCCCACATCTTTGTGGGGTACCACAAGGTTCCATATTCTCTCCACTGCTTTATAACATCTACATGAAACTGCTGGGGGAGATCACCCAACACCATGGGATGCTGATGATACTCAGCTTTATACTGTATCTCCATCCAAGTGATGGTGATCCAAGTGATGCTGTGGTTGCCTTTTTGGGCAGGAGGGATTTCAATTGAACTCTGGTAAGACAGAGTGGCTGTGGATATGTGGAACCTCGGAATCTGGAGGCTTATTAACTTTGTTCTGGATGGGTGGCATTACCTCAAATAAACCTGGAGTGCAACTGTGAGTTCTACTATATTTGCAATAGCTCCTCAAAAAGGAGGTGGCAGTCATGGCTAGAAGAATCTTTGCACAACTGTGAGATGTATACCAACTGGATCATTTTATGGATTGTGAGGCTCTGAGCTCAGTCACTCATATCCTGGTCATGCCCTATTTGCATTGCAGTTCACATGGGGTTACCCTTGAAGAGTTTTCATAAGCTACAATTGAACCAGCACATTCAGTTTTGGAGCACGTTCAGTTTTGGTGGCACATGTAATACTACTATGGTATTACCCAAGGTGTACTGGCTGCTGATTTGCTTCTGAGTCCAATTCAAGGTGTTGGTCATTACCTTTAAAACCTTTATGATGTGTAGGTCCAGGATATCTGAGGACCAATCTTGTTCCAATGGGCTTGGTGTACTCCATTTGTGTGGCAGAAGAAGCCTATGGCAGAATTGCGGCTGGTGGAGCCCAGGAATAGAGTCTTTTCTGCCATGGCCTTTGGAACATTTTGCTGCAGAAGGTGAAGTCCACCCTCACCATTCTGGCCTCCAGGAAATTCCTTAAAACCTGAGTATGCTGGTTGGCTTGGAGGCTGAAGGACAAACAGTTGGCTGGAGCTGGCTAAAGCAATAAGAAGAAAAGCCGCCACCACTTCTCTGATTTAAACCTGTGGGCTTTTTCAGTTTGTTTTACTCTCTTGTAATCTTAATCTGTTTTTATATTTATAAATTGCTTTTTCTTCCATATACTTTATTATCTTGTAAGCTCAGTGTCACCCCTCATCTTACAATGATCAGCATCTAAATTTGATAGATAAATAAATATGGGAGTGAAAAAGACAGAAATGTCTTAAATATTTTTGAGAAGAGAACATTTTGCATATAGCTATTTAGCAATTTTGTTAAAGGAAAGGCAGTGCATCATCCAAAAAACAAACAAACCCTTTCTTTTGCTGGTAGATTTCCATTGTCCATTGTTAACTAGCAATGTACAAAAAATAATCAACAAGTCTTTTACTATAGCATTAAGAGGGCCACCAAATTCAGTGATTCTAAAACCTCTCTGTGAATGCAAGTTTCACATTTGTATTATCTTAGAAAAATCTTTCAAAGTACCATAATGGACAGAACATATTATTAAAAAAAGACAAAAATCATTTATGATTTATGTTACTGAAGTAACATAACATATGTTACTGAATGCATTTAAGTACAACCAAGAACACAGTGGCTGGACACTATTAAAGCAGACACCAGAAATAGCGCAAGATTGGAAAATGTGGAAAAACCTGGTCCATAGAATCATCAAGAGTTGGACTCAACTGAATGGATAACATCATCAAGATAAACAACTGATCTATGCATAAATTTTCAAAAACATAAACTGCGATTTGAAAGAAAAAAGAGCAACCTGCTGTAAGGCTTTCCATTCAAATAATCACAGACTGAATTATTAGTGCTTTTAATAGCATGCCATTTAATTCAGAAACATTTCATACAAAATATTTCAGATTGATAATACATGAAATTAAAGATAATTGCTATCAGTTACATATAACCAATGCTACATTTTGTAATATTCTATCTATATCTATCTATCTATCTATCTATCTATCTATCTATCTATCTATCTATCTATCTATCTATCTATACTATACTATCAAATTGATTACTCTGTTTCACTCTTTTTCAACACAGCTGAAAAAAATGAAATCTGGCCTACTTTGCTTTTAAAATACTGTATTTCAATTTCGCTAAGTGATTAATATCATTTTAGAAATCAGATCAAACCATAATTGAAGTATTGTTAGGTTTCTTAAAAATCAAAATTATTATATCACCTGAGTTCTCATAAAAAGGAGAAATGAATGTACAGTATACAGCCAATTATACATTTTCTAGATATCAAGTAAATTTTGCTAGCACATCAAGATCTATTTTATTATGGAGACCTTTCTAGTTAATGACTATTGAAGGAAATTCAGTAAGCAGATTATTGCAATAAGAAGAGATGGGCAAAAAGAAACCTTGGGTTTTGTTACAAATGTCTCTTGGTGCTTTCATTGAATGCCAGATTAAATTACTAATGCTAAAGAGAATCAAGAACTAATAGCGGGTCTTGCTATTTTCTAGAAATGTTTCAGCTTGATGGAGATGCTGTAATTGGATCAAATGCATTTTTAAAAATGTTAATTTTAAAATGTTATTTTTTTTCATGGACCCAGAACTATTGGTTTTTTTTTTATGTTCTCTACAGAAACCATGTTGTATCCTATATGTACGTTATGCATTTATATATTTATCTAGTCATTCATTTATTCATTCATACCCTGTTCATCTATTTGCTTTCCCTCTTGCCTTTCCATCATTGCCATGAAGAAGTTTTAATGCAACATTTTAAAATGATAGGAATGTTTTTGGACATATTTGCTTGCTATGCGGATTGTACTACCTGATCACCAAAGCTTTCTATCTAATACACAGCACTGAATTGGTAAAAGAAAAGAAAAGTCTGTTTAAAGTGAATAATTTGCTGTTATGTCAAGAATACTCTATTGCATGTTACTCATTATATATTGAAAGGACAAAATATTTATTATAATAACCTAAACTATACTAATTATTATTGCAATAATAATACAGAAGTGGTTTTTTTTTTAAGCCAGGAATGGAGTGACTCTAGTCAGTCAAATAAAACACACACACACACACACACACACACACACACACACACACACACACACACGATAAAGTGAATGTGCATCAAACAATAAACATGAAAGGAATTACAATGTAAACAGTTTTTAGAATTTAAGATCTTGGGAAAATAGAATGGTCATAACTGAATAATGGGAAAGGTCATTTAGTAGACACTGGGCTAATACGCACTGCCTAATTGTTTCACCACTAAAATGGGTCAGTAACCAGGTTTTGAGGGTAGAAACAGACAATGTCAGCTTTCAATTCATTTCCCTATCATTGCAAATTTGACCTACAGGCATGTTTTCTTATTGCAGTTTTCATCTTACTGTATATCTCCTTGAGAGTTCTTGTCTCTTGGCCAATGCTTTACTACCTCTTTGCAAGATAAAAGTAGCTGCACATTAGCTATTTTGCTGAGGAAGTTGCAACAGTTGTGCTCATCTAAGTTCTTCTAATATGCTGCATTTATTGTTAGTCTCAAAATAGTACAATATAAAGAGGCTTGCTAGTATGTTAGAGATTGCTGATTCAAAAGCTAGCAGAAACCTCTTAAAATTATTTTTCCTTCCATGTGTTAGCTAGATTTTCCTGGCTAGCAGAAGGCTAATGCATTTCATGATTTTTCAATCATTTGGACCCCTTTTTTATTTTATTTTAAAAGAGCACCCTCAATTATCTAGGGAAAGTTAGCTAGCCAGAAGGAGCTAGAAGGAAAGAATAATTAATTTTAAAAGGCTTCTGCCAGCTTTTGAATTAGCAGTCTTTTACATAAAAGGCAAAACTTCCAGCTGTTGTGTTTTTAAGCATGATAAAAAAAATGATCCCTAGAATTGATTAGAATGAAATTGGACTTTGATTTGATTTGATTGCTCTGTGCATATGCTTTAAATTTGTATGGGACATCGGCGGGGGGTCAAAAAATCAAGATGGCAATCATAATATCGATTGAAAGCCCTGCCTCTTTTTAAATGTGTGCAATATTAATTAGCACACAGATGGAGCAGATAGAAGAACCAAGTGAAGAGAAACACCAAGTTAGTATTTTCATTCCTCCATGAATATCCTATATATGGGAATGAAGGTTTGTTCTCTGAGCTTGTTGACTGGTTTCCGAACATTTCATTACCAGGCTAGGTAACATCTTCAGTGGAGTTTAAGGGATGCCAGTGTTCTTCTGTTTATAAGGGCTTAAGGTGTAGGTGTGTCAAGTGAGAGTCTTATGATGGGTCAGCTGTGAGTCATCAGTGAGTCTTGTGATGGGTCTTATGATAAGGAGATTACATCAGGTCAGGGTCATTGGGAGGTGAACTGCTGGTGGGGGGCATTGCATGGGTTGGTTGAGGGTCAGTGCTGTCTCTGGTTGGCTGTCCAGTTGATTTGGATTCTGAGGGGTTCGTAGGCCAATGTGTCTTGAAGCCCATATATATGTATACACACACACACTATATATATATATAGATATAGATATGTCCACTCTAACTCCAGGGGAAAAAAAGGATTGGCCATTTCTTTCTTGCAACATGAGGATGGTAGGGCAAATTAATAGAGGAACTGTACAATGAAAGGATCGGTCTGAATTCCTGACAAATTGCTATTTAAGGTACTCAGTCTAAACATCTTGCTCTTAAAACAGTGTAGAGTTAAGATGCCTTGATTATAGAACAGGAATAGCTTAAATGTTAATCATGCACATGTTCCTGTTGGGTTTTCAGAATGAGAGAAGCACATTGAAGATGATCTTTGGGGATACTTTCTGAACCTAGGTAATTCAGATATGTGAATCAATTCCCAGAATTCTCATCAATGGTGAAATTGGCTGGGAATTCTGAAAGATAAATCCATACCATCTGGAGGGCACAAAGATTAGAGAAGACTGCTTAGGGCCTATACATAAATCTGTGTGAGATAATGTTTATTTATTAGATACCAAGGTTTCAAGTTATGAAAACCTTCATAGGTCAAAGCAAGCATTTTGAATTTAGACCATCAATTAACTCCCAGCTAGTATAAGCAACACAAGACTAGAGTAATCCTTATTTATGACTAGCTATCATTATTTTTCTTCAGCTTCAAAGGCAACCCAGAATATTATGTATATCCTTACTCCCTTGATCATGGAATGTTATTACATTCTCTCCTTTTTTATTTAAAACATTAAAAAAACAACACTCAATATCTTTGTTGATACATGGTTTGTAGGCATACAAACTGATAGAATGAATGAATATTTCTGTAAAAAAAAAAAGGGTTTGGGTAGTATTAATAGTATAGTTTGGGAGATTTTTTTAAAATCAGATTTTTCAATCTTAAAATAGTTGTTTCTGCTCCTATGCAATTTTACAAATAATTTGTTATGATCAAATTCAGATGTGAATTCAGGATTTTGTAAATCAATGTATTCCATGATTAGGTTATTTTCAAGCACAAAGAAAACTCTCTCTCTCTCTCTCTCTCTCTCTGTCTCTTTCCCTCCCTCCCTCCCTCCCTTCATCTCTCTTTCTCTCGCTCTCTCTCTCCCCACACACACTTCCATGCAGTGTACTATTTCACCCTTTTTTTAGTCACATGAGGTGGAAAAAGTAAGAGGTTCTAAAGAAAAATAAAAACAAAAAAGGATATAAAGAAAACCATCTCTTCTAAATTTTGAAAAAGAAACCTTCTATTTACAAAGCAAGAGTTATAACCAGAATATTATTACTGTTATTATTTTTATTTATTTATTTGTTTATTTATTTATTTGGCTTTTTTATTCTCCCTTTATTATCTTTATAAATAACTCAAGACATCACACATAATACTCCTATTTTCCTCATAGCAACAAATCTGTGAGGTGAGTTGGATTGAGAGAGAATGCCTGATCTGAACTCACCCAGTTAGCTTTCATGACTAAGGTAAAACTAAAAATTATACTCTCCTTGTTTCTAGTTTGGTGCCTTAATCACTAATATAAAGTACTCTCAATCTCATTATGCTACTATAGCAACTAGAACAAAAAGCAGCTCTAAACGTATTGGGGAGTATATAAGCTAAATTGAGTAAATTGACCAAGTTGAAAGTTTTATTCCTTCATCTATGAAGGAAAGAAAATGCCAAAGTGTTGGACAGCACTTTGGCAATAGCTTTTGAAGATTGAGTTTGGATTTAAATAGATATTTATTAGAATTACAGTTATAAATAAGGTACGAATCCTGACTAATTCATACACATATACTGCTTATGATGATGCCACTTTCAGTGGTTGAACTAGCAATGCAAAGTTCATTGTAATGACACATAATACCAGACAAACCCTGAGTGCTTATGTATATCATTTTTATTTGACAAAGAGGAAGCATTGTTTTCACTGTGATTTGGCACTACAACGGTACATGATGGGCAACTAACAGAACACACAGGACAATTACAATAACTCTGATTTCCAAGTTCGAATAACCATATTGTACATAGGAGCTTCTCGTAATCCATAGTCAGGCTTTATCACTATAGTGAACATTTGGGAACAATGTTTGCAAGAAGGTACTGCATTGCACAAAATTCTGTGCAACAATGCTACACACTGTAATTTAATACTTGTACTTTACAATTTTCCTGTTCTGCAATGGATTAGCTGGCACCAATTTATGGATTTGTGCAGTTATTTTGTGGTCTGCAAGGGTTATCCTAAATCAATGCAGATGTGGTTATTTGATATATCCAAGTTGAAAAACTACTGCTGTTTTATCAAATTCAGTTGCTAAATTCATAAAACATATTCAACCCTAAGGATGAATTGACTAAATACAATTTTAGTATTTATTTAGCATGCAGACCCAAAATATATTATGGATTAATACAATGGCCTGTTTGATTGCTGAATTTTCACAACTTGCCTAACCCATTGAGACTTACCGTAGGATGTGGTATAGATGCAGCTAAAAATGTTATTTCAAACTTTACTTTGAAATTGATCCTATTAGTTACAACATATACATGACTTCCTATTAAGTTTTACCTCATACAGCTTTATTAAAGTATAAAAGCACATGACCAAACAAGTTAAACTAAACTAAAATACTTGCAGTTTACTAATATCTTAGGTGAAAAGTAAGGCATTGTTGTTAATGCCATCATTCATCAAGTAGTGATAAACTGCCAATGTTTTAAAGCTTCTTTGTTGCCCAGAAGGCAGTATTTTATGCGAGCAGAATGCGATATTTTGGTCCCACAAAAAGTTTTGGGAAATTGTTACCTTTAGCTGGTTATGCCCAGCTGAGATTTTATTATTTAAAAGCACAGTGCCTAAAAAAATCAGAATGACATAGGCCTTGGTGAAGTCCAATAGTTGCATATATATACAATGACAGTGGTATCTAAAAGAGAAACACTGGGGGTGGGGGGGAGAAGAGATGGAGCAGAACAGACAGAAGATAAATACATATATTTGGTGGATGGTGGAATCCCAGTTGAAAACAATCTGAGCTGAATAATCAAACTTGTTTCTTATGAGAAAAATTCAGCTATCCAAACTTTATGTAGTATAAAACACTCAGACTCCAAGTCTCATTTTAGTTCTTCCTGCCTTTTTATTTCTTTCCATTTAATTTGCAAGCTTATTTCATGATGGAGCAGAAATGTCAATCAATTGTACAGCCATCAGCAAAAGAGCATCACCAATCTGCATTAGCCAGCTGGGCTGCTTTCCAGAGCATCATCTACAACACATGAATTATTACCAAAACATTACTGCTGTCAGCACATTTCTTTCCATACAACTTCCTATTATTATTTTTTTGGCGGACATCCCTGAAATTTTAAACAACTCAATTTTGCTAACCTAATACAACTGTTTTGTGCTTTCAGGATGAACTCATAAAAGTAAGAATAATCATTTTACTTAAGGAGGGTAAGGACAGGGGTCCTGTGTTTTCTTTTTCATTGCTTATCAACTATTTAGTGAGCCCAGTGCTGTAATTTGCTATGTATCTTTTATTTATTTCCTATGTTTGCATATATAATTTTGCAGTATCTCTACTTGTTTGCTTATTTATTTACAATTGAATATACCACAAACTTCAGAGACCCTGGTCATAGCAATGAAACCTATGAGCCCTAGTGGTGAAATGATTAAAGTGCAGTATTGCAGGCAAAAACTCTGTCCACAGTCTGGAGTTCGATCCTGACAGGGCTCAAAGTTGACTCAGCCTCCAAGGTCAGTAAAGTGAAGACCGAGATTGTTGTGGGCAATATGCAAATAATGTTTCTACATTGTAAACCACCCAGAGAGTGCTGTAAAGCACTATGGGGCAGTCTATAAGTGTAAATACTATTGCTATTGCAATTGCTAATATTCAAAATACCTCAAAAGATAGCAATAGCAATAGCAGTTACATATACTGCCCTAGGTTCTACAGCTGAACACATCTGGAGAGTTGACAAAATTGTTGTATGTTCTATGAAGCTGAAAGCAGCAATACTACACAGGCTTTTTTGAGAAATAGTAGCACAGAATTAGATGACTTTGTAAATACCCTGTTTCCCCCAAAATAAGACCTCCCCTGATAATAAGCCCAATCGGGCTTTTGAGCGCATGACAATAAGGCCAAGCACTTATTTCAGTGTTCAAAGAAATATAAGACAGGGTGTTATTTTTGGAGAAACACTGTAAATATGCAAAAAAAAATAAAATAAACATTCATATAGCTGAGATTATAAAGCCACTCTACATTTCATCCATAATGGTGGAAGCTGAGAAGGAGGCAACAGGGATAGAAATAAACAACTGCTCCTATGGAAAGACCAGCAAAAATTGAGCATTTCAAGAATGAATTTGGCTGGAGGAGAAAGAAAAAGAATTTTTGCCTATAGGCAACTACATTCTTTCTGGCTAAGTGTTAGGATTTAGTTAGTCCTTTATATGGATTTTATTTATTTCATCCTGTTTGGATTGCTCTGTCTGATTAAAAAAAAAAAAACCCTGCTTCTCTGAATAAGGAAAGAACTGCAGGAAGATTTTGTTTTCTTGAAATATTTTCTTGAAGGGACATAGATCATCCTGATGCTTTGGATTGTAAGAATTATTTGCTATCACTGAGTTTATGTTGAGAGAGAGTTGGCAAAGTGTCGGTGGCCACAATGTGCAACTTCACTAATTTTGTTTTTGAATTCAGTAGTTAGATACTACCTTAATTAGCCTACTTAAAGTGCCCAATATAAAGTACAAGTTTTTGAGTTCCCTAGATCAGGGGTCACCAACCTTTCGGACCTTAGGGACCACTAAATTCATAATTTTAAATCCCATGGACCACTAATATGAGCTGCCTAATGACCAGCTGGGTGGGCGTGGCTAGGTGGTCATGTGACTGGGTGAGGGTGGCCAACTCAATGTCATTCACATCAAGGGGCACCTCACCAGTCTCTACTCGGTTCTCCCCTCCCAGCCACTCCTCGCTTTCCCACCCAGGCTCCTTAGGGCCCCAACACGAAGCATTTGCTGGAGCTAAGCAGCCACCACCTGAAAGGGTTGGCAAAACAGCTGCTCAGATCAAATTGGATCTGGTTGAGGATGCTCAGCAGAAGCACCTGAGGACTGAGGAGTGCAAGGCCAGGTACCAACTCCTGGAGGCTCAGTGGGCTGAGTTAGTCAGCCAGTTCCAGGCCATGATGCAACGAGGTCCTCCAGCCTTGGAGGACTGGAACGAGGTCCTCCAGCTCTTTGCCACCAGCGGCACTTCCCTCCAGCCTTCGCCCAAAGCCCTGCACTAGGAGGCTGAAGCAGACCCCAAGTGGGAATTTCTGCCCCCCTCCGACCCACACAAAAAGACCCCAAAGGAGGAGACTCTGCAGCAACACAAACGTTCATTGCACGTATCCGGAGGGGCTGTAGTTTGAGGACCCCTAATTTAGTGCAATATAAAAAATACAAATAATTTTTCTGTGGCCCACCAAAAAATTTTCACGGACCACTAGTGGTCCACGGACCATCAGTTGGTGACTGCTGCCCTAGATGATATCATCAGTCAAGGTGATAAATGAACTGGGAAAAAGAAAGGGAAGTTCCTGTTATTAAAGGCCTGGCACCCACATTTAGAGACAATCGATGAAATATGAGAAGAGACTGCAAATATGAACAATTCAACTTTGTCAGAGTCTGTGATCATTCCAGATCACAGACCTGATCCTGTTCTTGTTATTCGGTTATTCTGAAATAAAAGGAAAGAGAGAGAGAACATACAACGGTGCCTTCCACCCTTCTTTTGATCAAAGAATCTTCATCTTAAATCTTGTCCCCCATCCTCTTCATCACAAGAGAGGTGAAGTTTATTATTTGTCTGAAATGATATAGCGTCTTCTGTTAGAGCAGGGGGTTGAACTGAAAGGCTTCCGAGGGTTCTTCCAACTTTGTTATTCTGTTATCTACAAGTCTTTATAGGACAGCTGGAATGAGAAACACACAATGGCTGTACCCTCCCTTTATTTTTTAATAAAAGAAAATCAGGTGTTATTTTGAATTCTTCCCATTTAGGAAAAATAAAAGGATTCTTAGTAGTGGAAAGGAAACAAAGAAAGACATAGACACAAGAACGTATTAACAAGGTTAAAAATACTAAATGAAGATTGCCACTATTTTTCTTTCTTTATGTATCCAAATGCACACTTGAGAATCTGGCAGTGTGGTCTGCAATTAAGAGAAAAGTCTTTAGACTTTAGCACAAATAAAAAAGCAAACGGTTAGCAGAACTGTGGAATGCTTTGTTCTTCATTCCAAAAAGGAATATGCAGAGGAGCAAAGATGACACCTGCCTGCAACTCTTTCAAGAAGTATGTCTTTTTTCAGGATTCACAGTAGCTGCAAGAAAACCTTTGGGAAAATATGCATCTGTTTGAAAGAATTGCAGGCAAGTGTTATGTTCATGTCTCTGTGTGCTCTAGAGCACGTTTCAGGATTGAATTGGAAGTACTACACTTTGCTAATAAATACGTTACAGTCAAACTCACAGGGAAAAAAAACTTTAGGGAATTATATTACCTCTCCCGCTAAAAGCAAACTGGGGCTTCTTTTTTGCTCTGTTTCAACTTAAAAAAAAAATCAACCAAACATTTCTAGCAAATAGCTTACAAAATGTGTTTCCTCGATTCCTGAATTATTTTTGCTTCTTTGTTTCTATTTGTAAACGCTTGTAGTTTGGAATTAGTAAATTTTTTGATAGGGACCTTCCGAAATGAGATCTTTTTTTTTTTTTCTGCAAATCTGCTGTATTTTCTGAATATTGTTGAGTTGCAGGATATTTCCATCCCTGCTTAATGCTTTGTTTTTGAAGCCCATTGCATATTTTTCAGTATCCCTTGACTAATGCTGGGGCACATTTAGTAAATGATCTGTGGGAACAGCTGCTTATATATAAGATTCACTGAAAGGCATTGCCTGCCTCTGCCCCTCCCCCAAGTGACTTTCAGATCACATTCTTGACATATGATGCTTAAACAACTTGCTATGCTGAAAAAAAGTTTTCTTTCTAACAGGGGATTATTATTAACAACACATGGCTTATTGTTTTATGATTATGTGCCAAAAGGATTTTCAGTTACTGTGCAGATAAAATAAATCTGCAAAAGAAAAAACAAAATGCTACTGCAAGTCACATAAGTTATTCCAGAGAAGTCAGTAAGAAATAAAGAAACAAAATGTGAAGGACAGTAGAATACACTTAGAGTTTTCAAAATGTGTAATGTTATAATGCACAGAGTATAAAGAATAATCACACCTTAACATGTTTGTGTCCTTTTTTACTTTGTAATTCAGACTTTACCTATATTCATAGGTATGGGGACTATTGGACCAGTGGTAAAATTCAGCTGGCTCTATCCAGATCACATGATCCGATAGCTCCTGTGGCGGGAGGCTCCGCCCACCCACCTGGACATCATCATGCCCTGTTTTTGACCCTCTGCGCATGCACAGAAGGCTCTGTGCATGCGTGGAGGCGTGCGCAAGCATAGCGAGCACACACACACACTCACATTTGCAAACCGGTAGCGAAGGTAAGTGAATATCAATAATCCTCAACTAGCCCTCTCTTCCACCTCAAGATGCCCTGGTCACCAATTTCATACTGTGGTCACCAATTTCATTTGGAGAATGTTAAAATGGAGAAGGCTCTCAATGAGGATTATATCCACTATCTATTACTTGTATTTGTGATCCAGTGAACCATGTATAAAGTTGTTTTTGTTTTTGTCTGTCAATGAAATATAATATGAAAAGCAAACAAAACTAATCACATCTTTTGACTTGTGGCCTTTGAAAAATTGAGATCCAGCCAAGAAATTAGCAATTATTCAGTTAAGAATAATTTTCTCTACATGGGGCTCCCCTTGAGGAGCACTCGGAAGCTTCAGCTGGTCCAGAATGCAGCCGCGCGGGTAATTATGGGGGCGACATGGCGTTCCCATGTGACACCTTGCCTGCGCGAGCTGCACTGGCTTCCGGTGGTCTTCTGGGTGTGCTTCAAGGTATTGGTTCTCACCTTTAAAGCGCTCCATGGCTTAGGACCTGGTTATTTGCGAGACCACCTTCTGCCACCGATAACCTCCCACCGGCCAACTTGGTCCCACAGAGAGGGCCTCCTTAGGGTGCCGTCAGTCAAGCAATGCCGACTGACAACCCCAGGGGAAGAGCCTTCTCTGTGGGGGCACCCGCCCTCTGGAACGAGCTACCCCCAGGAATACGACTAATCCTAGACCTCCGGACCTTCCGTCAAGCCTTGAAGACCTTCCTATTTCAGCAAGCTGGGCTGGCTTAAAATTTTAATGGGTTATTTTAAGGGTAATGGGTTTTAATATTTTGGGAAGCCAATTTGATTTTATTCTGCTTTTAATTTATTTTAAATTTTGTATTGTCCTTTGGGAGAAGGGCGGTATATAAATTTAAATAATAAATAAATAAATAATAACTAAAGATGATCAGGTATGACATGTGCCCAATGAGGTAGATTTTGGAAATCCATCAGTGATATAACAGCCAAAATATTAGTTTTTTAAAAAAATATTATTAACCTGTTATTCTGCTTAATACCTCAATAACTGGAAGACTGCGAAGATATTTTCATAATCTCTAATTCCAATCGTTATATTTCTATTATTTTGTAATTTTTTTCCAATACTTTTTCCTTGATTCTGTAGTTCCCATGTATTCTTTTTTCTTTTCAATTATTGTTATAGCTGATGTTATTTATATTCTATATGGCAACCATTACCATTGTGAAAATCCCACAAAATACAAATACCATGATTTTTAACAACCTTTTCAATTTTCAATTTTGTAAACATGCCACCTTGGCATATACAACAAATGTATATATTTTTTAACTAAACATAAATGCTATTGTGTCATGATGGCTACATGAAAACCATTTTGGAGTATAGTTTTGCCTATGAACTGAATTGCCATCTGAAACCTGAAACCCACCTATTAACACAAAAATTAACATTTAAACCTCAGATGAATGGCTAAATAGATATATTTCTTATTTGCAAACTAAAAATTATTGTAAATTTTCTTTTTGAAATCAAAATAAAACTTTCCGTTCCATTCCGTTCCGTTCCTTTCCTTTCCCTTATTTCAGTACTGCAAAACTTCAGTTAAACAGAGAATAATAAATAAGGAATACACTTCTCTGAATTTTGTTGAATAATTCACATTGGCTAAATTCATATATATAGTAAACCATCGGCAATTTAGCACCAGCAGGGATTGAGATCAATGTGGCCAAGAAACAATAACTTCTCCAAAACCATGGGCTCCATTTTCAAAGTTAATCTCAATTTTCTAGTAACAATATCAAAACAACTAAAATATCTATGGATATTTTTTTGCTTTTACTGCTATGCCAGTATTTAAAGTAATAGCTATAGTTTTGATACATATCCACTAAAACAATAGTACCTTTAGAAAACAACTATGCCTTTCCTACTTCATTTAATTTTAATTTGAAAACGCATTTATCATATATTAATAGCAGTATTCCTTTACTAAAAGTTTAAAAGCTTTGAAAAATAACTTCTGCTTAATAAATAATAAAACTACATTGGTCATTTAGATGTACAATTAAATCCTCATTAAAAAGATATACATTTATAATATTCTAGCAATAAATTAAATAGACAATTCTCAGCTATAATTTTATGAACTAAACAAATCTGTATTTAATGGCTGGAAGATGTATAATCAGCATAATTGTCTTTTAGCTCCAAGTGCAATCTTTGTAGGGTTCATGTAATTTAGAAGTATAATTTTTATTCTCTCTCTCAAACTCAGCAAAAGTATTCTATTTGTTTTTAGCTGCAGGCATTTCTTTACATCGCATTAATAAAATACTGAGTCCCACGGATGGTTCTACTGTACACAAGAGAGCAGTTATATACATCATAATGGATATTTTTTCCAGATGTTGCTCAAATATTTAGGACCATGGCAGTCCCCAATCATTTATTTGTTTGTTTGGAAGATATATTCCATTTATTTTTAAATAAAATATTTTTTTTTGGGGGGGGGGAATAAACCTATTTAGATCCTTTCTTCAGGAATTATCTTCATTTCATCCTGTAGAAATAAGAAAACTTAAGCTAAGAGAATGACTGGTCCTGAATCAACTAAAGAGCTTCCAAGGCTGATAGCCTTTTCTTTTTTAACTATTTATGAGATAATTTAAAGGGAGAAAACATGGTTTAAGGTAGGAGGTGACAAAGTTTTTTTTTAATGATAGCTAGCTAGCAGTATGTACCCTGGAAATATACATACCCTATGCTTCAGTGGTGGGATTCAAATTTTTTTACTACCAGTTCTGTGGGCATGGCTTAGTGAACATGGCATGGCTTGGTGGGTGTGGCAGGCGAAGGATACCGTAAAAACTCCATTCCTTCCCCACTCAGACTCAGGAGGCAGAGAATAGATGGGGGTGGGGCCAGTCAGAGGTGGTATTTACAGGTTGTCCGAACTACTCAAAATTTCCGCTACCGGTTCTCCAGAACTGGTCAGAACCTGCTGAATACCATCTCTGCTGTGCTGTTATTCCAACCTCTCAGAACTTATTTTATGTCCACCACTTTCTTGTTAAATTAAGCTCTCTTATAACCTGGATTGACTGGGAATTTTGATTCCTACAATTCCATTTGAGGGACAACAGATTGGAAAAGGCAACTTTAAAGAAAAAACTGGGCCATGATGTGCAGTGGCTCTATATAAGGATCACTGAAAACATTTCCATTCTGACTATGCTCAGCTTTTTGAGATCAGCCAGGTGCTGCCACCAAAGGGAGACACTGCCTGATTAGTATTATTCATGCTACACTAGGAATAACAGTAAACACTCCTCTCTGCTGATAGTAAAATTGACTTGAAGGTGATTTTAAGGCTGATATCTTTTTCATCAGATATTGTCTAGCTGTCCGTATCTGATGGGCAGAAATACATTTAGTAAAGCAGTCTGTGTAGGTATGTGTATCTGAAACAGATTCTGACCAATTTTCTGTCTCCTTTTAAGACAGCTTGTTCTTTTTATCTGGAAGAATAAAAAGATTAGTGATCTTCCATTAGATAATTCTTTGTACAGGTAAGGATAAGATCTAACTAAACCAAATTCCTTAGGAAGGAGACGAAAAAAACTTCTTACAAAAAGCTTTATTGCAATGACTTTTTTAAAAAAGACCCCAAACTATGACAATATTGACTGAAAAAGGTATTTGAAATAATGCATAGTGACTACAAGCTGTAGTCATCAAATCAAGATGGGACATTTTGACAAACTCTCTGATTTACATAAATCGGTATGAAATTCTCTCTCACAAGAGGTAGTGAAGGCATACATGAAATTATTTAATACAGGAATGAATAAATTGACCTGATCCCCCTCTCTACACACAGCTGTATCCAATCACTAAGATCATTAGGACTAAGTCTAAATATTGATAACTATAGAACAATAGTACAAGGATAATATTGTACTTCGTTCTTTGGTTGCAAGTTTCCCATAGATATTAAGGTTTATGGGAAATTAGGCGGCACTAATTTCAATATGTCATTAGTTTCATCAACAGAGCTTTCATATATTCCAATCTAATTTTTGATCTGATCTAACAAAGCAAGAACTAGGCAGATAAATTGTTCTTCCTTTGAAATATAAAGTAAATTGAAAGTTGAAAATTTACTTTAGAATCTCTTTCAAAAAAGTGTTTTAGAAAAATTCTCATAAATGTGGCTTTCACATGCTGATTTAGTTATGAAGTGGCCAAGATGCATATGTGAATATCCTGTCTTTTTTTAAAAGAAAAATGCAATAATTTACCCAGTAGCTTCAGTCTCCTTTGCCTCTATTTCTTCCATTAACTCTCAAGGAAAGGAATGTAATCATGGGGAACCATGTTAGCTTTTCCAATAGTGATAAAATGAAAGTCTTGCCTTTAAGAAATTTCTGGAGACAAAAACTATCAACTCAATTTCACTGAACTGAAATTTGGTGAAAAAAATCAAATAGCCATTTGTGTCTAGCACAAAGGACAATGAAATATATGTATTTTAATTTTGCAGCAGTGGTAACCTATAAAAAGTTGTGTTCAATGTAAGCACTGGAAAATTCATCCTTTTCTCCTCTTTCTCTCTTTTATACTTCACCAAAACATGGAGCAGTTATCTTTAAGCTGGTGAGAAACGGATTTGTGTTGGACCAGCTGTGCAGGCAGCTGAGAATCTCACCCCCATCTGTTCCTCCATTCTTGTTCAAAGTTTGTTGGAAGAAGTCTCCTCATTTCTTTTGCTCCAGTTCCTACTACTCAGCTGGCATAAGTCTTATAATTGAGCATTGGGGGTTAAGCAATGAAAGGGTTCAACTGATAAAGTTCCAGTCATCAGAAGCTGGCTTTGTTTGTAGTCTTTGACAGCTTCACAGAAGCTTTGCAGATAGAATTTCCCCTGGTGCTTAGAAGAGGAAAAAGGACTGGTGTTCTTGAAATGACTCTTTTCTTCACAACCGTTCCAGGTGGGTTTACAGCCTTGTCTGCCAATCAAATCTTTGAGCAGCTTTACACATTGCAGTATCACATTCTCTTTGCCAGGGAATGTCCTTATGAACCTGTTGTTATGAACCACCTCCTGACCTTCAGGTTTTCTAATGAACTGAGAACAAGAACTACTACAAATATCAAATAGACGTGTATTTTATATGGGAGCATGAGGAGAGATTTCTTTGAAACTGCCATCAAGCAACATGAAAGCAGATAAATCCTGTCACTTATTACTCCTTCTTTTCACTACACAACAAAACTACAGTTTGTAGTGTTCGAAATGCTGATGCAGGGTGAAATTGTCTTGCATTACGAATAACTCCACTGTTTGTGCCATTTTGTTCATGTTTTTTTTTTTAAAGAATTTATGTGTAAAGGAATGTTAGCTGTGAACAGATGTAATATTTTTAGACCACTGAAAGCAACAGGATAATTTCCTCACTGCGAGAGTTGACATCTTGCCTTGGCTACTCGTACAAAGTAGGCTTTCTTTGTTTCTAGCTATTGTGCAAATGTTTTTCTTCTATCTTTATAATTCAAGGGGAACACAAAAATCTCTGGATGGTGGTGGGAAAATCACATGAAGCATGTTTATGCTTACCTTCTTTTATCAGTGGACAAGGAGTCTCCTCCTCCTCTAAAATAACTAGGATGTATTTGCCTAGTTCTTTTTGTATATTCCAACAATAGCAACAGAGCCAATCCAGGAATTGCTGCCATGTTGAAAGTCTGTGTGAAAAGAATCCATCATGAATACAGAATGTGTATGGTATTTTAAGAATGAGACAGGAAAAGAAGTTTTGCCATCCACCAAGCTTTAGTTTACAGGTAGTCCTCATTTAGTGACTGCCTCATTTAGCAACTATTGGCAATTTCAGTGCTGATGAAAAACTAAGTTTATGACCAATCCTTGCATTTACAACCTTTGCAGGTCTGTAAAATAAAGAGAAGCTGAAGGAAGATATAAGTACAGCCACGGTTTAGAAATTTACGTGGCTGCCTATCTTATAGAAGATAATGCTGGATAGCTCACAATAATAGTCAATGAAAGCAGAATAATTAAAACAGACTATACCTTATGACAACACTATGTATATGAACCACAGTGCCACACAGTACATAAACTGTTACATTTGCTGGGATCACCTCTATCTTAGTCCAAAGCTGGGTGAAAAGCCAGGCTGTCTCAGCCCTCTGTAAGACTAATAGAGTAGAGCTGGAGTGTCAAACTCGCAATGACATGATGCCGTCACATGACATATCACAACATGTTTCCTTTTTGCTAAACTAGGGGTGGGCATGGCCACTGCAGGACGCATCTTGCCTGCGGGCCATGAGTTTGACACCTCTGGAGTATAGACCCTCTGAATCTCAGAGAAGACCCTGTTCCAAAGTGTGAGGAAGTTATAGAAGAGGCATCTGATCTGATGGCCACCTTCAAGGGAAAGGACCTGTAGCACACCCTCCTTCACAAGTAAGGTTTCTTCAAATATGTCAGGAAAAAATCTTTCTTAGAAGGAATTTCATGAACTATATTGTATGGAAATCTAAGCCATCTTCTCCAAAGAAAAACCAAGAGTATCAAATCCCCACAGGTGAGGCAGTTATTGGTTGTAGATGGTGATATTCATGGATCGAAGGAAATCCTATCCAATTCTGAACAGTTACTTATTTTTTCCAAATGTACATTTGTTTTGAAAAGTAGTATATGAAACATGTATGCACAATCTACATGTGTCCCTATTTTTTTAAAGGAGGTAACTATTTGATGCAGAAGTTTGGTAATTCATAATTAATTCTACATTAAACTTGTATAATTTAATTTTGACTATCTTAGAAAATAACACATTTGCCCATAGAACCAACATCTTATTCTGAAAATGTTAAATGGGATATTTATCACTTCTTCCCGTCTCTCCATGCAACACTCAGTTCTTTTTAATTTACATGCAGACCAATCAGCATGCTACTGAGACCCTTTGAACATTGTCTTGTAACACAGATTTTCTGATATGCTCCTGAACAACTCATCCACTGGCCATTATTTTACTGTCAGGCAAACAACTCTGTGACTCTGAATTATAATATGCTTTATTTATCACTGGGGGGTTTTTTTATAGCAAGGACATTAAAGCTCTTATCCTTTATATTTCCTTCCTTTTTTGTTTTGTTTGTTATGTATGTCACATTGTAATTATCAAGATCCGCCTCCAATTCTTTGGTAGACATTGCAAAGAATGACTTTATGGTTTCCAATCTGCCAAGACAGAATCTCTCTGGAACACCACTCCACACAGTGACAGGACATGCCGACTTTTCATTTTGCTCAGACATACAAATAAGCTGTCAACATTTATCTTTTTCTGATGGCTAGTCTGAACTTGCTAAATAACTGAGACTGAAAAAAATAATCCTTTCATTTAAATTTCTAAGTGTATTGATTCAAATTTTCAGACCTGTAAATCACTGCCTTAGATCTAATCTGTGATGACCTCAGTACTACTTTAAATATTGTATCTGTTGTAACTATGTTCAAGGTGGGTTCCTGCCATACCAATATTCCCTGTATATACCCATCTGCACACACACATACACATACACACACACACACACACACACACACACACACACCACATATATTCATATACACATGCTTACATCAGGGGTGAAATGCTACCAGCTCTATCCGGCTCATGGGAGCCGGTAGCACAGGTAGCGGGTAGTTCGGAGAACTGGTAGCACCGGCAGTGGGAGGCTCCACCCCCCCAAACTGGGACATTGTCATGCCCCAGTTTTGACCAAAGAAGGCTTTGCGCATGCGCAGATGACGGAGTGCGGGGCACATGCACATCAAACCTGTAGGAAAGGTAAGTACATTTCATCCCTGGCTTACATGCACACACACATATTAACAGAAACAATATGGTATAGATGCAGCTGCCACTATGTCAAGTGTTTCTGTTGTTGGCACTTCTGGGAAGTGTTATAATGGACATCTGTTGAGATCCAGTTAAGGCCCAGTATTTTCTTACCCTCTAAAGTTGAGGAAATGAAGGCACAGGGGCACTTTATGTGTAGATACATTTGCTACAATAGTGGGGTTTTTTTGGCTTTGTACACTAAAGGCTTTGTACACTAAAGGCAATATTTGATTCAAAGGTTCATTGTTACATTAAACAATATAATTTCAAATGGCATGCAACAGCTGTCAAGCTTATAATACTTTATCTTCAAAAACCAAGTAGTGAGAGAAAGTGATATTGGCAAGGTGTGGGAGAGGGTCACATAGCTTACAGCAGGATGAAATGAATGCAATGATGAGTAAATGGAGGAAGTAATGGACAGTAGTGATGACAGAAAAAGAAGAAAAAATGGGAAGAAACAGACAAGTAGGGGCAGAACGCACTCAAGGCACTTTGCATAGATAGGACTTTCTAAAAACCCAACGGTGCCTATGAATGTGTATTTAGAGAAGTAATTCATGTAGAAAGACAATTATAAAGGTTGCTAACAGATATACAGGTACTTTTCTTCATACAATAGTTCTAAGTCTGCCTAGGATACGGGAGTTTACATGTAAATTGCATTCTCCAAAGACCCAAGTGCATGGCTTTTTAAAATTTCCAGGTGTGCTGAACATTTATATCCTAAAAATTGTTTAAAATGCTTATCATTGTGTACTATAATTTCTTACTGTTTGGATTACTATTGAATAGGAAACTGGTAAGTATATTCAGCTATTCAGTTAAATGTAGTTAGTAACTCCTCCCCACCACCACCATCTTAATCTTAAAACTAAATTTATCTCTCTGGATGCTTTGCTTTAACCTGAAGTTATTATTTCAAGGCAATGGTAAGTAAATTCAAAAGCAAACATATTGAAGTGTTTATGAATCAAACCTGATCTATATTTAGCAGTGACAACACAGGGAAATAATGGATAAATAGCGGTAAAGGTAAAGGTAAAGGTTCCTCTTGCACATATGTGCTAGTCATTCCTGACTCTAGGGGGCGGTGCTCATCTCTGTTTCAAAGCCGAAGAGCCAGCGCTGTCCGAAGATGTCTCCATGGTCATGTGGCCAGCATGACTACATGCCAAAGGCACACAGAATGCTGTTACCTTCCCACCAAAGGTGGTCCCTATTTTTCTACTTGCATTTTTTACATGCTTTTGAACTGCTAGGTTGGCAGAAGCTGGAACAAGTAACGGGATCTCACCCTGTTACGCGGCACTAGGGATTCAAACTGCTGAACTGCCGTCCTTTCGATTGACATGTTCAGCATCTTAGCTACTGAGCCACCGTGTCCCATTTGAGCCACCGTGTCCCATAAATAGCTGACAAAGGCTAAAATTCCTCTATTTGGGAAAACAGAAACAAAGACCATTAATAATAAAAACAGATCTGATGATATTGCTGACTGACTGGTTTTTGGCATATTGATGACAAAATTGTAGCAATACGTTTAAGGCAATAAAATTGGTATCAACATCAATTTCCATGTTAGAGTCAAAATGAGGCATTGCATATAATTCTGTTGGATGATACCTTTAGATGTATCAAAAGTGTGTTCTTTTAGAAGCTCACACAAATTAGTATACAAGCTTTTGAGCACTCTATTAGTCAAGATGCTACAGAAAGCAAAGGATGTGGAAAACATTAAAAAGGTCTAATGCAGATTTTAAACTATTAGAACTATGCAAAGTTTTAAAGTGCTACTTCAGTTTGACCAAACTTTGATTTAATCATTCCATCAATGCAAATTTACTTCAATGCAGAAAATTGAATAAGGTGGTGTGAAGCACTTTATAACTTCGTGAAGCACTTTGCGGATTTGATAGCATTTGTGTTGCCACTCAGATCATTAGAGTCAATATACAATTTGCAAGTTTACTTCCCTATTTGAAAAACTTGGAGGGCAGTTAAGTACCATCATGAATTTTCTGACACATGAATTGCTTGCTAATAAATTTCATCCCAGCTATTTATTCATTTCATTTTTCATTTCATTTTATTAGATTTATATACCGCCCTACTCCCGAAGGACTCATTTATGTGTGATAAGGCTAATATCATGTTGGGCTTGTCTGTCAAATCCATTATTTTGGAAAAGCAAATGGAAAAGTAATAATTTACTTTGAAAATTTTAAGTTAAAAGAAGACATTTTCTACACTACCAGTATATTTTATGTTCTTTACTGGACAATCTGGATGTTGCTGTTTTATCCATTTTTCTTTTTTCCTATCTTGGCTGAAATGTCATATAATCATGTTTAAAAAATGTATAGTGGTAAAACTCATGCTAAGGTTAATGCCACCAAGGGTCTACTATCTTTCAGTTTTTATCCCAATTTGCCAAGAAACAGATCAAGATCAGGGGTGAAATGCTCCCGGTTCAGACCGGATCGCCTGATCTGGTAGTGATGGAAGCGGGTGGTTCAGAGAACTGGTGGCAAAAATTCCTCCCCACCCCCATTGCCCAGCTGAGCCGCACAATCATCAGAGGCTTTTTTTAAAAAAAAATAAAAGCATTTAAAACCTCTTTGGCCTAAAAAATGCTTTTAAAAGTAAAAAAAAAAAAGCCTCTGAGGTATAATTGCTTGGCTGATGATACTCAATTATACGTCTTCATCTCAGGTGATGTTCTTTTGCAGTTCTGGAGACTGTGGGAACATCGATGGGATTATGGCTAATCCCTCTCAGTGATTCTTCTCAGAGAATCAGAAGAAGGTATATTTACAATACTTTTTTCTTCCCCCTCACCAGTCTCTCTGCCCATATATGTATGTTGCTTGTTGCAGTTAGCTTGTATCAAAAATTATTGTTTGTGATTAGCTTAGATTAAAGGGAGGGCCCTTTAGAGTTGTTGTTGCTGTTGCTGCTGTTGTTGCTGTTGCTGCTGCTGTTGTTGTTCTTCTTCTTATTATTATTATTATTACCGTGTTTCCCCAAAAATAAGACCCTGCCTTATATTTTTTTTGAACCCTGAAATAAGCACTTGGCCTCATTGTCATGTGCTCAAAAGCCCGACTGGGCTTATTATCAGGAATGTCTTATTTTGGGGAAAACAGGGTATTATTATTATTATTATCTCTTTTATTCATTAAACATGAAATTCAGTCAACTAATCATTTAAAAATGTGTCACAAATACCATTGACTGGTACTAATGGTTGATACGGGTTGCTGCCAGCCTCTTAGGTATCAACCAAGTACCTTCTTAAGATGTATGTTACAAGTAGCACAGTTTTTTGCAGTTCCGCTGGTGTTATTGCAGAAAACTTCAATTTGTTGATGTATCGTATAAAATTCTTGGACATGTTACCAAGTGCCCCGATGACAATGGGTTCATGATTTTTTTCCAGTTCTTTTTCTTCGACTCTGGCATCTCCTGGTACTGTGATGTCAATAAATTGTACGTTTTGGTTTTTGACAACTGTGATATATGACATCATCATCATCATCATCATCATCATTATCATTATCTTTATTATTATATGAGATTAGTTCAAAATTGTCATATATTGGTACTAGCAATATGACAGCAATATTTCTTGACAGTTGATTTTCAGGTAGAATTTAAAGTGCTGCTAATAATCCCTGAGTACTGTATGGCATGGGGTCTGATTATGCAAAGCCCATTATTTCAAATATATTTTTTTTCCTGCAAGGTGTAGCTGTAGAAGGTACTTTTTGGTGTTTCTACTCCCCTTTAGAAAATATGGGTGGCAACTTGTGGTAACTCCACTTCCACAAATGCCAAACGTTATTGAATTATCAAATTGAATATTCAAGTTATTGAATATTTGGCTTTTTAAAAGAGTTTTTGCTATTTATTTTTATCAAGAAAAAAAAATTACAGGAAGCTGACATAGTCATACTGTAGAATCACAACTATACGTTTTTCAAAAATAAAAGTACAATCAAAGCATTGATCAAAGCAATAAGTAGATCAATATGTTGGAGTGTGCTATCGTTAATGTAAAATCTTATCATATTGCCTTAGGTTTAAGCTGTGTAACTGATTTTGCTTAATATGCTTAAGCATATTAAGAGTAACAAATGTGATAACTGCTGAAGTAAAATATTATACAAAAACTGCATGTTCTTCCAGAAAAGTATTTAAACAAGTAATGGATAAAGCAGTTCCTCATAATTTTATACCAAGAGCAAAAAAGAAGGACATGCTCTACTGATTCCCTGTGTCCAACTGAACAAGGATAAATTTGTTGCAGTTTGGGGAATTGTTTTACTGCCCTTCAAGACATTTCCCGAATAATGGGCAAGAAAGGGAAACACTCACTGCTTCTTCTTCATTTTTACCTTGCTGGCAAGAACCTAACCTAGTCCTGGATTTCTCAAAGAGAGTAATGCTGAATCAGGTACAATAGCAGGTAAATTTCAACTAATTTCATATTTTATATATATAAAGTTTGTCATTGTACGTATATACACAGAATACCCATACAACAAAATTCACAAACAAAGAGACCAAGCCCACATGACAATCCCCAGACACCCCCCCACTCACCAGAAATTCCCCACCCCTAAACCACCCAAAGATCCACACAGCAGACCAAGTAATGCTGTCCAACAGCTCAATGATGGTGGCCCTTTTGTTCATTATTGAGTGCTATTATAGCTCTGGGATAAAAACTATTCAGAAGATGTGTGGTCCAAGTTTTAATTTCATATTAATACCTTAGGAAAATAAAGGTTCTGAAAAGTAATTAAGATAAACACCAACTAAACCAGTCTAGAAAGAATCTCACTACCATGCTTTGTATACATACAAAGGTAGTCAAAGCAGTGGTGGGTTGCCCCCGGTTTGGAACGGTTCACAAGAACCAGTAGTAAAACCACTGGGAGGCTCCGCCCACTGACCCGGACATCATCATAGGTGATCTGTGTATGTGCGCGGGCACGATGCAAACCAGTAGTAAAGGTAAGTAGAACCCACCCCTGAGTCAAAGTTATACTAATATAGTGAAGTGATTAAGATGCTGAATTAGCACCAGATATACTGACACTTATGTTTTTTGACAATCATAAAAATTGGATGAGCTTTGGGCAATCAGTATCTTTCAACCCCAACTTATTCACAGGTGATTGCAGAGAGAATTTAAAGAAGGGAATGATACCACTTTGAGTACTTGGTGAAAAGATTTATGTATTTATTTATAACTTTTCTACACTGCCATTTCATCTAAGTGACTCCGGTGCTTTACAATAAAAACACTTAAAAAAAAAAAGGACAGAAATGTAATAATCAAACCAATGTTATGAAGGGCCTTGTTGATGATCTAAGGCAGAGTGAGGAATTTGTGATTCCCGAGAGGCTCTTTTGTAGCTCTTGCAGTCCTTGAATATCTTTGCTGAATGCTGACAGCCCAATTTCCTGTCATTTGAAGAATGAAAAGCATGAAAATAAGCATATGATAGTAAAAATCAAAACAAAAACAAAATAATTCTGCCAAAATTCATTATTTTCCCCATGATTCTTTATACACAATAATTCCTCTGTATTTGGATCTCATGACATGAATGTGTACATAAAAATTAAGCTTGCATGCCTGGCATGTTACATGTTGTATATGGAACATAGTATTTGACTTGTAGTCACTTTAAGAATCATCTAGAAGTATAGAATGTAAAATCAAGATAAACATATCTTGTTTATCCTGTTTTAGAACTATAGAGATATATTTTTTAAAACACTTAATGCACATCAGTCAAACAGGGACCATGCTGTAGAAAATGTTTCAGATGCACTCTATGTTCTTGCAATCTGTGAAGATGAAACCAATGTAGTTTGACCTGTAGTGAAAAGAAATGTCTGGAATGAAACATTGTAGAGTCAACTGAAGGACTGAGTGGAATACATTTGCCTTTTGCATAAGAGTAGTGTTTGAATGATGATCCTATCCATCATTCTTCCAAAGTGGATAGGAGATATTCAGAAAAAGTATATTTTGCCTTTTGTAGTATTGCATGGCAGTATGATTAGAGAGTTCCCTGTTTTGTTTTGGTTTTTGTAAATGTTCTTTCAGTCTTTAGAAAGATTGACTCTACCAATCCTTTCACCATTTGTCCTAAGTAGACAGGCAGAAAATAGCCTACACTGAGAATCCAGTTTTGCTAAAGTGAAAAGATTCTTCTAGATTCTGAAAGCAGAGATAAAATTGGGGATTTTTTCCCCCTCTCCCAGGCTTAATGTTTTTGTGTATGTATGTAGACAGGGATTCCATGCTGGTTCTGTTTATTTGCAAAAGCATCCCAAGCCATACAAATCTCCATCTGAGATTTCATTAAACATTTGGGCTGTCAGCCAGAACATGGCTGCATCAAAAGACTGCATGAATTATTACAGAAGCATTTAGGAAGCATTGAACGAATCATTTTGTCTGCAGTGTGTTTGGGTGCATTTAAAATACTAAAGAGAAAATGAACAAAGAACATTCTGCCTATAAGTCACAGTGATGTATGAATTGCATAGGAGACTTTCGTGAATTCAAAATTCAAAGCAATAGAAAGAGGCAAACTAATCTGAGTCACAAATAAACACAATGTGCAGAATGAAGCCATGGGAGGACAGGCTCCAAATATAGTTTTCAAAATTCTTCCATGGGCAGGATTATTTGCAAAAGAGTACATTAAAAATGATATAATTAGGTTAATTTAGCTTACTTGCATTTGACTATGGTCACACAGGCCAGGATTTTTTAAATCATGCTTGCCTGGTTTACCCATTGTGCTAACCTATAAACATTAAGTTCATATATCAGACTGTGTCAAAACTAAAATGCATGCTAAATTAGGTTCTCATATCACACTATGTGGGTGTGGTAAAATTAAATCTTGATATCATAACATTTAATTACAAAAATGCCACAAAAGCATATCCAAAACATTTTATTGTGGTAATAATAGTATAAGGGCAGCCACAATAACAGAAAACAAATGCACAACATACATTAGTGGAGGGAAAGATCCACTAAAACCCACATCCATACTTTAAACAGGCAGGCATATAAGATACTATATTGCTGTTACACCAATTTAGAATAATTCCTTGGCTGAAAAATTGGCTACCTAATAAAGGTCTATGTTTGATATGCAAATATACTCCCCAAAGAGGTGTATTGTACTTGAAAAATACTGTTTTGGAGTAAGCTTCAAATGTTAAAATAGCTATTCTGAGCATTTTACAACACCCCTTCACTCCACCATACCACTTTAAAGGCTGGAAACACCTGCATGAAACTTGAGACATTTCTGGAATGGTCTGAAATAGAAAAAAACTGTTTCACATTTCATTTTTTACAATCAACATATTTTGCAAATTCTATGTAACATTATTCAAGCAAAGCAGAAAGATTAAATAATTATAAGAACTATTATTTTAGAGAAGAGAAATGTGGCTAAGAGAAGCACTGATGACTATAGATAATAAAACCAACATTTAGCAATAAACCAAGAAGATGGTTTAGTGGGTAAGTCAATTAAAATAAGAATTTAAGATGCAGTATGTTCCCCATGCCAGGGAAAGTTATGATCATCTACCAGCTAATGATAGGAAATTTACTTTAGGCTTAACTCATGATGTTGGGGAAGAGAAAACCTCTTTTAGTGCTGTTTTCAAGCACTTTCTCTAAGGCCACAGACAATTTTTTAAAAAAAGGCTAATTGCAATATGCGGAAATTGGAAGAGTGGATTTTCCTGTTGATAATGTTTTATTGTACTGTTGTGGCAAAAGTTCAGAAATATATGCTGTTTAATGGGATGTGGGTTCCCCCCCCCATCATGATAGCTCAGATTCCTGTAGATAGAAGCATTCTTTTAAGGGAAAAGCATATAATGGAATTTTTAGAGTCTTTCTTAAAGATTCCATAATTAGTTGTCTTGACAGCTTTCCAGATAAATGACAATACAGTCAAAGGAAGCTGAGAAGGATCCCAACAAGAGCTATGAATGGGCTTTGCAGGGACTTAGGATTTCCCTTTCCCTTGTAATAATAATGATAATAATAATAAAAAAACCCTCTTGTCCAGTATCCTCCAACAATTGCCCTTTAGTGGGGTTATTATTCCAGAGTAAAGCATTTTTATGGAACTGGGTTTACATTATCCTTGCTATTGGAGATCTAGCTTGCAAGGCTGTTCAAATCCTTTAATCCATAAATAGGATTGTAGCTGGGCTGCTTTCCAAAACTGTAATCTCCAGTATTTGAATTATTACAAGAAAGATTAGGGTGTTTCAAGTAATAACATTTCAAATAAATCAGCTTCCATGGAGAAACGGCAAGCTAATATTTGAATTAAAAATATAAAGACATATATAGCTACTTGTTGGTATATTCATTGAAATGGGGAAAATAATTTTTTCGTCCTTTCCTTGTTTTCTTGTTCTATATTCAATCCATGGACCTCAGAATCAACTAGTTAGGAATATTTGTGGATGCTATACTGCTTGGTGGTCATTTTAAGGAGAGAGATGCTAGAAAAGACTGCTCATTTTCAAAGAAATATACATAAAACAGAAGGTTCTTTATCACTCAAAAGAAAAAAAAAGTAGCAACAAAATACAAACATAGAAAAAGACAAAAAGCTTGTAATTATAAACATATTCCAACTTCCCCTGATTTTATAAAACTTCAAAGGAGGAACTTAAGCTTTCAATATTCACTAAACCTGTCCAATAATTTTTCCAAAGAGAAAGATGTGACATTTTCTGATTGACAGAATATATAATTTTTAAAAAATCATTAGATCTCCAAAATTCAGTCCTTTATAACTGAAGTTATAATATTTTCCATCTCCTAAGGATTATTACTTTTGCTATTCCTACAGCACTCTCCTTGTCTTTGTTCAGAAAGTGTTAAGTTCCAAATAGTACTTACATAATTTAATACAACACGTCTTTTAAAATTAACATTTTTTTCTGATAATTTTGTCAGGAATGCACAGAAACTGAGTGGTGACTTTTGCCTACAATGAAATGTAATGCAGCAAGTGAACTAGAAACACTGCCTGATTTCACAAAAGAAAGAAAACATTATCTTTGATGAGAAGCAGAACAGGATGGGCAGAGGTAGACTTGATGCAGGTAAAGTTTTGTCTTTCTAGAAATGACCAGTGAGCCTTTGACATGCTAGAACAAACTAATCATTATGTGGTATTCATGGTTTCTCTTATATTGATTAAGAACTATTATTAAGAACTACAAATCTCTTCCCCCTTCTTGTCTTTTCTGCCTTCTCATATTCAATAGGTAGCTAAAGACATCAACATAGATTATTCTTTTTCTTTTAAATGGAGAAGGGTATCTTTGCTTATTTATTTTTGTTGGGCTGGAGAAGGCCAACATGTGATTATTTCAGCTGGGCAAAAGGTGGGTTCGGCGCTATCCATATTAATAATTCAAATAAAAAAATATCCAACTTGAACCAAACACAAGTCAGATGTTGTTGAATGCCATAGCTTTTTCTCTTTTTTTTTAATTCATAAAAAACTGTGTCATTTAGCTATCTATCAGTAGCTGTCTGTTGTTGTTGTTTTTTTCCTAAACTAGAGAGACTCTGAAAGTGGAATCCACTCCTATTATCAGCCATTTGGTCTAAATGGTCCCTTTAAGATGGACCCATTTTAATGGTCTTTAGTTTTGCAGGGGAATATTTTGAAGCATTGGGTCATTTTCCTTCTATGAGATCAAACCTCAGCTATTTCCAAAAAGGTTGCCACGTTTCTAACAGTCTAACAGTCATGCCTCATGGAATTCACTTGGTGCCTCCTTTACACTATTAATTGTTTCAGGTTTTACTTATGTGGTTACTGTTGTTTCTGTTTGATAAATTGTCACATTTTTTTTAGTTTAAAAATGGTTTCAGAATATAAAACAATAATAACAATAGCAAAAGTAAGGTTATTTTGGGGTGGTCATGGTTAGAATTGTAGCAATATTTGAATCACTGTAGAAATATAGTTTCATATTCTTTGTGTAATTTGTAGCCAAAGAAATTTTCCCATTTGTTCATGGGAAGGAAAATGTTCAACAATTTTTCAAAGGAAGGACCCCCAATTGGCAGTGTCAGCAGTGCTTCTAATGAAAAAACACAGTAGAAGGAATATCCTTATAATACGGTTCTCCATGATTTAATTGAAGCACCTGAAGTGAAGGTGCTTCAATTACCTACAAGGAAGATGATTGCACAACAAAGAAAAGGACATACACATACACACTACTTTGCCACCTCATAAATAAATAATACTACACTCCATCTATGGTAATTTATTTTCTGCTCTGAAAGCATTTCTAAAGCCAATTGTCTTTTATCAAACTAGTTAAAAAAGGCAGAATTTCTTGGAATAGTCCTACTATTATGTTGAATGAGGCAGATATCTCAGGCAACAGAATTGAGGTTTTCTGATTAAAAAAAAAGTTATTTAATCTATTGTCATTGTCCTTTTATTGTCAAAAACTGAAATGGTGGTAGAGCTTTTTATTCTGTTTAAATAACAGAATAATTTGACTAGCTATTTCTGGTAAGTTACTATTCTAGGTATTGGCATTTGGTGCTCTGCGTTACTCAGTATAAAGAACAAAACATGTGCTCCAATTGCCACTATGGGTCAGTTCATAAAAATACAAAGAGCTCTTTCTTATTCATAGAGGCCCTCATGTCAAGATCTGATCATGATTCCAAATTATTTCAGCTTTCCACAAGGAGAAAGAATCCCACTCAGTTTATGGCAGAGAATGGTGGTGAGCTTCAGAAATGGGTTAAGTAAGAAACCATATTTTTATGGAAAAGATGATATGCAATGCAATCCAAAGCAATGCTTCCCAACCTTGATAACTTTAAGACAAGTAGTCTTTTACTCCCAGAATTTCCCAGCCAGCAGCCAGTACTGGCCTAAAAGATGCTGTCTTTGTGGAACATCCAGAATCACCCTTGGGAGCTGTTTATAATAATAATAATAATAATAATAATAATAATAATAATAATAATAATAATAATAATAATAACAACAACAACAACAACAACAACAACAACAACAACAACAACAACAACAACAACAACTTTATTGTCATTGTATGTGTATACACAGTATACCCATACAACGAAATTCACTTAACACCCAAAAACCAGGTCCAACACACATATCAATCCCCAAACACACTCCCACCCACCACAATTCCCCACCCCTAAACCACCCAAACATCCACGTTACAGACCAAATAATACTGTTCAACAGCTCACTCATGATGGCCCTTTAGTTCATTGTTGAGTGCAGTTATAGTTCTGGGATAAAAACTATTCAGAAAATGTGTGGTCCAAGTAATTGTTCTGTATCTTCTGCCAGAAAGCAACAGTCCAAAAAGATTGTAAGCAGGAAGAGTCTCTGAGAATGTTATGCAACTTTCTCAAACAGTGAGATTCGAAGATGTCGTCTAGGGCTGGTAACTGGAGTCCAATGATATTCTGGGAAGTTTTAATGATTCTCTGTAGAGCTTTTTTGTCCACTACAGAACTGTTCCCATACCATGCAAGCATTCTCAGGAAGTACAGCCTCTTCTGTGCCTGAATGTTAGCATTCATAGTCCATGAGAGGACTATAACTTCTGTACCCTGCCATATTTTCCAGTGGTTACCATATTTCTCTCTCTCTCTCTCTCTCTCTCTCTCTCTCTCTCTCTCTCTCTCTCTCTCTCTCTCTCTCTCTCTCTCTCTCTCTCTCTCTCTATATATATATATATATATATATATATATATATATATATATATATATATATATATTGACACCCTGATTTGTTCCTTTTTTGTTTTCTAATGGAAAGCAAGGTAAACAAGCTTTAATCACACGAAATACAACTCTCTTCCTTGACCTATAATTGCAAAGGCTGTTTGCTATGGTGAAGAACAACATTACAGTTAAAGGCTCTGTCAGCATGTCCATTACACAGCTGGGATTATTTTAGTTCAGAATTCATCTCTCAGCCATTTCAAATCAAGCTGAAACTTTGAGTTGCCAGCTGTCAGCCTACTGAGGGATAATTATGATTCTTATAGAAACTAATAAAACAAATGGATGTTTACAGCCATGCTCTTGAAAAAAAAAAGTATGGTTCTCTTCTGGTTCATGCTTATTTGAAAAAAGCAGCAATAATATAAAAGATATAAAATAGCATGGTTTTAAAATTTCATTACCATCTACTGTAGGCATAGTAACATGCCAAAATTTGACAGAGAATCATACTAGTTAATTAGGGTTTGTCAGTGGTATTTGTAGAAAAAAAAAAGTCATGTTCCTATATGATTTTAACTTTCATAATTTCTGATTATTTATTGCTTTGTTTCATTGTGTACCCTGTAGCACTATTTTAATGAAAAATAAGATAACATGGCAATAGTAATATCTGGATTAAAGTAACATTTTCTCCTTTTATTAAAAAAGAGAGAGAGATTAGTCCTTTGAAGGCTATTAGCAGACAACCTTTGTAATTAGTCCAACCCAAACCAATCTAATCCAATTAGCTATAAGAAGGTTGATTAGACATCCTTAAGTTACCACTTAGCCACTGATATTACATGAACTGCCTAAATATGTATGCAGGCCAGCTAACTTCCCAATATGGCACACATTTTAATTGAATTATACTTTTGAAAATTTGCATTGAACAATATAAATTAGTTGAAGATCAATATCCTTTTTTGTTGAATTGTTTGATGGATAAATCACTGATAAGTACTTCAAAAAAAATAATAGAAAAGCAGATCTGTGCAGTTTTATGGAGGTAGTTCACTGGTTCAGCACA
This sequence comes from Pantherophis guttatus, assembly GCF_059756535.1. Classification (NCBI taxonomy): domain Eukaryota; kingdom Metazoa; phylum Chordata; class Lepidosauria; order Squamata; family Colubridae; genus Pantherophis; species Pantherophis guttatus. Next base: position 43,261,236 of record NC_142065.1, on the reverse strand, counting down.
TGATTTGAATGAAAAGGGTTCTGGATTTAATTCCTTGAAACTTTTAGAAAAAAACCCCATATAAATAACTCTTCCTATTTATGATCACTGTTAGAGTAGATGGAACTAAAAATTGAGAGAGGAAGTAGTATATGTCAACTAATAATTAATAGTAATTATAATAGCAGTAGTAATAATAATAAATATAATAAGTCTACATATAGTTATAATTCCCCCAAATATGATATGTATAGGATAATAAATGTACACAGACTCCTCCTCCTCTTCCTCCATCCAAACTGACAAGCAAATCAGACTGAGAGCAAATGAGAGCAAATGAGCTTTAGGCTACTCACCCAAACTTTATAAATCTATTCGTTCAATAATGATTAAGACCTATAAAGTAGTGTTTTTCTACTCTTCATCCAACACCTGGCATGTTGTAATGTTGCACATCTATTTTTAATGCCTAAGAATAAGGCAAATACAGTATCTCCTTTGGTGTTATCCCCACAACATTTTGCAAAGCACTATTATTTCAGGGCAATTATGGTTTATTCTTTATTTGTGTGTAACAGCTGAAAGCTTCAGGCAACATTTCAACCATTGTGCACTGTACATAAACTCAAAAACAGCTGTTCTTGGATGGAGCTATCAGTCAAAAGAAGGCAGCGAGTGCATTTTGTCAATATTATAATGGAAACTTTTCTCTAACATTTTAGTGTTAGGAGAGTGTCCTTTTCTCAACTTTTGTTCCTGTGACATGATGTCCTTGTCAGGATTTGTAAATGACTAACAGAAAAAGTACAAACCAAAATCCAAATTGGGTTTTTTCATTTTTCAAAGTAGCTACATGACCCAATTCATTTGTTTTCTTCCTCTTAATGTGGACAGCATAAACCGGAGGCTTTTCAAAGTTAGCTAAGTGCATTCTTAAGTGCTCTGTTTTATTATTGTTATGTTTCTTCCAGCTTTCCTTGTCTCTTTGGATAACCTTGGATAAGATTTAATACATCACACACAATTCTTGACTTCATGGATGGTATCATGGTTCTTCCTTTTCATTCAATTGCTGTAATGAATATCTTCCTTGTGAGTTGGAGTCTTATCCATTGACCTGTGTAATGGAAAACCTGTTGCTTGCTCACTTTCAGGCCATTCAATCTTAGATTGTCATATTGGCTGCTCTGATATAAATGGAAACTCGTGCTACAATAACTGAATAGGTGCTCTGATTAACATGTTACTTTATGAAGAAAATAACTTTTTTTTATACTTCATTGTCTCCATGGGTTTATGAATGTCCTTTTCTTCTATATTACCCTCACAACTGAAGAGTGACATGAATTAGATCAGGATAAGCAACCTGATGTCCACACATTTTTGTACTGTGTCATTCATATCATATGGCTATTAAGGTGCCCACTGATGTCTCCTATGTCTATAAAACTCTTCTATCCCACCAGACTTGGTAAATTGACATGTTGAAAACAGATCATAGATTTCTAGCATCATATTTACAAAGAAATAATTCTAGATTCTACATGGGCATTCTTCAAAAAATAAAAACAGTGAATTATTTTGGAAGTTCAATGTTCTGAATTTTTTTTTCTTATAATAGTTTGGCAATGAGTTCTTTTCTGATGCCAGTGATCTAAGGCAGTGTTTCTCAATCTTGGCAACTTTAAGATGGGTGGACTTCTACTTCCAGAAGTCAACTCCCAGAATTAAAGTTGCCAAGGTTGAGAAACACTGATCTAAGGAACTAATTAAATAATAAGGGTAAAGCTAGTTTCCAACAGTTTAACTGCTCTTGTTTAGAGGTCCAACATAAAGCCAGTTGTATCTGAACCAAGCACTTGGATTACATTTTAAACGCATGTTCATAAAAGCATAGAATGTATTATATTCAAAGGAGTCTTATGGATTTTTCAAGTCACCTGATTCTTTAGAAGACCCAATTGAGATATAGTAATATATAGGGATTCCTCAAAAGTTTCTTTCTAGCTTTAGCCTTTGTTCTGTTTCTTCTTAGTTTCCAGCTCAAAGCTTCCACATTTTACCAATTATTATGCTTTCTTAGGAATTATAACTGCTGAATTCCTATTTCTTTAAACTCCACTTCCAATAAATGTATTACTAATGCTAACTCCCCCTAAATCTGACTGTTCTGTTTTAAGTTAGAAAGAATAGAATTAGTACACAAATCCATGTAGTATAGATGGGCAACATGTTTACATTTTTAGAACCCCTCTATCCCCCCCAAAAAATCTGTGGGAGATATCAAAGGTTTTTGGGAGCTTAGCAGATGAAGGTATCACTGAAATAGATAACCCTCCAATTTTAGAAAATTGGGTAGTTTAAGGATAAAATAAGTAAATTGAGTCCTATTTTGTCTTAATTATAAAAACAATTGTATCACTGAAATTAGTGGCTCTGCAATTAATATTTTTGTAATGTGATCAAGAACACTTTGAGGAGACCAAAAATAAATTTTATGGGATTTGCTTTATATTCTGGTGAGTTGCCCATCTATGATTGAAATTTATGCTGTCAAAGCCATATATCTTTTCCCTAAATGAATTCTTGCTTCTCTGTTACTTTGAACTCTAGTGTATGTCAGAGATAATCTTTACATATTGATTCTCAATGGTAATACTTTCTAATGATTACATCAGCCCATCCCATTAGATCCAACAGAGAAAGTATCTGACAGAGAAGGTATATCTGCCAGGAACCTACAATTGGTGAGTCCCACGAGGTAGGCCTTCATAGCAGCGGTGCCCACCCAAAGGGACAATCTCCTACCCTAAAATTAGGTTAGCTATATCCCTGTTACCATTTTGGAAGTCCCTTAAGACCTGGTTATGTCACCAGGCCTGGGAATCTCAACAGTGGTGGTATTCAGCCAGTTCTATCTGGTTCAGGCGAACTAGTAGCGGCGGCTGTGGGATGCTCCGCCCACCGCCTGGATGTCATCACATCCCATTTTTTTATGTTATGCACAGGTGTGGAAGGCTCGACGCATGCATAGAAGGCTCTGCACATGTGTTGAGGTGGCGTGCATTCACATTTGCAAACCGGTAGCAAAGGTCAGTGAATACCAACCCTGAATTCCAAGGAACTGAAGACGTTCTTTGATAGCTCCATTATAATTGATCTTTTTATTCTCTCTGTGTGATTTGCATATTTTATTCTAACTTTTTATATTTTTTATAAAGATTGTTTTTTATATATTTGCTTTACGGATTGCATCCAGAGTCTCTTTTTGTGACATGCCATATAATCTGATTAATAAAATAAATAAAATAATGTCCTCCTTAATATCCAATGTTTCTTTGATTGGAGTGAAAATTGGAACTAATTAATAAGAAATAGATGTAATTATTCTTCACATTAGTGAACTGTCAGTGCACCAATTCAGCTCTATATGTGTCTACCCTTTTATGAATAAATTTCTTCTGATGACTAGCTGTGCAAGTGAATATATGCAAGTTCACGTATGTAAGTAATGAAAAGGCATTGCATAAAAATAATAATTAATAAATAAAATGTTAATTTAAATATATTACAGAACCCTAACATTTGAAGGAGCCACTTACATAGGAATATCTTTAAAGATTACCCAGAAGTTGCAACTCATGCAAAATGCAATGGTCCACTGCTAGATGAAAACCATTATAGCAGAGCTGAATCTATATTTCAGGGACTACAGTGATTGCCAGTAATCTTCAAAGTGCTGGTTTTCATCTTAAAAGCCCTAAATGCCTTGGCTTCTGGGTATTTTTAAGCCTATTTTTTCTAGTAGAATGAGACTGTCCAGACTGCTATGGAATAAGAATACTTTACCATTCCGAAACATTATCACAAGTATCATTACCAAGCTGAATATCCTCCATGTGATAGCTATGCATTTGGTATTTGTTTCCTAAATGAATTTCTGTCTATTAAATTTATACTTATTACTTTCAATTCTTTAATTGGCCAAAAAAATGATAATTTCTTCTGTTTCTAATGTGCTCAACAAATTAATTTTGTTGAATGTTAAACTTGTATTTCTGAATAGCAAGTTTTGTTTCATTTGTATGCTGATAAACTTGTTATATATATAAAAGTAGAGGATACAAGGCTGAACATTGTGGCTGGGTCCTTAGTACCTTTTATCAGCATGAGGAATAAGAGCAATCTTGAAGTATGATTTTCAAGTCTGCTATATGCCCACTTAATTGCCGTGCCATTCATTTTACATGTAATTTGATGGGATGTTAATTCTATTAATGCAACATAAAATAAATGTAAATAGAAGTCAGGAGGATGAAGAGCAATATCAAGACTATGAAGTGCAGAATGACAATTTAATTTCTGGCTTGTTGGCCATTTCTAGATCATTAGGCTGACCTATCCACCTTGCAGGGATAAAACCTCCAACCCTCCAAGTCCCCTCTGTCCTCTCAAACCTTTTTACTTCTACCTCACTACTTGCTGTTTCATTTTCGGTTTCTCTTTTACTGAAAAATTATCACCAATTTTTATCTAGTTTCATGGTTCTGTTGCATTTGTATGCCTGAATACTTGGTAAATCTACAGTATATCAAGAAAAAAAAAACAAATAAGTTGGTGGGCAGTTGAGAAAGTCTTCTGCTGCAAGTTTATTTGATCTGTGGCAAGTGATGGGGAAATCAGGAGATTCAGGCAGTTGAAATGAGTATAAAGATCTATTGCAAGCTTGAACTCTGCACAAGAATCTGAACTACTAATAGAGTTAACTACTAAAAAGGGAAATTAGTGGAGTTAAGAATAGAAAAGAATTCAAGGTTGGGCTGGACTTAGATCTCTTGTGGGTTTGCAGGGACTCATGACTGATGACGCGTTTGACCCTTCCCTCGGCCTTAGCCTAGTCATCTCCTACAATCTGAATCCAAACACTAACCAATTCATTATTTCTGATGGATTGTGTTACAGAAGCACACCTTGGACCAAACAACAAAAACAAAAAGACATGTGTAAATGAACCATGATCCCTATGAAGTTGTTAGAGATAATAACATTGTAATCATTTTTCAAATATGTTTTTGTTTCCGAAGTACTTAATGAGGTTTATGTTTCCAGAGTGCTTGTTTTGTTTTCTTCTGGGTTATTTTGCTATCTCTCCGATTTCAGAAGCAGCATGAGTGGATTATGTTATTTATCTCCATAGGTCATCTAGATATTTATATCAATTTGCTACAGTTTCTATGACAAGCTGTGTCTACCTTGGCTGGTTATTTCCTTAACCTTGTTGAATGTTAAACTTGTGTTCCTGAGTAGCAAGCTTGCTAAACTGGAATTAAGCCAGTTGAGCTTTACCATTGCCCTCATTTTACATTGTTTGTGCAAATAATAATTTTGCACTGAAATTCAGTGACATTTTATTTTATTTCAATAATGCTAAATTTGATTTATCTAAATCAAATGAAAGGTATCTTGGCAATTGCCTCCTTAAATCTCTATTCTCTCCTAGTAAGGTGTTCACTATGTCAAGGTATATTTATGCAAATTTTTACACTTTGCATAGTGCTCACAGAAAAAAGGATAACAACATCTGACAAAATTTATTGCATTAAATGGAAGGTTAAGAAATCACTTAACCTACTGTACTTCGAAGATCTGGCAAGGCTGCTGAAAGCAGAAAATAGCTATGGTCAGTGTGAAATTGTGTTTATTGATATGGTTGCCATGTGCAATTTTCAGGAACAACAGGGTACAATTTACCTTTGGTAAATGATTTTTTTTCAAAAACGTAACAATTGTATTGCATTAAAGTAAATAATTTTTTGAAGTAAAATGTTATCATATTGCATATTACAATGTGGACTACCAGTATTTATCCAATAACCTAATTTTTTTAATGTATATATAAAATAAAAAGCTTCATCATTAAATATACTATAGATATCTAGTAGAATTTTGCAATTTTTAACTAGGTAAAAAAGAATCTCAAAACCTGACATCTTAACATTTTAAAATGTATTTTAAAAATTGGCTAGAGAGATAAATAAAACCAAAAGAGGTATGCTGGTGATTTAATACCATTGAAAGAAATTACCTGTATGTTTCAGAATCTCCACAAAATCTACAAATAATCAATTGGCAGTATCCAGATGGTGTCAAAGTATGACAGAACACTGAAAATTCTATTTTCAAAGACACAGCAAACTTAAATGCCATATACATAGCAATAACCACTGTGCCACTCCACATCATTTCCCATATGTTTTTGAGAGATAAGAATGCTAGGATCATAAAACCAACAATCTGAAAACGTATGTAACATATAACATATGTAACAAACCTGCTTACCAATTTTTAGATAATTATAGATATGTTAATGTACTATCTAGTAAATCCTATTTTGTGCAAAATAATAATAAAAGATGTAACCATATTTAGGATTGCAGCCAAAAATTTAATCCTATTCCTGGTGGGTTCATATGGAGACAGGATTACACTTCTTTTTTCAAAATAATGAAAGCAACATAGCACAATCTCCCACGTTGATATGTGCATGTGGTGACAGGAAGTCCCCAAAAGGAATGGGGCTTGTGTCATGAGGGCATAAATCTACTTTCATCATTTCAAACAACCACTAGAAGAGTCCACCGTATTGAGTGCTATTTTACAATTATGTTTATCTTTGAAAAGAGATATACTGATATAATAAGTTATTTTGATTACTCCACAATAAATGCTTTTTCTCTGAAATATTGAAATCTGAACAATTTACTTAGCGGTCTTATGAAAAAAGTATTTGACCAGAATGTTTTTGTTTTAAAAGAACACCTCTAAAAGTTGCTTTAAACATAAGAGCACAACATCCATTCTTCGTTTGTTTGATTTATATCATTTTATACCCTTGGCTATGAACATTTAATAAGTACATAAAAATGCATAATGACAGTTAGAAGAAATACAAGGTTATAATGGAACTATGATACTGTTTATTTCTCTTAGCAAACTTTACCACTGTTCTAGTGGAAATTCTCCTGATCTACTTGAGGTATCACATTTTGATTAATAAGCATATTGAGTATTTTGAATTATTATTGCAAGAAAACTTCTATGGAGACATGCCTTAAAAAGGAATCTGCTAAATAAGGTTACTTGAATTTTTGCTTTTCAAACTACTCTACCTCTTATGTTTTCTTTGCAGGTGGAGTTTTGAACAAATGTATGTTTATTTTTTGGCTCAGGAATGCTTTGTGTAGCTGCAAAATGTCCTTTACAGCCACATCTGTTGCATTCAAATTTTTCATGGCCAGGCAACTAATTCCTTCATTGGAAAAAGCAGCTCTGTTGAAGCATCTGTGAATGTTGGATTGATGGCATGTTTAGTATAACTTTTCACATTCTTTCAGAATGCAGGTGACCTTAATATCATGTATACTTAGGTGCCTGTGGAAAAAATGAATACAATAGGCACTGTTTTGTGTTCTAAATAATATTCATTAATATTGAAAATGTATTCCAAGGTACATGTTTCATGAAGACAAGCTGCTAGCCTAGTTCGTCCCTGAAAAATTTATGATCTCTCAGAATTTGTACTGGTTTCCTGGCCCACTTTGTCCCTGAAAAATAACATTTATGATGTCTCAGAATTTGTACTGGTTTCCAGTTAGTTAATCAGCATTAACTTTTCCAGGTGAAAAGAAGTAACTGTGATATATGAGTTTGCTCTCCACTCAAATCTTTTTTATTTTTAAAGAGGTGTAGAATGATTTCTTTAATGGTGGTGGAGAGAGGTAATTTTGGTTTTTTTCCTTCTTTTCATAACATAAAAATCTGTAGAAAAATATTGTGATTATAAAAATGAAGCACATGTTTGTGATCTTTTGGCCTGCAACTCCCAGTTAGAAGAGGCAAAAGTTTTTTAATCTATATATTGGACTTACTGTACACTATCTACAGTCTTTTTGGAGTTGGGTGGCCTTAACAAATCCAACCAATCAATAATAAAAACATGGAATAACTTTTTTTGCTACTCTTCCACTTGGTACAAGTACATGAAATCTAGATAATTTTATTTTAAGTTTGTGTGTGTGTGTGTGTGTGTGTGTGTGTGTGTGTGTGTGTATATATATATATATATATATATATATATATATATATATATATATATATATATATATATATATAGAGAGAGAGAGAGAGAGAGAGAGAGAGAGAGAGAGAGAGAGAGAGAGAGAGAGAGAGAGAGGGGTGTGGTGGCAACATTTAAAGACATTACATAGTGTAGTTATAGATAATATTTATACAAAGTCATACTTTGTGGTTAGGTAAAATACAGGATTCAATCTGGAATGTCTCTATTAACATTAGTGTTTGTTTCAGATTTATTTGAGCAGATTTGAAAGGAGAATCTGAGTTGCAGTAACAATCTTAATTTCTTTTCTCAAAACCAAATGCCAGCCATTTCATTTCTAATTTGTCAGATACTTGGCTTTATGTTTTCAGTTATATTTCCTCACTGCCTCTGGGTGGTGAGAACATTCAGTCAGAAGGAGAGCTCTTTTTACTATATATGGCAACCAAAGCACAGCTTTCTTTCCAAAACCCAAACAGGCAAGAAAAAAAGAAATATTTTAACTTCTTTGTCTCTCCAGATGTATTGAATAAGAAACAAACTCAATTTCTGCGACTGCTGTTTTATCTCCCTCTACTGGTCATCTGAGGCACCAAGTCGTTCAATTCACAGCTTTTTTTTTTTTAATTTTTAGCAAACTTTGTATGATCCTTGTTCCCAGTAATTATAATAAGTATTTATTTAGAAGATTTATACATCTCAAAGTTCTAGATAGTTATAAAAATATCCTTAGAACATTAAAATCATAGCAGATACAAATTACAAAGCAAAAACAGTATCATAGAAATCCCAACAGCTGTATAAGAATTGGCAAACAATGGGACTCTGCTTGGGTTGTGGTTCATTCCCCCAAATTTATGTGGAGGGAGAGCTGCAGACTGGATAACCAGCATGTAAAATGTCCACAGGAGAGAGTGGGCATGAGAAGAATTTCAGGAGGGATACCTCCCCCACTTCTCTGGAAAGTAAAAGGAAAGGAGGAGATAATACTTTGTTTGCAAGATTCTCTTAATGTAACCTTACAATAGAGATAGAACTACTATTCCTGGTTGTACTTCTCTGGACTACCTCTCAGGACTAACAGTATGTGATGGAGAGGAAGGAAGACCAATAGTCATTTCTAATTTATGATTTGAGGCTATGGTGACACGACTACAGGCAGAAGAAATAGAAGGGAGGTTTCACGAGTGTTGGTGGGATTGTTGGAGGGGGGAATGTTGCTTCTTTCCTGCTATCTCCTTTTATTATAAAGAGAAGCAAACAACCTAGACTGTATTTGGTAAATGTCAGTTTATGGCTAAGAAAAAGTTGGTTTTAGAAATTGAGAAATTATATGGTCTAGTGCTGCCTTCTGCAGGAAACCAACTGGTGACTCTGGGCCAGTCACTCTCTCTCAGGCCTAGGAAGTAAGCAATTACAAACTAACTTCTAGAAGAAAAAAAAGCCTCTTGCTAAGAAAACTGCAGGCACTTTTCACGTAATCATTACGGGTCTGATATAATTTAATGTTACTTGTATGAATAATAGTGAAGTGTGTCAATTTTATTTGCCCAAGTCATGAAGTTAAATAAAATAAACTCTAAATATTGGAAGGGAATTTGGAAATTTTCTAATCTAATCTACTACCCAGTGCAAAGAATCTGCTATTATAATACGCTTCAGCATTTGACTGAGATAAACTGGCTCTGGATTACCTCAGCGTGGGAAGAAATCTGATTTTATTTTGATTGACTTAAAGGCTTTTATTGCATCGTATTACTCTAGTACAAGAAGATACATTATGATGATTAATATGCCTAATCCATGTCTGTATTTACATAATACATTTAGAGATAAAGACATAGTCATTCATTGGCATCCTTCAGTTTCAAGAGACTATGGTATCATGCTCTGGAAAGAGGTCCTAAAACAGCATCTAGTGTGACTAAAAAGGCACACTAGATGCTGTGACATAGTAAAGTTACTATGTCATAAGGATATAGTAAATGCATGGTATAACCCCGTGATGGCAAACCTATGGCACGTGTAGCCATATCAGTGGGCAAGCCAGCTCAGCTCTGGCGTGCATGCGTGCGTCGGCCAACTGATTTTCGGGCTTGCTGGGCCCACCAGAAGTAGAGAAACAGGCTGTTTCCTGCCTCCGGAGGGCCTGGGGGGATGGGGAAGGCCAGTTTTTTTTAGTCACCTGGCTCCAGATCCTCTCTATGCATCTGGGAAGGGCGGAAACAGCCTTCCCCAACCCCTCGGAGGCCCTCTCGAGGCCTGAAATGGCCCATTTCCCAACTCCCGATGGAACAGAAAGCTACGTTTTTTGCTGTCCCCAGCCTCCAGAGACTCCTAGACAAGAGGGGGGGTTGCGTGCACATGCGCAGGGCAGGGCGCATAGAATTATAGGTGTTGGCACGCACATGCATGAACCTCCCTCGCCCCCCTCTCCTGGCACGCGATGACAAAAAGGTTAGCCATCACTGGTATAACCCATTCAGCTTGATTAGTGTTTTTCTAGCTTTGTTTCTTAAATGGACTAATACTGTTCAATTAGCATAGTGTATGGCTACTAAATATGGGATGCAAAAATCCATTTGACTATCAGAGGACTAGCATTCTATACATCTTTGTTCCTAAATACTGGTCATAAGGATTATTAACCTTAATTTATTGTTTAGTGTGTTATGTAAATCCAGAAATGGGTTAATTTCATAAATGAGTTTAGCATGTTACCTTTCCTTATTTACAATTAATTATTATAAAGTTAAATTTACTTTCAATAGATTTTGAAATGATTTTTAATGTTCTTAAAACTATAATTTAGAAATATTAAAGCTGAATGCATGAAAATATGATTTTTTGAAAAAATATTTGTGTAAATATATGATAGATATACAAAAAACATGTAAGAGAACCCTTATATTTAACAATATTAGTAAGTGCTCACATAGTTTTGTATATTGTATTCGCTAATATATTTGCTTCTGTATGCATTTATTCATAATATGAATACCATGCACAGTTTTAATGAATCCCTGCAGTTAAGAAAACAAGGTGATAAGGCAGGATCAGGAAAACAAATGTGATTTCTAATCCACGGATTAGAAATCAAAGATCAATAATCTTTATTACTTTATTTTTAAACTGTTCTTTCTCTTGAAAAAATGCAGATGGTTTCATGAAAGAATCACAATGAATTGTGCTGCTGATTTTGGACAATCATGTGTCTAATCTAATGCAGAATATCTACAAAAGGAAAAGAGCAAGTAAATTGAAAATATATCTAGTGCCAGAAAACAATGGCAATTGCAAATTCCGACTAGTTCTTCTGGAATGTTACTCATATAGTAACGTGTATTAGAGGAAAGAGGAAAATAGGTGCATCTTATTTAGACAAAGCAGAAGGAGTCTAGCTCTAAAATACCTAGAATATATTTCCTGTGGCCTAACACATTTCAAACAATGTCTTTTGTCAAAAGAATTATAAATTAAAATGCATTTAGCAGAACACTTCATTCCTGTGATGATTAAAAATGATCCTATGATTAAAAATGAAGAAAAATTATGAATTGCTGTGCAATGACTCTTTCTCCCAAACCAAGATGAATAATAAACCAGGATTGGACCAAATTAATTTGATAATGGGCATAAAATTCTATTAATTCTGTTTTCTCTCTTTATTGTTAAAATCATATATAATTGTTAATAATTTGCTGTCTCTTCATTATATCTGCAGTCAGATTTCTGAATTGGCTTCCTTACAAGGATTAGATGTAGATACTACTTTGCCTTAACCCACCAGTTAAACTTCAGATGAATGCTTTAACAGGCATACATCTCACCCCATTTCAGAACTATGATAGAAGCTGCAGCTTCCAATCATCCTCTGGAATATGACCATCTTTAGGAATAATTATAGCCCAAGTAATGAAATAAAACAGTTTTATGTTTTGCTTGACAAGGAACTAGACACAGGGTAATAGAAATGACAATGAAAATAAAATAGCACGTTTAGTGGAATATCCAAATAGGAGAATTCCTTTGTGTGATGCAGAGAATTCCCAGTGGATGTTTAAAGAATTGAATACCCAAGAGTCCTTGCCTTATAGGGACCCCATAATAATGCAGATGCATCTGTGAAAACATGATACATCTGGAAATGAAAGCAAGCTAATGAATACACATACTCACTCTCTTGCACACACACACACACACACACATACATATATGTGTATATGTATCAATGACAAATGAAATATAAGTGCCCATTTCATGACTAAAATAATTGTTCATGTATAATATCTTTTTAACATTGATTTCTGAAACAGTAGTTCTCAATGTTTGGAGCAATGAAGTCTATTCTGAAATATTCTGCTTTAAGTGTAGAAACTGCCGTTAACTTTTCCAATCCTTACATCAATATTTATTACAAAGAGATATCAGTATTTGCCAACTGATTAATAATAATTTAATAATAACAATTATAATAATTTCTACTGTGTGAGAAAGTTGTACCATCCAAAGCAGTTTACATGCCTACATTCTACATTCATATAGCTATTCCACATTGGTATTTTTTAGACTAGCTATACAGTAATCAGGGACTCTGGTTAAATGTTATATGTATTTCTCCTGAAGTTTGTTTCTTTATGATTCACATTTAAAGGACGCTCAAATTTTCAGTGACTCTACAGGAATAAAAAATTAACAACTATTAAAGAATTAAAAACAAAAATATATCCTCTGCCCCTGATCCTCTGCCCACATGCTTCTTTCTTTGCAAGATGACTGAGCACACAGATAAACCTCCGAGTGACTTCAACTTCTCTCTAAAAGAATGCAAATGACTAGCTGTCTGCAAACAATATAAATCCTTCCATTCCACACCATCCAGTCAGAGCTGAAGAAGCTTCTTGGTTAGAAACGAAACAATCCCCAACAAAGTCCAGTTGACTCTTGAAAAAGTATCTTTGGAACAACCATGATTTTGGTGATTAAGAATTTCATAGAGAGTAAAGAACTACCTGAAACTGGAGTGTTTTCATTAAAAAAGCTGATTGAGATTGTATTAGACTTTTGATCCTACTAAAGCAGTACTGTGTACGAAGGTTCTTAAAAACTACAGGCATGGATCTTTCTCATTCTTCTATTTGAAAGATTTATATAGTAACCAGAGAACATAGAGATTTAAACTTCTGGAAGGAAAAGAGAGCCATCCATGCTGAATATCCTATAGCCGTGATGGCAAACCTATGGCACACGTGCCACAGGTGGCACACAGCTTTCTCTCTGTGGACAGGCAAGCCATCACCCCAGTTCAGCTATGCCACACATGCGCGTTTGCCTCCCACCGGCCAGCTGGTTGTCGGGTCTTTGCTGTATATGTGTGGGGGGTGTGGCATGTGCAGTATTTGTGTGCGCATGCACGGGAGTGTGGCACATTCAGGGGGCATGCACACATGGGTGGGTGGGTTCAGGCACATGCATGCACAATTGCACACACATTTGCACGCACATTTGCATGCACACATTCACACACGCTATGGGCACTCGGTCTGGAAAAGGTTAGCCATCACTGTACTATAGCATCAATTTACAGTCCTTTGGAGAGATTAAAGAGAAGGAATATCCATTGAAGGAATCATTCCTTTTTTCCCACTTTTAAAAATTAAATTTGATAAAGACATTGCACTTGATAATATGTAATAACAAAGTTACATGAAAACTGTAACCCTATTGTATAAAATGTTATACACATAGATGTATAAATCTAAGCAAAACTCCCTTTTGAAAAAAAAAAAGTGAAAAAAATGAAGAACATCGTAAAAATCAAGAATCCAAGATTTTAGATGTCAGTACATTTCTTTAGGGTTAATTACATCATTTATACTAATCATTGCAATTGAGAATTTAAACTCTGAGTTCCTAAATCACATGCAATAGCATTTGATTTTATATTTCCATTGACACAAATTTAATTCTGATATGTGGGTTTCTTGAAAAGAAATATAGTCACAAATCTTCAGACTTTGTTACCTTCAATTTATTTTTAAAAACCCTTTGTTACCTACCTATGTTTCTCAAACCTTTAAGATATCTATATCATGAAAGGTAAACAAGGAAAGAATGAGATATTGGTTTTTTGGAGTGATGATCAGACTAGTGTCTGCAATACAAGTTTTGAAAAATACAGAAAACTGAAACTTTACCTTAGATGTTACAATATTCAATATAAATCAAACAAAAAGAAAAAGAAAACCTCTTATAATTAAGTGATATTAATAAATATAATTATAGACAGCCAATACACAAGTACAAAAATACACAAAATTCTGATTGAAGTCAGCTCAGAAATCAAATTACATGCAACATACAACCCAAGAAGCTGTTTTAAAAGGCAATTAGTGGGTTCTCAGTTGGGACATGCAAAAACACCCAGAGACCCCACCCTTCCTTCTTCTACAGCTGTAAAAAAGAATAAAGATAAATAGTGGGAAATGTATACCTATTCACACATTGTGCATATATAATTAATGTAATCAGCTGTCCAAACCAATAAATCATTTCCATAGACTGCTGGAATAATTCTCCATTGCTTCATCATTATGGAAGGAGGCAATGTAAAACTACTTATACATTGTTGCCAAGAAACTACAAGGATGTGTCCATGTAGCCACCAAAAGTCAAGCTCAAATTGAGGGGATCTTTACTTTGTAAAGAATATTCCTAATTAATTAATATAAATGTAACCTTGCATATGTGTCCTTGTCATTATCATCATCTCTATCCACCTACTCCCTGCCAAAACTGTTGACTAGTTTGGGATTTTTGAATATAAAGATGATTGAAAAAGTCAGAAAGATTTTTGGCTGTTTTCTTGTGATGTAAAGTTGGCAGAATATCTTACTTGCTTTAGTTCTCTTTTTATTTGAATTGTGTCAAAGGTGATATTCTGAAATTTGATTCTGATTTCTTTACTAAGAAATATATTTTACAGATTAAACCTAGGTATTAGGTTAGGATTTTGTGCAAATGATAAATGACTCCTTAATAATGTTTTGTTGACCAACACATATACTATCTGGCAGGTGTCACAGAAGTAAGAAAAGTGCCATATGTACTACAAAAATATCTCATTATTAATAACAGCTGGTACAATAATTTTTATCCCCAAACATAAATGATGTGTCCCATGAATTTCTAATCCACCCACTCTACTTATTGCTCCATCTGGTCAGTTTTGAATTAGCAACCAGAACATTTCCAATCCCAAGCTGTCTCATAGAATGATATAAGATAATATTTGCAGACATACAGTATCTTGGGTACTTGGCAAAAGAAAGGTTTCAAAATCATCTCTGCATTTTTAGGACCAAACAAGTCATTTTTATTAGAACAGATCCTCAAAAAGACATTTTCCTCCAAAATGCTTCTGTAAAATGCTGTGAAAAGCTGTGAAAAGCACTCTTCTAACCAGCAGAGTAGCTACACTATTTAGCTCATTGAGGTGGATTTTTATATGAGTAGCACATATCATGTTCCTTGAAGTAATATAACTCATTGAAGTCAGTTTGATTGCCTAAATGAAAAGTACCTTGCCTTTGCAATCAACTTTGCTGCATAGACTTCTGGTATAAATAATACTAACATCATTGTAAAATTTATATAATTTATAATTTGTATAATTATGATGTAATTGTTATATTTCAGGATGGAACTGAAGTGGAGTTCTTGTTCTCTGAGCTTGGTTGTATACTTATAGGCATTTCATTACCCAATTATGTAACTTCATTAGGACTGATGATGATACACTATTTTCATTTGCATCTTCCTCTATTTCCAAGTAGCAAGCAGTGTTACTTAAAAACAGTGTTATGAGAGCCAGCTTGGTCTAGTAGTCAAGGGACCAGACTAGAAACCAGGAGACTATGAATTCTAGTCCCATTTGGCATGAAAGTCAGCTGGGAGACTTGGCCATTTACTCTCTCTCAGCCCATGAGATCAGGCTTGGCCAACAAGCTGACCAGTGAATCCCTGTCCCAATCGATGAATCAACATGTGGTTGATCCAAAAAACCAGACCTGCAATTGTGAAAAAAGGCTAGGAATAATAATAATAAAAAATGTTACTAAGTATATTATATTGCAAAATGTTCCATTTGTACAACTAGAAGCCAAGGAAATGTAGTAACAATGAGCATACATTATTGAATAACAGTTTTTTGGTTCAAAGCTGCTCCTGAAGGTCTAAAAATGTAGGATATTTTGGAGGCGTTAACTGGCTTTCAGGCTAGTAAGCTTCCTTCATGGAAGCTGAAATTAATGAAATTTAAGCAACAACAACAAAAAGGCTTTGCTGTCTTAATCTTATTAAACATTGAATCCTATTTAATAAGAATTCATCGTATCATTTTTTATTATTGATCACACAACTCAGAAGTTGAAACATTAAATTTATGTACTTCAGACTTGCCAATTTATTATTTACAGAAATCAGCAGGGCAGACACTATGATGGTGATTGTTGTTTGATAAAAATGAAAATGGTGACATTAGGATTAGGGTATTAAACTCTAATTCCTCTTTTACTTAGTTAAAGGAAACCGATAGGCCCAATTTTAGCAAAACATCCCTTAGATATTTGACACATTGTGGCTAGACAAGAATCTAGATTGCAAACAGAACCAAAACCTCAACGTATCACTGAATGTCATTGTCAGCATGAGAATGTAATTCTCTAACAGATGAATGGCAGTTTAACCTACAGCTTCTTTTTCCTGCTTTTCATAGTGTTAGCTGTCTTGTGCCACAAGGCCTTGAAACTGAGCAGTTGTTGGCAGTTGACATAATTCTGCTCTGAGTACCTCTGGCTGGCAGCTTATCTTTTGCATGTTTGTCTTTCTAGGCACAATCCAGGGGAATCTGCAGGGTGTGCTGAAACAAGTCAAAATGGCAAATGAGACAGTGTGATCAAAGTACCACCTACTTATTGTGTGCAATGCACCATCTTGTCCACTTTCTTGTCTCTTTTTACCTCTGGACACTCCTAGCACTGTCCCTACTATTTAGACTCTATGAAGAATTATGGATATTTCAGGCATGGAAAGGGGAATTGCTTAAAAGATTTAATTCTCTGTTGGAAGGAGCAATTTTATCTGATTCATCTAAATTGCTGATACGTGTTTCAACATTCAAATCATTTGCAAAAAAGAGCAAAGAATAAATGAGCAGTAAGGTCAATTTGGATTAAGTTATTCTGATTGCAACATAATAATTTTCTAGCTTTTTTTTTTCCTTGTTTCCAATGTCTTCTCCTTATTTCCTTTTCTCTTTTATGCCCTTATTAATTCTGAGGCTACATTGTATTAGTAATAATGTTTTATGTGTGTACGGTTTTTATTCTGTTTACATTCTCCTTGTTTCTGCAGAAGGATTACTAGAGGGTATAAAACCTAGCATTTGAAATGGAGGTAGAATTTTATACAGTGGAGTGGAGTGGAATGTATCTGTATGTTGCAGGAGCCCATTCAGCAACCTACCAGTTCATGTAGGTTCTGTGTCTCTGAATTGGAATGGAATGGGATGGGATAGGATTTTGGAATGTCCTTGTCAATGTTATTTGACAATTGTCTGCCATTCCACCTTCAGCAATATTGTATCAGAAAAAAATCAATTTTCACTAATCTGCTGGGTTAAAACGTCTTTTTAATTTACTACTACTACATTATTTTATTGTTCCAGTTTTAATGTTGATAGGATGATTTTGACTTTTTCCCCCTGCTACTTCGAAAAGAAATCCTGGATGAAGCCTGATATTTCTAAACAAGACAGCATCATATTTCTGGTTTTTAGAACAATTGATACTGTTTACATGTGTGACAATGTTCTTCAAGTGGCCAGTTGGGTAGACAAGCAGGTGTTCAGCATAAATCCTAAACTAAAAGAGGAATTGCATGTGCAGTTGGCAATGCACACTGGATTCCTGTCTTTGAGCCAACTTTCAGAGTTGCAAATAAAGAGAATTCTTTGTATGGAACCGGGAAATGGCTGAGCTAGTTTTCACCTGTGACCACTCATGAAGGTAGATCATTATGCACTTCTCAGTGCTATGAATGTCAAAGTGGATTAATGCTGTTATATTTCCCTAGTGATGTTTTGAAACAGACTTCCTAAACAGAGAGGGTACTAGTTTCTGGCTAATATATCTTTATTTTTTTACTTTCTCTAGTAAACTAAGTAAACCAATAATTTACAGATTTTGCCAGCAACTTTGTTGTGATTGCTGTAAACTCTTTGAAATCTGATTCCCCCAGACTGAGTTTATTTCAGTCCATTAGGACCATGGCAGGGTATTAATTATCATTAATTAAGGTATTCTTCTGCCATTAATGAAACTTGAAAAATCATTGATAATTACACTTCCATCATAGCCAGCTACCTTTCTGAAGAAGAATGACTTCATTATTATCTGCTCTGGTATTTTTCTCTCCATTAGTGTCTTGGCCAGAGATAATTTGGCCAAATGCTTGCTTTTTCCACTTTAACTTCTAAGAATAAATCGTGAAAAAAACATTGAAAGCTTTTAGTCCACAGTACCTTTTGCAAATGTATTATTTTGCACTGTCATCCAGCTTTTCTTTAATTCTGTCAATCACACAAATTTGTGTGCTCAAATTTGTACAAACATAATTCATTATTTTTTTATGTGGGTTTTGCTTTTGTTTTGAAAAGTTATTCCAGTTGGCATCACTGCTAGAAATGGTTTTTAAATTAAAAAAAAAAATTCTGGGGCACTTTGTTTGTGTCACATATAAACACAGATCTAAAACACCCTAGTCAAATATTTGGTAGCAGATCTTTAACTCAATAATTATTATCACATATTTACTGGGTATTTAAATAATGTGAGGAGAACAACAATAGAAACAGATAACACAAATGTGATTTTTTTAAAAAAAATGGGTACAAAATTCCTTTGAACTTAACTGGATGCTAGTGCAATTTAGATTTAGATTGATTTATATTTATATTTGATGCATTGAAGTTAAAAAGCACTGTTTCTTCATTTTCTTTCAAATTGCAACAAGCCTATTCTATCATGTGGTTCCATAAATTTGAGACAAATAGCTGAGTTCCCCATTTTTCTTCTGTAATATTGTGATACTCTAGGTACACCCCATGCTTCATTTACTTATGCTACTTAAGTAAATTCAATTACACCTATACAAAGAACTAAGTTCAAATTTGGAGTGTGCATTCCTATCCACTAAGCCATTTTAATTGTTTTTACATTGAGTTTATATTTACTAGAAACAGAGATCAGTTTCTGTACTTAGAAAGCCAAGGGAATGATGAGTAATCCTATTCTTGAATATAGAGATAGTTGCTATTCATGTATTCACATGGCTGACACTCTATGGGGCACACAACTGATAGGCTGTATGCTAAAATAAAGCCAGGACATGATACACACTTGAAAGTAAATCAGGAAGCCTGTAATTGTAGAGAATGCACCTTGTCCCGCATTCTCTTTTAGTGAAAATGTATAAAACTTACTTAATCTTTTGTTCTTGGTTCTTGGCATTTTGGCCAGAAGCCCTTTTCCTTGGAGTACTCCAATAAAAAACAATCAGAAAACCTACACCTCGTGTCTGGCGTCCATCATTGGTTTCGGCACCAGTCTTATACCCGAATTGGGGACAACACAGTGGCAAGGGAACAAATGGAGAATTTAAAGTCTGATAGAATGCTTAGTTTTATAGAAATATAGTTCATGGAGAGAAGGGGAAACATGCATTTCACATTGGACTAAAAAGAAAACAAACCAGAGTTCCAGATGAGTTTCTTTGTCTAATACTTGGAAAATCATAAATGCTGAGCATGGAAATAATTTTTGTCAGAAGGAAAGAATGCCTTTAAATTTTTATCTTACTTAAGACAACTTTGCTAGCTCATCACTTACATGTTTTATTGTATAATTAGTTGAGTGACACTCATTCAATTCCTATTAACATACAGGGAAACCTCTTCCATCCTTATTTGTATTTAGTGACAATCCATGGCTCTTCAAGGACACCCTGTTAATATTCCCAATCTTATTCAAATACCATATCCATGATCTTCCCCTTCTACTTCAACTTTCCTCAAGTATAGTTGTTGCTGTTTTAAGTCTATTACTTACTTGCTAATATCACAAAGGGAACAGGCAATATTTATTTCATCCAACACTGATTTTTCTTGTAGTCCATGGCATGTTTAATAACTGTGAACAAATCCATAATCTGAAGGCCTTTGACTTATTTCTTATCCATTCTCTAATATCCAGCTTTTATAGCTAGTTCCAGTAGAAAAATATTGACTTAATAATTTTTTGTTGTTGTCATAGAGAAAATTTCTATAATAGAAGTAGAGGTGCACAGAATCCAGCTGAAACAGAAAAGGTGTTTTGGATCCATTTTGGATAAATTTGATATACGTGTCAGAAATGTGCCTTTTCTCTGTACTGCTTGGCATAGGAGCTACATAGGAGCTACATAGCCCTGGAAAATATATGTTTAAGTTAGAGAGAAGCTTTAAGAAGGTGATGGTGGGTTTGTATTATAATCTGTTGCCATCTCCTTTGTACTTCCTTAACTCAAAGACATATTTTTCAAGGAATAAGTAGCTATTGTGCAAACCAATAAAGGTACTGCTTTGAAGCACTGTTTCAACTTTGGATCCAAACAATGCACGCCTTTCATCCTTGACTTTAATGATCTCCTCTAAATTTGCCATTGTCTTCTTCTTTATGATTTATTTCCTCTTTAACAAGCTCTCCATATTTATCTACACCTAAGCTCAGGAGAATAAAACTTCCATCTTCATTATCTTGTTAATTGTAAATTCACTAATTACCTTTGTTGACATTGCATTTGTCTCTTTCACATTTAACATTATCCCACATTTTTAATTTGTTTCTATTTTCAAAGTGAGCTGTCTTAAATTACCATTTGCTAATTTTCTTATTTTATTTATTAGATTTGTGTGCCACCCATCTCTCTAGAGTGATGTTATATACTGTTTATATATAGTTAGCATTTCAACTCCATTTTTTATTTCACTTGTCATCTCTTCCAGTCTGGCCCTATTTGTATTTGTTGTGCAAATTAAACAGATTCACAGAATATAGCAATAGCACTTAGAATTATATGCCGCTTTGTAGTGCTTTACAGTCCTCTCTAAGCAGTTTACAGAGTCAGCATATTGCTCCCCAAAATCTGGTCATCATTTTACGCAGCTCAGAAGGATGGAGGGCTGAGTCAACTTTGAGCTTTGTGAGATTTGAACTGCCAAATTGGAGGCAGCCAGCAGGCAGCAGAAATAGCCTGCACTACTGCACTCTAACAATTGCGCCACCAAGAATATACATCCTTGTTTCACTTCTTTCCCTATTCTGAGCACCCTTTCTCCAAACCCAACTTTTATAATAGCTGCTTGTTAATTGTAAAAAGAAGAATAAACAATAATTAGCTTTATATGTTCCACATTTTGCAGGATCCATATGCTCTGATCAATAAGGCAAAAGTAAATTTCTTATATTTTCTCATTCTCCCAACTATCTGTTATTTTAACTGTTTAATTTTCTTCCTGTTTCCTTTGCCCATTCACTTGGGACTTCCATGTATGACTCTATTCTTCTTCTCTGTAAAGTCATAAATATATTTATGTTATTAGTACAATAGTTTGGTACTTTCAACCCTTTATTCAGTACAGATATATAAGATATAAATGTGATAAGCCACTTTATTCAATATAGACATATTTATCTTTTTCAAACTTTAAGCTGCACACTTTTATTTAATTTTTGTTGACATAGAATGTTCATATTTTAACTGCTTCTTCTCCTATATCTTTAGTTCAGAGGGTACTTTGCACCTGTTTCTATTGTATTTGACAGCTAGTTTCTTGCCTATTATATTTCACTTTTAACAGCAGTTATTCCTGTATATATTATATCTCTCCAAATGTTTCTGATATTCTATAATCTTATTTCTAGTGTTTCAGTATATTCTTTCCATCTTCCATTAACCTCCTTTACTTCTATTAGATCTCTTCTGTGATTTTAATTAGATGTAAATTTGTAAATTTGATTTCGCTAATCTTAAAGCCATAGTCTTGTTCCTTTTATCATTCTCAGTTTCCTGTTACTTTCTTTTAAATGATCATATTTTCAATTAAGATTATTTTCCTTGTACTTTTATGTCTAGCATTGGAAGTTTGAGTTCACTTATCATAAATCCTTTCACTTTACTAAGAGCTTTTATTCTCTGCTTTCTCTGACCATTGCAATATGTCTTCTGAACTATAGTTTCTTCTCTGAAATTTGAGGAATACATTGGGCTTTTTCTCCTCAGATTTTTTTTTAAATGAATTAAGCATACTTAATTTATTCTTTCCATTAATCTTGTTTTCTACCTCCATGTCATCCAGATCAACTTTTGCTGGTGTATCTGCTCTCTTTAATTTTTTAAATTTAATCCATATATTTGACACCAATAACTTATGGTTTGTTCTAACACATGGAAGTGTCCAAACTGACTGGATTGTCCTTCTCTATTCTATTCATATTTGTTCTATTTGATTATTCCATTACTATGGCAGTGTAGAATCTATATTTATATTACTAGGATCCAATGTTGTCAATTAATAAGGATTTTCTTTTACAGGGTCATGGATCTAAAAAGCAGTTGGCTCAGCTCACAGTTCTAAGACTCTGTCCAACTCCTCAGGCCCAACAGATTCAAATCATTCCTAGATAACCAGGCAAGACTCCACCCTCTGCATTCTCTCTAGACCTACACATATTTGCAAACAAACCCAAACTGCCTCACCAGTGCTGAGCATAATTCTGTATGTTCCTACAGAAGATTGCCCAGGTCCCTTTATCCAAGAGGGCTTGTGTCAACCCAAACAGGGCTGGGGGTAGAAAACTACAAGCTCTGTTTTTTTATTTTTCAACTATTTTCTATTTTTGACCATAGACAATTAATTTCAATCTACCCAAAATGTCAGTTAACCTCACCAGACCTGTAAACTAGTCAAAGTATGAAAAGCCAAAGCAAATAGTTTTAAATCAAATATATGTGAAAGTAAAAAGAGTAGGAAAAGAGTTGAAGGTTTGTTTGGGACACTTAAAAATGAATGATTTAATGTTTAAATAATGTACTACTGAAAACCTACATTCCATGGGAAATGACTACCTTGTCTGATAAATAAATAAATAAATAAATAAATAAATAAATAAATAAATAAATAAAATTAGCACAAATGGCACAGCAGTTACAGCAAACAGTAGAAATATATCAAACCCATCAGTTTTAGAAAATAATATTCAGAGTCCTAACATAAATCAGAACATTGTCTCCATGCATTCCTTCCTTATTTCATAAGATCTCCCAAAATAATCCTTTGTAGAATTCAGTGGTGGCACTGAACATTAGAAAGCTTTGTCCACTCATCTGAGTAAAGCACCTATTTCAAAATATTGATGTGATAGCGGGTGTCATATTAACTGCATTTCTATCTAAGAGCTGCTATTAACTGCTAAGTGCTTAGCAGTCTTGATCTTTTCTTTGTTTTTGTATGTCTCATTATTTGTAACATGTGCCTTTCTGGCTTTGGTAGCAAGTTTTTTTAATTCTTCTACAAATTAAGTAATGTAGTTTACTTCTCACTAACTGCAAAATTCTGTCAGTCTAATGATTACCTTATTACCTTTCTTAAGTTAACCTATTGAATTCTAACTCTTCCTTGTTATAATGTATTCACTGATAATGTCTGGGAACAAGAGAACCATATAATTAGTGAAATAAATATGTTCCTATTGAACTGATGGATCTTGTTCAAAATAGATAGCAGATGAGATGAGTATCATACAGTGTTTGGTTTAGGTTCTATATTGCTTATGAAATTTCACTGGAACAAATAAAAATGCAGTGTTTGAAAGATCATATTTATGATATTGCATTAACTTTTTTTAAAATTAAAATATGTTAATTACTTACCCTCTTTGTAGACTCTAATAGTTATATAAAGACAGCATAGTATAGTTAAACTTAAAATCTTGAAACAAGTTGATATTTGAAATTGAGTTATTATATAAAATGACATTCTAGTATGTGAAATCATAAAGTTGCAAGCTTAGAAAATTATAGACAGATGTACAAAGGCCTCACTTCAATCAGGTATCACAAAATTATGGAGTTGGAAGAACCATTTAGGATGTGGGGTCTAATTTCCTGCTTCACACTGGCATTCAAATTGAAACATCCCTGATAAACAGCTGTCCAGCTTCTTCTTAAAGACATCCAATAAAATGTAGTCAATTATTATTTTGGAGCATGGATTCCCCTAGCAATATTGCTTTATGTATTTATTTTTTCTGATAAAATTTGCCTGGAATCTTTATAAATTAAAACCATTATTCTATAACCTGTCTTTGGGAGGAGAAAGATAAAATGTTAGCCTTCTGTGTGACAAACTTTTATTACTTAAAGAGGCATTGTTAGCTTAATCAAACTTCAAGGTTCTAATTAATGGCTTTGAACAGTGAAAAAAACCTATGCAGGTAGAGGAATCACTCACAGCCCAACATTTTAGAGAACATTAGGCTTCTTTGATCTCCAGGCTAGGAACCTTTGTTTATATGAAGAAAAATACTAAACATGAGCAATTCCCTGCCAGATGAAATAGTCAAAGTGCACCCAGAGATCACAGATAATTTACAAATTTTGCTTTTCAGTAAACTTATGCTACCATTGGAAAGAAAACATCATTAGTCCATTGCACAGAATCTATAGTTTTTAGGGTCCAATCCTCCCCAATCCCATCAGGAATTTTGGGGATGTATCCAGTTTATATTTTTATAATTACACCTTTCACAAACCCAGTACAAGATATTCAAAGAGAAACAATTAAGGTATGTGGTTGTTGCTGTTTAAAGATAGAGCTGGGTGACTTAGAAGGGAAATGGTTAATGTCTAACAGGATTTGGAATATCTAGATTGGTTTGGGTATTAACTAAACTTGTGTTGTTGTCTCTGGAGAGCATTGACTTGAAGGAACAGCTCTGCAAGTTGGAATCCTCTTTGATTTACAGTTCCTACAGGTTTAGCAGGTGGCAGTCATGGTTAGGAAAAACCTTTGCCCAGCTTTGGCCAGTTGGAACTTTATTTGGGGGTAGAAAGATTTGTATATGCCCTCATCACCATTCACCTAAACTACTGCAGCACATTCTATATGGGGCTGTCTTTAAAGGCAGCCAGAAATTTCCATTGATACAAAATGCAACCTTCCAAGTGCTCATGGGTATTTGCCAATATGCACATCTTACACCTCTTCTGCAGGCCCTGCATTGGCTTCCTATCTATTTCTAAATGCAGTTTAATGTGGTGTTTTTAACTTATAAAACTCTTTATGAATTTGTCCCAGATTACTTGTAGGTCCACAGCTCTCCAATAGACTCAGCCTGACTCCGATCACACTTGGAGAAGCAGCTGGATGTCCCCTATTGTGGGGGAGGTTAAAGCATGGAGATGTTGTACTACCGGGGTTGTCAGTATGGAATGTCCTCTAGTGGGAAGTTTGATTGGTTTCAATCTTATCTGCCTTCTGGCGACACCTGAAAACAGAGCTTTTCTGGAGAGTTTTCGGGATTGACATCAGTTATTGTTTTGGGGTTGATAATTTCATTTTTATCTTATAACATTACTATAGGTTACTATCATTTTTGTGAATTCTCATTGTGGCTATGGTGGAATATAAATTCAGTAAACAAACAAACAAGAGAAAAGAGGCCAATAAAGTCTCCCATTTTGACTTATAAGGATTTTTGACATATAATCAAAACAAGCAATTTTATGTACTTCTGCTTGGCTGACCAAGCAGAATATATAATACCAATAACCAATGCTGTATAAGATATTTGCTGTTCTGAATAGACATGAGACACTTTTTCTGTATGTAATTGCTTTTGAGCCAGCCTTATGAATTCATGACACTCCAAAAATCACTTGTGCTCACATTAATTGTTAACTTATGTTCTGTCAATTCAGATGCTAAAATATATGCTATTTAAAGCATGGTATGCAATTTTTTTAACTTAAAGATGAAGACAGCTTAAACAGCAGCAACCTCAAAGCAATTAGTAAGCAGGCAGAGATAACAAGACAATAAAACAAAACAACCAATGTGACAATCCACTTACTAATATAATGTTAGGGAAAAAAATTGCTGAATGATTTAAAAGTACTTCTTTCATGTGAAAATCTGGAGACCCATAATATTAGGAAGTGCATTGTTTTATGTGATTTTTTTTTTAAAAAAATAAGATTTATGGATTGGAATTCCCACTTTACTATTTTCATTACTGCTTCCTCAGATATATGAGCTCCATCTGTTTGCATGACATGAAAGGATTTTCATCATTATTTGTTGTTTTACTTCTTTATTTATTAATGCAGAAATCATGATTATGTTCCTGACACAATGCAATTTATAATTATTTCTCATAAGTAACAAATTTTAATGTGTTACTGCGCTTGCATTAAAAATCACCTTGTTTGTGACCTGTAGTACTGGCTCTCAAGAGTACATCCAGAACATTCTTCATTATGTGACACATTTTAATGCTATTTAGTAAACCTGCAATATTTCTCATTTTTAAAATAAATCTTTAAAAATGGAATATATATATGTGTGTGTGTGTGTGTGTAAAACTTATGGTATGTAAGTCTGTGTCTTTGCACAGAATAGTACAATAAATTGTAAAAGGATCTATCTGTTCTTTTGTACTTGAGTGAAAAATAAATAAATACAGAAAATTGGTTTAGATGTTGTTTTCTTGATCACTGTCCTATGACCACCATCTAATACTGCATATTTCTGAAGTCTAGAGTGGACTGATATCCTACTGAAATTGAGCATTTTATCACAGGATTGATCCCAGAAAGTTGACAGATAGTGCTAATCCAAATGACATTGGTAGCTTTCCAATCACCACTTCATATGACATTTTCACTTACATTTGAAGGATTAAAAAAAAAAGAAGCAATGAGCTGATTGAAGAAGGAACAAGTTACAGAGGTTCAAGAATGGTATCTTCTAAACTGGCCACTTTTTCAGTGATAGTCACTTAGCTACTTCACAATACGTTTTGCACAAAAAAATAAGATATTGTATGATATGTTAAAAGCACAGGTTCTAGTCTACATTCAGGATATTTTATTTCTGAAAAAATACAGATGCATGGATTTCTTTTATTGATGGATCCTTTTGTCATTCCTATGTCATTTTTCTAGTTCTGCAATGTGATGATTTTTCCTTACAGTAAAATCAAGTGTCTATCTAATCCAAATTTACTACTGAAACTTCATGTGTTGGTCGACACACAAATTTTCATGATATCAGAAGGGAAGTTGTTGCCTTATTGTGCATTTTGTTTACTTTTCCTTCTAGCCTAGGTTACTGATCTTTCCTTCAGGAAATATTTAATAATTCAATACTGAAATATTTAATAATTCAAATATTGACCAGATATTGCTACTAAGCTTCTGTCACTTATTGCTTTCCCACTTTATTTTTAATTTTTATGAAGTGACACTTTGGGTTTATAATTTACAATCTTTGTCACTGCACAGCATACTGGGTGATCTAACAGCATAGCCATATGTGACAGCCCCATATAGATGGTGATTCAATAATTGGGATCAAGGTGCAGACATAAGCATTGGGCCTATTTTATCACTTTAAGACAGGATGTCAAGACCATTAGGGTTTCCCCCCGTTTTCTATTCTACTTCCCTTCCTTCCCTCCTTACCTTTCCCCCCATGGGTCATTATGAGACACAAACTCACATTGCACACTATATTATTCAAAAAAATAAAAGAAGCTTAGAAATTGAAATCCTTACGTGATCATGTACTGCTGTTCAGAAAAAAATCTCTTTATCTTAGCTGCATTCTCAGCCCTGCATTTTTGTTCTTTTCCCCATGGAAAGACCTTTAAAGTGCTGTGGACTCCAAGCTGAACAAGATTGAATGTGACTTTTAGAAATAAAATGCCTGGTCTTATACACTTTCCTCTTTGGGACAACAATGGGAGATAAATTCACTCCACAGGAATCTTTTGTGGACCATGCTATGGAGGCAATTTGCAGTTTGCTATGGAAAAAGACATCTTACACTACATTTATTCCCCCTGCCGCTGGCTACAATTCAACCCACTTTGAGCCACTAAAGCAGAGGTGCTGAGCTGAGCTCCTGCATTCCACATAATAATGGGTGTACAAGGAAGCAAAAGACAAATACATACCCTATTCCAAGAAGACTCCAGTTGAGGTTTGAGAGAAAGGCCCAGGGGGAGTGAAGAAAACTACAGAAGTTCAATTGCAAAAGGCTTGAATAAAACATTTTAAAATGAGGTCATTTTATTAATCTCCAAGGTTTTGAAAAAAAAAAAAAAAAGCATATATGGCTGTTGTATATTCAGATTCCAGATAATACCAACTGAAATGTTATAGGATCCAGTTTGAGTCAGTCACCAGGAGCAAAGGTTTATTTCCCCAAGGTCTGGGGCTTGTTCTGGAGTCCATCATCAAAGAATTTTTCTTGCTCCAGAATATGTGCATCAGGCTTTTCTATGCATTTTGTTTATATGGCTGCAGGTTGTGTGTAGTTTTAAATTGTTAATTAGAGTGTTGACAGCTGGCTATTAAGTCATTAAACCTGCCACTATGCCCTTGACTCCTAAGTACCTGATAGGCAGGTGATAAATCAGCACTCATTTTTTTTTTAATTTGATTTATATGCCGCCCTTCTCCGAAGACTCAGGGCGGCTTACAGTGCGTTAAGCAATAGCCTTCATACTTTTGTATATTTATACAAAGTCAGCTTATTGCCCCCACAAACTGGGTCCTCATTTAACCTACCTTAGAAAGGATGGAAGGCTGAGTCAACCTTGAGCCTTGGAGAGATTCGAACCAGCAGTAAATTGCAGGCAGCTGTGTTAATAACAGGGTGCTTTAAACCACTGTAGTAGCAAGGCTCTTGACTGACAAGCCTTCAATCATTTCTCTGGCTATTTTTGTCTCTGCTTAGTCAACAATCGTAGTAGCTGTGAAACGTAATGTATGTCCTTATTCATTGAAATGTGAGGGTACTAATGAGGAACCACATCAATCAATCAGAATAGAGCTGTAAGGGACTTGGAAGTCTTCTAGTCCAAGCACCTGCTCAAGCAGGAGACCCTATACCATTTCAGACAGGTGGCTGTCCAGTCTTTTCTTAAAAACCTCCAGGGATGACGCACCCACAACTTCCGAAGGCAAGCTGTCCCACTCATTAATTGTCCTCACTGTTAGGAAGTTTCTCCTTAATTCCAGGTTGCTTCTCTCCATTATTAGTTTCCATCCATTGTTTCTTCTCTTGTAGTTCTATGTGTTATATACAACACGTAGAACAGCTCAGTGCACATATTCTGGAGAGAGAGAATTTGCAGTTTGATTATGGACTCCAAAACAAGCCCAAAAGTTTGGAAGAATAAACCTTTTCTTCCAATGACTGATTTAGACTGGATCCTGGCACATGTATATTTACTTTCATTTGTGAAATGGTTATGACCAATGCAAATGAAAAGCTCTTATAGGTTAAAAGTATTTAGGAGAGATGGCTGGTGACATTCATTCAAAGATAATCCAACTGATTAAAGAGTCTTGGTGGCGCAGCAGACTAAAGTGCTATTAAGTAGCACCAGCTGCCTGCAATTACTGCAAGTTCAAATCTCACCAGGCTCAAGGTTAACTCAGGCTTCATCCTTTTGAGGTAGATAAAATGAGGACCCGGATTGTGGGGGCAATAAACTGACTTTGTATAAAAAAGAACACCACTTAGGGGGGCCCGAAAGCCCTACTAAGCAGGTATATACGAAAGTATGAAGGCTATTGCTTAACACATTGTAAGCCGCCCTGAGTCTCCGGAGAAGGGCGGCATATAAATCAAACCAATAAACAAACAAACAAACAAACAAACAAACAAACAAACAAACAAATAAATGTATAAGTGAGAGATGAAATCTAATGACTGTAAAGGAAAGGCAAGTAGAAAAAGGTGACCAAACTATGCATTGGGAAATTGATATTGGAAAATCAGGCGCAATTACATTATGTCTGAAATCAGGGTCAATAGTAAAGGAAACAAAATATTTCAAGATGAATTGACTCTTCTGATACACTGCTGGATGTATCATAAGCTAAACATTTCTGCCTACAAAGGGCTTCCAGTATAACTATGCAATCCATTCAAATAAAATGAATAAAATATGACAGTATATCCTCAGTTTGTACTGGTGACATTGGTAGCCCATTTCAAAACAATGTTGAACAATTGCTTGAATTAGCAAAATGTCACATGCTTGAGCAAGGTATCTCAGACCTTCCCCTTCATCACATTTACTCACAGAGGCTGAGCTACAACCAGACAGCCAATACATATCCAAGCTTCAAGAGAATGAAGAAAGGGGGGGGGGATCCCAGGCCTATCACGTACTCATGAGCCCTGCTGTTGCTGGCAATAATGAATCCAATGCTAAGGAAAGTACTGGAGGATGGGAAATGAAGGAGATCACCTAGAAAATGCCCAACAGAAAAGATCATTTGGAAAGATTGCTGAAAGATACAAGCAAGATGGAGGCTGGAAATAGTGATATGGTTTTGCTGAGGTAAGTACCAGAAGAAGCAGGAAGCCAAGCAATGCTCAAAATGGGTGGCAGTAATTCTACAAAAAAGGGGTTGGAACTGCATCTGATATAGTAATAATAATAATAATAATAATAATAATAATAATAATAATAATAATAATAATAATAATAATAATAATAATAATAATAATAATAACTACTACTACTACTACTACTACTACTTATTAAACTTATATGTCAACCAATGTTTAGTGATTCCAGGCAGTAGGAATGAAATTAACTTCTTCTGGGACTAGAGCTGTAGAAAGGTCCTGATCTGGAGCCAAGAAAACCATCAATTTGCACTTTTAATATAGAACATCTTATTTTTCCAAACAGAGACATTGCCTCAAATTCAGCTGCTGCAGCAGTCCATATCAAGGTGATGTGTAAGAAGGAATAGGGCTGCTCTGCACAGATTGATTAATCTATGTAGAATTTTGTACTAGGAAGTTTTGAAGGATCAATCTAAGAATGATCTAAGTATTCAGCCCTAGATACAGGGGAAGCTAACCTTGTGGCACTTTGCTCAACTTCCTTTTACATTGCTTTTTCTATAGAGAATCCTTAGGAAAGCTATTAGTGCCCACATTCAAACTTTCACCAGTCATCCTGATATATTCTATATTCAACATCTCTTGTCTGATCACAATTCAAGAAAAAATTCAAATGTAACTAAATTTGCTGTAAGAGCAGATTATTCCACCAATTAACAGCCACTTCACTATATTAGTTCTATATTAGTTCAGAATCTATGTGTAGCAGGAGCCCATTCAGCAACCCAATCCATCAGTCTTGTAGCCTCTGTGTCTTTCTATGTAACTAATACAAAACGTTGAGTAGAGTAGAAATAGGAATAGGAATAGGAATAGGAATAGGAATAGGAATAGGAGTGGAGTGGAGTGGAGTGGAGTGGAGTGGAGTGGAGTGGAATGGAATGGAATAGAATAGAATAGAATAGAATAGAATAGAATAGAATAGAATAGAATAGAATAGAATAGAATAGAATAGAATAGAATAGAATAGGCCTTTACTTGGCCAGGTGTGATTAGACATGCAAAAAAAAATATGTC
Source organism: Pantherophis guttatus (assembly GCF_059756535.1). Lineage (NCBI taxonomy): Eukaryota > Metazoa > Chordata > Lepidosauria > Squamata > Colubridae > Pantherophis > Pantherophis guttatus. Next base: position 43,229,308 of record NC_142065.1, on the reverse strand, counting down.
TCTGTTACAAAAACTCTCAGGGTACATGCAAAACAACAGAAAAATGATAATGATAATCATACCAATAGGAGAGGGGGGGAAATAAGACGGATAATAATAATGCTATAGCCATACTACTTGGGTAAATAATGTACAATGTTTCTAATTCTTTTAAAAATATGTTATTTTAGCCATGACCATAATAAATATTAAACAGTATTCTTAATAAAAAAGCTGTTGGTCTGTCCATAGATACTTCCACTGAAGAACAACCTATCCTTCTATGACAAACAGCTTTATTATCAGAAACATTTATTCTTTTAGGAAGAATATACTAATATATATTTGAAATCTAAATTTCAACTTATTCAGCTTTGCCTGGTCTTGTAAACTAAACATTTAGCACTTAGGCTATGAGAACTAAAGAACTGGCTTGTTAACTGGGTGGCATTGCCCATAAACCACCCATAAACTGTAAAATGTATGATAGAATTAGATCTTCATCTCATCTATTCTTTCATTTAAACAAAAATGAACCCAGAAATATCCAGAAAAAATCAGTCTTATCTCTATTTCCACATTGTGAACATCTCTGTGATAAATATGGCAACAAATTGAACATCTGTATTATAAATGTTCACTTTATTGGCATATATTATGTATTAGATTGATTGCCTGCTTTGGCTTAAGAAAATGGAAAAAGCGATTGTGAAGGATATATCATCTGATATAATTTAGGCAGGTAAACAAAGATTTATAAGAGCATGTCAGGTAGGGCTATACAGATGGACTATGTCTGATATACATCACATGTATTCAATCACTGGCCACTTTTGTCAAAGTTTTGTTTTCTTGTTTTATAAATAGTGAAAATATCTCATCTGCTTTCATATTGTGAAAGCAGATGAGATATTTGTGAACCTTTCCTCCAAATGTATATCTTTTGATATTCGGTGTTTTAGTTCAGAAATATTATAAGATGGATGGTAGTGGACATTGTTAGTTATATCCCTCTTTGTGCTGCAACAAATTCTGTTTTGGCAGATTATGTGATGATCTCCCACACCACAGCCTACAACATTTTAGAAAGTTATTTAGTTAGTTATTTTGCCAAAATAGAAAGAGAAGAACCAGTGGTATTTGCCATGTTACCCAGAAGAAAGCCAATCGGAAGAGAAATATATTACTAATATGAGCCCCCTAAAGCTTTTGGATAAGATGGGATAAACAAATTAAGCTAATGAAAACATAGAAAAGGAATAATTTCGCAAGTTCAAAGATTTACTGTTTCAGCAGTAAACATATCTATCCCAATTTGGATCATTGGTTAGTGTCCCCTGGGCCTCATAATCTTTGACTATCCAGTAGCTTCCCATTAATTTTAAAATTAAAACAAGGTATGAAAAGATACTGTATATGAATACATTATTCAATGAAATTAGTGATATGAGAAACGACCAGGGAAAATTTATATATGCATCAAAGCTCTCAGTCCCATAATAAATAAGAATAGTTAAACATAAAATACTAAATCAGTGGGAAAACAAATTAAAGGTGGAGATTGCTTTTAGAAATTATATTATAATGAAAGACAATATAATCTTATTTGACTTGTGAATATTTGTAAATATATTAATGATTTATGAATACATCGAGTGCTGCCCATGATCCTGAATGAGGAGGGGAAAAAAATTCCAGCAAAATACTATTGTGGTTTTGCATTTAGGAGTCAAGCAAACTCCTACAATCACACAGTATGGATTCTTATTCCTATTGAGAAAATGGAATGTATTATTTCTGATCATTAGTAGAACCATTAGCCCAGTAAATTATAACCATATAGAAGCTGTGTGCATAGCCAATAGGACAGAAAACCATTTAGACTAAAAACAGAAAGACACTTTAGAATTAAGACATCTGTGTGTGAGACAGAAATCTCCAAGTTTGCCATGACCTCTGAAGGTGGAAAAGCCATCTCTCCATAAAACCTGATAATTTGTCACCCAACCTCTAGAAGTATCTTCAAATTGACTACAAAGAGCCCATATGAGGAAGAGAATGGGGAGTCAAAGTGCAAGCCTGGTGTCTCTGCATCTAACTAAGGAGCTTATTTTGGGGACACATAAACTTCTAGTGTGTGTTTCTTCTCATTGATCATGCAGGTGTAAATTCAGATAATTCAGTTATCATCCCACCACTGGACAGCTCTTAATGCTTAGAAAAGGATGTATTTTTCTTTCTGTTGCTCAATCTAGAACTGAATTTCAATTGAGGAATGCAGCTGTGTCCTCCTGTGAGATAACAAAAATGGCAGTAAAACTGTCACAAGCTGCTGCAGGGGACTGCTCAATAATGGTCTATCTTTTTATAGGGGATACTTTAAAAAAAATAGACTTAGAAATGATTGCCAATATCTTGGAACTGAAAAAAAACAAAACAAGACAAAATAAAACCAAGGAGGAATTGGGGTATGGCATGGCTTTCATTAAATGTAGCTTGCAGGCAAGTGCAAACTATAGTACTACTGGCTCATGATTCGGTGCATTGTTGAACCTTCTGGATGGCTGATTTAAGATTGTCCACATCTGTTGAGAAGATCTAAAGCACATTAATTATATGGATTCTTCATGTGCAAACAACAATTTTCATCTTATATTCCAGTGTCATTCTCTGAAGTAAGAATATAAAAATTCTAATTTTTTGCTTCTAGCTGTGAATTTTGGGCTATGACTATCACTGCTTTTGGTCCTCCACCAACTTTCAATAGCATGCGTGCGGCCCCGCTGTGAACTGGTAGTAAAGGTAAGTAGAGCCCACCCCTGCTTTATATATTATATATTGCTTCACTGAGAAATTTGGAGTAACTTTAGATCTGAATAGGGAAGAATGATGCCATTTACATAAGGTTTAGTTTTATAAAGATGCTATAGGTATTTGCATATAAGATTTGTGACAAGACACAAAACATCAAATAATACATGCTCTGTGTCTTTCTCTCTTAATATAACAGCATAAAACAAAACAGATTTCTATTTTGCTTTGAGCCATCATTCCTTTGCAAGTGATATTTACAACTAGATGAGCTCAAACTTCTCTCTCTGTTCCTTTCACCTATGTGATGGATAAGCAGCAGAAGAAAAGATGGAAGCAATGAATCACGGTTCAAGCTGTTTTCAACTGGTAAATCATTCTAAAATAAAGCCTTCTTTTTTTTTTTTTTAGTTTTCTGTAACTTCCTGCCTCTGGCCAAGTCTATTTCCTTAAGCACATAGCCTAGACTGCTATCCAAAATAAACATTGCTACATATACTGTATGCTCCATATCTAATTTCCACTTAGAAATATAAAACAACTAATTATACCTGCTGAAGCTAGTAAAACTTAGTATTGTTCTGAGGCTTCCTGATATAGTGAAAAGCACACAGTTAGTCCCAAACTGCCCCCCCCTTTTTTTATTTTAACGGCTGTGAATTCCTTTCATTCACAGCAAGTGCTGGATCACCAAGAGTTTGTAAATAGTCCAACAGAAGTCTGCCACAGTCCTTCAGATAAGGCTGGTAAACACCCACTTTTATCTTCTTTGACATGCTGCCAAAGACCTAATTGGCAATTATCTTGGCAAGGCCACACGGAAACATAGAGTCAAAAATGGAGCTTCAAAGTACAAACCGACACCATCCACAACGTTGCTTCCTGCCAAAGCCCACTTTGCTCTTCCTTTATGTCTTATGGGAAGGGCCAATCATCTCCAAGCCTTACTCCCAAGTCATTCCTTTTCTTTTAACTGTTCTTGCCTTCTGGCAGCTCTGCGCATGCACACACTAGGAACAGGCTCCCCCTGTTCCTCTGCCTCTCTGATGTCCGACTGTGGAGGCTCTGGAGTCTGCACATAACTCCCAGATGGCCCTGGCCCCATCTCTGCCTCAGATGCAGAGCCCTCATCCAAGCCTTCCCCAGACTCCAGGACTGGCCCATGTTCCTCTTCAGCCTCCTTACTGTCCAACTCTGCTGCCAGCTCTGCACAACAAGTATCTCCAATTTAAAACTTCACTCTCCCCTATGGAGACCATCTCACAGATTTATCTCACAATTTCTCCTTTCTTCACTGGGTCTTGTCCTAAGACTCCTTGATCCTGATTTGTCTAATTTAGAGTCTTTCCCTGGGCAATTCCTGGAAATAGACATCAAAATTTTTACCGCCAATGCTGACTACATTCATCTTAGTTTGCCAACCATTACACTTCTCACTCTCTCTCTCCTTCCCCAAAGTTTCATTTTTCATGCCATAAGTCATTTTTTTAAAGATTTTGCCTGTACTTAGCAGCCCACACCTTTCTCCTTTGAGAAAAATCTTGCTGTGGGAAATTAAGCTTCCTCCTACTCACAGCTTTTACTTATCAGTTAACCAGAACAGCATGTCTATTGGGGTTTCCGGGTAGCTACATGGCAGGATGCTAAACAGCCATGGGCTACAGCAGGTTGTCAAAGATGATACAAGCTGTCTAAGACTTAATGTGAACCACACAATAATAAAGATTATGCACTTAAGTGACTTGAAAGAAAACCAACATTTGTTTATAAATATACATGTTAACAACTTTTATCCACCTCCACTACTCTTTGAAGTGCCTAAAATGTAAAGTAGATTGCCTTCCAGATATACTGAAGAAGCACAAAAAATATTGAAGACCCTCAGTGAAAAATAAGGTAATTTAAAAATAAATTACAGAAGCAAATCATTTTAAAATGTCATAGAAGAACTGGGATCCCCCCCCCCAAGCTTTGAAGAGCCATATAAGTGGTTTATGTGGAAGAAGCTTCAGTTAAAGAGGCATCCTACCAAATGACAGACTAAGTATTTGTCACCCAGGTTGCATCATAGAGACTTCATCTCTAGATCAAAAAGGTGCCAGAAGATGGGAAAGAGACCAGAGAAAGTGGTTTGCAATTAGAAGGGATGTCTCTGGGCTAGATGGCCAATCTTTCTAATTTAAGACAATCTTATTCTGCCTGGCTGAGTTTTATTTTGTTTTGGGAGTAGCTTAAATGTCATTTTTATTTCTGCTACCAATTGTAAGACCAAAAAAAGCTCAAATGTATGTATCCATGCAGTTTCAGAAAAGTAGACTTTAAACAGCTATGCACATTTCATTGTTTAAAACAATTGATTCTATTCTGTCTAGTCTAGAAACTGGTAAGACTGTTTTCCATAGCTAATGTGTATTAGATTAATTTTTCTTCAGTAGTCAGTTACATAATAAATAGATGTCTTCCAAATTTCATCAAAATATTGTAAATATTCTCCTCTCCCCTAAATTGTACCCTAAGGTGACCAGATTTTAACATTGGTAAAGCGGGACATCCACCATTTTGTGGGCATGGCTTGGAGGTCATGGGTGGGTGTGGCTAGCTGGTTATGTGACCGGGTGGCCATGGCTATGTGTATAGAAAAAAGTCATTTCTGACAGGTCCTCGCACTTTTGACTGGTCCTCACACTTATGACCATCCTCACATTTATGCCCGTGCAGCATTCTTAACAACCATGTCACTCATTTCACAACTGCTTCTCTTCACCATGGTGATAAGATAGGGCAAAAAACATAAAATGTGAGGACAGTCGTAAGTTTGAGGACTGGTCAAAAGTGTGAGGACCAGTCAAAAATAACTTTTTCAGCCGTCTGAGTAGTCCATATGCATAAAAGGATACAGCAATAGAGAGGGATGAAGGAAGGGAAGGGAAATCCCTCATCGTCATCTCTAATCTTAATCAAATTCAATTTTTCCCTTCTGTTCTATATTATACCCCTTCCCATTGTCATCTATTTTTATATCCATCCTCACATTGGTTAATTATGTAATTATGTAATACAGTTGTTTAATACAAATTCAACATTTTAATATAAATCAATTAGTTATATAACTATCTTTTTTGTATATTAATCAATATGAACATGAATATTCCAATTATTTCCATGCAATCCAATTTCTTACAAATTAATTAATTATATTTACCAATAATAATAAACCAAATAATTTCTCCCATATATTCTGCCAAACCACAATTTAACCATTTCTGCTTTCAGCACAATATACAATTAAATAGTATCTCAATTATTACAATTCCCTATTTAAATAGAGCTTTTTTTCTTTTGTGTTTTAAAATCTTGAACTCTCCTCTTTTGCCCAAAATTTCCCATTGTTTGCAGTTTTGCACCTACCTTTTTTGGTAAGGAAAAAGAAAAAGAAATCTCTTTCTGCCTCATTTTGCCACGTTGCAGCAGACCCTGCTTTACTTTCAGTTTCGCTTTTTCAGCATAGTTAGGGGAAAAAAATCTCCAGCACTCTGCAGCTAGCAACTACAGAGCCCTGAGCAAAATAGCTGAGAGCAAATCAGCTGAGAGTCGGGAAGCCGATCTAATCAACTTGTGCTAATTAACCTATGCTGAAGCTTTAAGGGGCTGTTTTTTCTATTTTTGCAGACATCAGTCTACTCTTTTGTTTTCTTTTAACACTGTCCTTGATGTTTGTATAAACTTAATACTATGGTTATTCCAAGAGATCACAGAAAACAATTATTTTTTAAACTGTTGTGTGTTAGGAATAATCTCACAGACATGTCTAATTGGGAAAGCAAATTTAATTTGATCAAATGTATAAAAAAAGGAGCAAACACACAACGGACTTGAAATAAAATTCCAATTGTTATGTTACATTGTGCTTGTTATGTTATCCTGTTATTTAAACAATTCAAGTGAATATATCTAATACTCTTTTCTCCTATTTTCCTCACTACAACAATGCTCTGGAGTGAATTGGACTGAGAGAAAGTGGCTAGTTCATTGTTACCCAGCTGGCAAACTTAGTTTAAATTCCAGGAAACCAAGCAAAGGATATTCTGGAAAGTGTTCAGAGACAGGAACAGGCTGTTAGACTGGTTATCCTTACTCACTGTTTGTAAGAAGCAATAATCAAAGGGACATGTTACTTGTGTTTGAGAAAGAAGAACAAAATAAAAATAAAAATCCAGGCATATTCTTGGTAAAGAAAAAGATTTTTCTATTAAGACTGAAATGGCCAAATACCACAACCCTATCAATATAGATGTAGTTGGCAGAATGCAAAATAAACCCATTTTTAAGACATATCAAAATTTAGGCAGCTTGGATTTTACTTGACTTAAAATGAAGGTAGAATGAACATTTTGAACTTTTCCATTTCCTTTGTAAAAAGACACTGTCTGTTTCTCCATCAGTAGAAACACAATTTGTTGTTTAAGACTGTCCCACAGTTCTACAGTGACTCTGAAAAATAGCCCTTTCAGTGATTACTGCTTATCTAACCTCACCTCACCCCACTTAACAAACATACACTGAGCAAAACCAATAAAAAAAATATCTTTAGTTTAACTCGTAGAAATCTATAACTAAGACTTTTTGTAGTTGAATTCTCAAAACCCCAATCAAGTTTTATCTGTAGACCATTCAAGCTTGACTTGATCTACAAGGAGATCTTGTTCATATTTAGTATATTACTTGCGAAGAATTATATTGTCAGATATGTGCTCCTTTATTGGACCATTAACTGAGAAATTTTATGCAGTCTCTGCCAATCTTGACACTCTTCAGAGATATGGACTTCAATTCTCAGAATTCCAATGCTGATTGGAGAATTGATAGGTAATGTCTATGTGCTTGGAAAGTGCTCTATTTGCAAAAGGTTAATACACTGCTTATATTCCCTAAGAGGGGAAAGTACCTTGAGGGTCAGAGGAAGATTTATTTATTTAGATTATCCAAAATTATCCAAAATAGCACATTCCATAGTGGTTTCCCATATGGGAATCAGGATCTCCAAAAGGAATTTGTTGCTAATAATCTATATTTTGTAGATTTTTTCCTAACGTTTTCCAAAGCTGTTTGGAAGTGAGGCATTTTTAGGCTTCGCAGCTTTCCTGCTAGGAATGTTCAGATTATTTATTATTTTTCATCTGAAAGACAAATATTTTTTGCAACAGTATTTAAATGACAACAGTATTTAAACATTTACTTTATTTTTTAAATTACTTAATTATATATTATATATTACATGTAATTCCATTACTTACTTTATTCATATTATAAATATTTGTCAAATAATGAATGCATTTAATAAATAAACAAATGAACAATTAAATAGAGTGACCTACTCAAATTCAGGTAGATGTTGCTTTAAAAAATCACTTTCTAGAGCAATCAAATCAATTTGTACAAATGAAAAATTGAAAGGCATTTTCAAAAGAGGATATTGCAGTATATTGCAGTATAAGCCGCGAAGACTTCCGGCTGGCTCTGGCGGGGAGAGGAGCGCCCCATGGCCTTGATGAGGGGCGCTAATGTGGCCAAGGACCATCTTTTCGAGCCAGGATAGACGAGGATTGGGTGTGTTATCGAGGGGGGGTCTCCGCTGGGGTGTTTTAGAGTGCCCTCGGGGACTGGGGGGGTTAAAGTGTAACCCCCCCCTCTTTCCATCTCTCCCCCCCTTGGAACACGCCCTTCTCGGACTTGCACCCTCTTTTGGCTTCACCTTGCTGACATAAATAGCTCGCTTATTCCACCTGAGCCCTTCCCCTATTTGTTTGGAGGACTAATATCATCTGAACAGGAGCTGGTATATGACTCCATCCCACCAGCTGAGAGAACCAGCCAAGAGCCTAACCACTGTGAGAGAGTGACTTGGGCTCTGAGCCCCACAGGCTGAGCTGGGATGGCATTAGCTATTTTGCATTTTGCACTTTGTACCTGCTGGCAGGGGAATGACCATCGGACAAACCGCTGTGAGAGGGCGGATTGGGGACTTATATCCTGGGTGCTGTACTGTCTCTGTTGTACCATCATTCGGCACCTGCACTTTACACTTACACTTTGCTGGCAGAGGGACGGATCATCGAATCCGCTGTGAGAGGGCGGAATTTGGACCTATATTATGGGTGCCAAGTGCGCAAGTTGAACCATTACTTCCATCTCACCAGTAAAGGGGGTAGACCATCGAGCCAAGCCGCTGTGAGAGGGCGGTATGATTTATTCTTCCTCCCCCCTTGGACTGTGTCGACCTGGAGATGGACTTGGCCTCTGTTGTGAGAGAACAGTGGACTGGGTCTTGAATCCTTTTGTGGCTCCTGTCTTTTTATGTTCTCCCTCGGACTTTTCTGTATGGACCCTTTAGGGGACGGTCACCCCATCCCTGTGGCAAGATGTACACAGCAGCGGAGCTTCTTGGTCTGTGAGATTCCCCCCTCTCGCAGGCTTGGCCCCCCACGTTATCGAGGGCCTACCTCGATGACGGATTTTGGAATCCCGAGAGGTGGCATGCCGCAAAGAGGGGGCTGAGGGGTTTTTTAAAATTGTCTTTGTGTAAATTTTTAAGGGGTTTGGGGAGGGGGGTGGGGAGGGAGGCCAGTCTGGCTGTTAATGGTGCCATAGGGGGTACGGACTCTGGGGGAAAGGGGACTGTTAGAATGCCCTCTATTGAGGGCTTTTCAATCAATATGCTGAGTGGGAGGGGCAGGTATGGCGGGAGCAGGGGGCCGCATCATGTGGTGGGGGCACGCGCTTGCTATCTCCGAGCGATTGCGTGCCCCGGTCCCCTTAGCTCTTCCCGTTCCTCAGGCTGCTTAGAGTCTCAGGGCCCGAGTTTCCGGCTGATGTTGTGTAATGCCAGGTCCGTAGTAAATAAAGCCCCCCTCATTTGTGATCTTATTCAGGAGGGGGGAGTGGACCTGGCAGGTATTACGGAGACCTGGTTGGGCCATGAGGGGGGGGTTCCCCTTGTGGAGATGTGCCCATCAGGCTTCCGTGCATTTCATCAGCCGAGAGCTCAGGGCAGGGGCGGGGGGGTGGCGGTCATTATAAGAGAGGGTCTTGATCCGAGGGAGACCACTGTGCCTCAGATAGCCGGATGTGAATCCCATTTCGTGAAGTGGGGTCGTGGGGTGCAGATGGGTCTGTTGATCACGTACCTGGCTCCCTGCCACGTGGCGACGACCCTGCCCGAACTCCTCAATGTTATAGCCGAGGTGGCGGCTGATACCCCCAGACTTCTGGTCATGGGGGATTTCAACTTGCCATCCATTGGTGAAACTTCTGAGGTAGCTCGGGAGTTCATGGTTTCCATGATGGCCATGGACCTGACCCAAGTAATTCACGGCCCTACTCACATGGGGGGACACACTCTGGACTTAGTTTTTGTCTCTGGTCAGTGGTTGAGTGGCCTTGATATAGGGGATATAGATACTGAACCCTTGTCATGGTCTGACCACTCGCTCCTTCGACTTGACTTTCTGACCGCCGCACCCCATCGCAGGGAGGCGGAGCCGACCAGGTGGTTCTGCCCCAGGCGCCTGATGGATCCTGATAGGTTCCAGATGGAGCTTGGGCCATTTCCTGAAACTCTAGCTCACGACTCGGCTGATGACCTGGTGGCCGCCTGGGATAGTGCGGCTGCCGGGGCTTTGGATCGTGCCTTTGCGGCCTCTGACCCGGCACCGAACTCACTTAGCTCCTTGGTTCTCTGAGGAGCTGAAAGAGATGAAGCGCCGGAAAAGACGCCTAGAGAGCGGTTGGAGGGCCAGTCGTTCCGAATCCGACTTGACACTGGTAAGGTCTCATATTAAGACCTACCTAGTGGCAATAAAAGCGGCGAAATCTAGCTATTTTGCCGCTCTTATCGCGTCATCAGATAACCACCCAGCCGCCCTGTTCAGGGTGACCCGCTCCCTTCTCCATCTGGGAGCGCGGGAGGACCCCTTGCAGGGCCGAGCTGAGGATTTTGTACAGTATCTGGATGATAAAATAACTCAGTTCCGGGAAGACTTGGCCACTGACTGGGTTAGTTCAGACGAGATGACTGAGGCAGGCCTTGAGAATGTTATCTGGAGGAGTTCGATCCTGTGGCTCCCGAGGACATGGACAGGATCTTGGGACGGCTGAACGCCACCACATGTTTATTGGACCCGTGTCCCTCCTGGTTGGTGCTGGCTTCCCGGGAGGTTACACGAGGCTGGCTCCAGGGAATTATCAACGCTTCTTTGAGTGAGGGTGTCCTGCCAGCTGCCTTGAAAGAGGCTGTGGTGAGGCGTCTCCTCAAGAAGCCATCCCTGGATCCGGCTGTTTTGGCTAACTATCGTCCAGTCTCCAACCTTCGCTTTATTGCGAAGGTTGTTGAGAGTGTGGTGGCGCGACAGCTTCCACAGTACCTGGATGAAGCTGTCTATTTGGATCCGCTCCAGTCCGGTTTCAGACCTGGGTACAGCACGGAAACGGCATTGGTCGCGTTGGTGGATGATCTCTGGAGGGCTCGGGATAGGGGTTACTCCTCTATCCTGGTCCTGTTAGACCTCTCAGCAGCTTTTGATACCATCGACCATGGTATCATGTTGCGCCGGCTGGAGGGACTGGGAGTGGGGGGCACCGTTTTGCGGTGGTTCTCCTCCTATCTCTCCGACCGGTCACAATCCGTGTTGACAGGGGGGCAGCGGTCAACCCCGAGGCGCCTTGTTTGTGGGGTGCCACAAGGGTCGGTCCTCTCGCCCCTCCTGTTCAACATTTATGTGAAGCCGCTGGGTGAGATCATCCGTGGTTTTGGGGTGGAGTTCCATCAGTACGCTGATGATACTCAGCTGTACATCTCCACCCCAGACCATCCCAACGATGCCTTGGAAGTGATGTCCCAGTGCCTGGAGGCCGTGCGGGTCTGGATGGGGAGAAACAGGCTTCGACTCAACCCTTCCAAGACCGAGTGGCTGTGGCTGCCGGCATCCCGGTATAGCCAGCTTACGCCATCGCTGGTTATTGGGGGTGAATCATTGGCCCCCACAGAAGGGGCCCGCAACTTGGGCGTCCTCCTGGATACACGGCTGTCCTTAGAAGGGCATATGATGGCCGTGGCCAGGGGGGCTTTTCATCAGGTTCGCCTGATACGCCAGTTGCGCCCCTTTCTGGATCGGGACTCCCTACGCACAGTCACTCAAGCACTCGTCACTTCTCGTCTGGACTATTGTAACGCTCTCTACATGGGGCTCCCCTTGGGGTACACCCGGAGGCTCCAACTGGTGCAGAATGCGGCCGCGCGGGGGATTATGGGAGCGACTGGGCGCTCCCATGTGACTCCTCTCCTGCGCGAGCTGCATTGGCTTCCGGTGGACTTCCGGGTGCGCTTCAAGGTGTTGGTGATCACCTTTAAAGCGCTCCATGGCTTAGGGCCAGGGTACTTACAGGACCGCCTTCTGCCACCAATAGCCTCCCTCCGGCCAGTTCGCTCCCACAGAGAGGGCCTCCTCAGGGTGCCGTCGGCTAGACAATGCCGGCTGGCGACCCCCAGGAGGAGAGCCTTCTCTGTGGTGGCACCTACCCTTTGGAACAATCTACCCCCAGAGATACGAGTGATCTTCGACCTCCTGACCTTTCGTCGGGCCCTAAAAACTCATCTCTTTCAGTTAGCCGGTCTCTCTTGATTTTATGATTTTATGGTTGGTTTTAAATTTTGATATGGATTTTAAATTGATAAATTTTAAACTATGGGCCAAATTTAATTATTTTAAATCTATTTTTAATCGTATTTATGTATAAATGTTTTTATTTTGGCTGTTCACCGCCCTGAGTCCGAAAGGAGAAGGGCGGTATAGAAATTCGAATAATAATAATAATAATAATAATAATAATAATAATAATAATAATAATAATAATAATAATAATAATAATAATAATAATAATAATAATAATAATAATAATAATAATAATAATAATAATAATAATGGTATTTCATCATGGAAGTGGCAGGGTCGCCTAGTTGTGAAAAAGCTCGCCTTCCACTTGGAATGTTGAGAGTTCAATCCTAGGTATCAGCAGATACTTCTTTCCTAGGGTGCAAAGAAAAATATCTGCTGCGAACTCCACATGGCATCAGGAAAGGCATCCGGCTAGTAAACACCCAGCTCCATCCAGTTGCCCTGACTCTACCCCAAATTAAAGAATTATAGTGTCATAAAAAGGGAGATTTTATTAGTATTTCATCATGAACTGCACAGAACATAAGGATCCACTAGTACAAAAATATTAGAAAAGCATGAACCATATTTAACAAGTATATAGTAGAAAATATGTCTACTAAATTTTGCAGACCCTCTGCATGAACTGGGGTCAGATTCTTTCTGTAGTCATTCTATTAAATTTCTGTATCAAGGAACATTTCTGCTTATGGTAATTCATCTACTTCCATTAGAAATCTCTTTTTGAGTCTTGCTGTTTGCTCATGATGATACTGAATAGACATGATTTCTTAAAGCTTTTAGCTAGAGTTTCTACTTCCTTTATTTGCTGCAACCACTCAGGCCATCTTTTCACTGTGCATATGCATTCTTTTGCTTTCATGTCTTTGCTGGAAAGACACATGGAATAGAGATGTAAAAAGAGAAGGTTTCAAAAAGAAGCAGATGCTGCTCAATCAAGAGGCATTTCAAAGAAAGAGAAAAGATGGTAGGAGATAAAAGATCTTTTAAAGATAAACAGCAACAACTGTCAGGATCATAGGTTTTTATATTATGCAATTCTGTTTGCCTCTCCATATCACATGGTATATATTTTTGCTGAATTCCAATTTAGCGATACCAAATAACATTTATTTTTCTATATGTCATTCTTTCATTGCCCTGCTACTGTATGCCTGCCCTGAATGGACTATTAATCATACATTACCTTCCCCACACTCCTTCAGCTTATTCGTTTTATAATGTACATTTTTTTTTTGCTTTAATTTATATGGCTCCCTTCTTCAGAGACTCAGGGCGGCTTACAATGCATTAACCAATAGCTTTCATACTTCTGTATATTTTATACAAAGTCATCTTATTGCCCCCACAATCTGAGTCCTCATTTCACCTACCTTTGAAAGGATGGAAGGCTGAGTCAACCTTGAGCCTGGTGAGATTTGAACTTGCAGTAATTGCAAGCAGCAGATGTTAATCTGTTAATAACAGTGCTTTAGTCCACTGTACTACAGGCTCTTCCCACATTATGCAGTTGTGTGTTTTGCACAAATAAGGTTTAATTGGGCATCCATATAATTGTTTTCTCTGAATTCTTTTAATTATCATAGAGACGTAACCATATTTATTGTCAATGAATAATCATATTAATCAGATGCCTGGTGGAAAAAAGCACAAAATATAGCTACTGAAAACCAAGTCCCTGAATACCCTAACAGAGAAATGATTTTTTTTTTCATTCTTCCAAGGACCCTGCTCAAACCTGAAGAAGAATTTGACTTCTGCAGTGAAGGATCTGGGAGCAGAAGATTTGGGACAGAAGATTTTTTCTTGTCTTTCCTTTCCTTGTAGTGTTCCCAGTCAAGAAATCTGAGAGAAAGTAGATTGAAGGGTATGCATGATATATCTATTTGTGTTTGTATGCATGAACAGCCCAACCAGTCAGTTAGAATTGAAGAAGCTTTTTCAATGGAAAGTGAAATGTTTTCAGAGGAAAAAACCCAAGAAAGTCCAATTGCTTTTGGATAAAGCACCTTTGATACAATCATGATCTGAATTATTACAACTCTCCATAGATATTTAAACCTGTGCCGTTATTCATCCTGGTTTTAGGCTGTGATGCCTTAAATACTGAATGCATATGAATACTTTTCTTCCTAGAAAAATATATTCCTGCCATTGAATATCTTAAAATATATAGTTAAAATTCTGGTCAGCAACTCATTTGTCACGCCAACTTAAACATTATACATTGTCCTTAAACAGCCGACACAATACAATATCACAAACTATTTTTCAGATGGTTGGTAAGGAAGCTTCTTGTTTTTGTTAGTTGCAAAGTCATGTTCGATCCATTGCGACCCCATGGACAACATTCCTCCAGGCCTTCCTGTCCTCTGCCATCCTCTGGAATCCATTTAAGTTCATGCCTACTGCTTCAGTGACTCCATCCAGCCATCTCATTATCTGCCGTCCCCTCTTTCTTTTGCCCTCACTCATTCCCAGCATTAGGTTCTTCTCCAGTGAGTCCTTCCTTCTCATTAGGTGGCCAAAGTATTTGAGTTTCATCTTCAGGATTTGGCCTTCTAAAGAGCAGTCAGGGTTGATCTCCTCTAGGACTGACCGGTTTGTTCGCCTTGCAGTCCAAGGGACTTGCAGGAGTCTTCTCCAGCACCATAGTTCAAAGGCCTCAATTCTTTGGTGCTCAGCCTTTCTTATGGTCCAGCTTTCATAGCCATACATTGCAACTGGGAAAACCATAGCCTTGACTATACACACTTTTATTGGCTTTTTAGTGAGCTATCTAGATTTGCCATAGCTTTCCTCCCCAGGAGTAAGCATCTTTTAATTTCTTGGCTGCAGTCTCCATCTGCGGTGATCTTGAAGCCCAGGAAAATAAAATATGTCACTACCTCCATTTCTTTCCCATCTATTTGCCAGGAATTGAGAGGGCTGGATGCCATGACCTTAGCTTTCTTAATGTTGAGTTTCAAGCCAACTTTTGCACTCTACATCACCTGCATCAAGAGGCTCTTTAGTTCCTCTTCACTTTCTGCCATTAGAGTGGTATCATCTGCATATCTGAGGTTGTTGATATTTCTCCTGGCAATCTTAATCTCAACTTTTGATTCATCTAGCCCCACCTTTCTCATGATGTGCTCTGCATATAAGTTAAATAGGCAGGGCGACAGTATACGGCCTTGCGAGACTCCTTTCCCAATTTTGGAAATCAGTCGTTCCATGTCCAGTTCTCACTGTTGTTTCTTGACCTGCATATAGGTTTTTCAAGAGACAGATAAGATGGTCCGATACTCCCATCTCTTTAAGAACTTGCCACAATTTGTTGTGATCCACACAATCAAAGGCTTTAGCATACTCAATGAAGCAGAAGTAGATGTTTTTCTGGAACTCCCTAGATTTCTCTATGATCCAGCTTATGTTGGCAATTTGATCTCTAGTTCCTCTGCCTCTTCGAAATCCTGCCTATACTTCTGGTAGTTCTCGATCCACATACTGCTGGAGCCTATCTTGTAGGATTTTAAGCATAACTTTACTAGCATGTGAAATGAGTGCAATGGTGTGATAGTTTGAACATTCTTTGGCATTGCCTTTCTTTGGAATTGGAATGTAAGCTGACCTTTTCCAATCCTGTATCCAATGTTGACTTTTCCAAATTTGCTGGCAAATTGAGTGTAGCATTTTTACTGCATCGTCTTTTAAGATTTTGAATAGCTCAGCTGCAATAGCTGGAATGGGGAAAACCCCATTGACAGTACCAAAGGGGTGGGTGGGGGAAAGGAAGCTATACTTTATTAAATAGAATCCTGTTTCAAAGATTATTTATTATGCCCAATTTGTAATTTTAGTTGTATATTTTCTATGCACATACTACTCTCAAAAATAACAAATCCTATTTTTTATCATGTAAATCTTAAATACAACCTTAAATACACAGTTAAGTCTAACTGTGCTCATTTTTAGTATTTATGTTTTTCTTCATTTTAGAACACCCATATCATTCTCTCATAACACATTCCCTTATGCTTATTATCCAATATCTTTTCTCTGTTATTCTCTTATTTGTTTGGCTGTTAATGGGTATAATTGTCACATTCCGAGTATCCAGCACCAAAAACCTGCAAGCAACACATTTTTTGTTTGAATCATTTTATTCTGGAAAGCATGAACACCCAGCTCTGAGTGACATACAAACAAAGTCAGTGCTAACCACAGCCTCTCTTCCGCATCTTAAATTCCCTTGTGCACACCTACCCCACCCACTTGACTCCTGGACACTGCAAACCGGCTGCAATCTTCGGCTGTGTCTAGGCCAGCACTCAGCTGCTGGCCCACTCTCCGCACTGCAGCTGATGGGCATTTTGCTTCCCATCCAATCAGGTCTGATGCCCAGCTGCTTCTCAACACACGGAGCAGTGGAGCAGCCTCCACACAGTGCCCCGTGCCCACCTGCTCATCGGCTTATCCATTTGCCACCTCCCAGCTGATTAGCACAGCAATTGCATCAGACCTAGGCATGCCCCTGCAGCCTCCCCTCCCTGAATGGCAACCCTGAGATGGCTCCCCAGAGGCTTGTCGTTTTGGGATTTGACAATAATCACATTACTGGCTTGGTTAGTAATATTTTTCCAGGTTAAACTCAAAGTGATCAAAGAATATGAGATAGAGTGCATTTGATCTAGAGTGCATTAAGAGCAATAGTGGCATAGTGGTTAGAATGCAATATTGCACGCTAACTCTGCTCACACAACAGGAATTTGATCCTGACCAGCTCAAGGTTAAGTCAGCCTTCCATCCTTCCAAGGTTCATAAAATGAGGATTCAGACTGTTGGGGGCAAAATGCTGACATTTGTAAATGACTCGGAGAGAGCTGTAAAGCTCTATGGAGTGATATATAAATCTAAGTGCTAGTGCTATTGCTATTCTGTGCATTCTGTCAGAAATACAATGTCCAGAAAGGAAAATAATCTATCTTTCTTGGAATGTATGCAATACATTATTTATGAACATATGATAGTCTTTGTACCATTCTATGGTCTCTTCCAATGTTGAAACGATTGATGACAGTACAATTGCAGAATATGGTTTTATCATTTGACATGATGTAGTCAATTTCACTTGTGTACCCAGGTGGACTCTTTCCTGTCCATTTTCTGCTAGCCTTTTTCTTGTAAAATGACTTCATGATATAAAGTTCCTGTCCTTCAGCAAAATCTACTAATCTGTCACCTTTATTATCTCAGTTACAACTTCAATATGGGCCAGTCACTTTTTATCCAGTTATTGTTCTTCTAAAGTGAATATAGATTGTCAAAAAGACAACTTTACACTATATCTGGAGAGATAAGTTTTTGATCAGTGTGTGCTACCTGTTCTAACATATGCCGATGAAACATGAATACTAACCTCACAATCAATACCATAGCTATGAGTGGCTCAAAGAACCATGGCATGATACATGCTTGGCATTACAAGATCAAATAGAAAGATCTGCATATGGATTAGAAAACAAATGAAAGTATATGTTATTATCATCAATCAAGTAAAATAATTGAAATGGAAATGGGCTGGTCACATAACAAGAAGAACTGATGGCAGGTGGACCAAGACAGTCATAGAATGGATTCCACTTGATAAAAACCCATCCACAAAAGAGACCTAAAACAAGGTCAGCAAGTACTGTGGGCCAATTGGCAAAAAATAGCTCAGGACCATCTTGGTTGGAAATATGTGCAAGAGCCCTTCATCCAGCAGTGGATAGACAATGGCTAAAATGATGATGATGAATGATGATAGACTTTGAAAATTTTGTCCATGTCAAAATGTTTATTGTCATGTTAATTCCATTGTGATTTAAAAATGAAATGTCCTGCAACTTCTGAAAAATAAGTCAAAACAGACTTGCAAGAAAAATCAACATTTGAAGAAGTCAAAAAATAAGAGATTGTTTATTATTAATGAAATGAATATATTAAAAATTCACTAAAACAGCATTAATTTGGTTTATCCTAAAAATCCCACACCTTTGCTTTTACCAAAATATTTTTTTTCTATTTCACAGCCTAGAAGCAGAAAGTAAAAGTAATCATTCTATAACTCAGTGAAATATGAATAAATTGTGATAGGACATAGAGAAAATTTCCTTGGCATCAATTATATAAAGGACTTAGATGTCATTATATTATCAAAGTACTAAATACAACTTTCTAAGACATTAAGAAGCAGGGTATTAAATGTTGTTCAACTTGTTTGATAAAATAAAGGATTGGACCATTAACCTTACCAATGTCATTGCTACTATTAAGTTCAGTGACCAAGTGACACTTAAGAGCACATTTCCACCAAAGAATACATTAACATATTACTGACTACTAATAATGGCAAAGAAAGAAGACTCTTTGATGGAATGAGATTAATATAGAATGAATAAAAAATGTGTATTAGAAATAAATGTATATAAATGAAAAACAGATTTATACACATTGGCAAATCTGGTATATGCATGTCAAATATTTTCATTCTATATTTAAATGCATTTTTGCTCAATTATAATATTAAAAATGATTTAGAATAACTAATAGAATATTGCACTTTCATTTATGTGTTAGACTGATCTTAGATTTGATTATTTAAAGGCAATCCAGCACAGAATTTTGATGAGTGAATCATCAGTGTAATTATTTTTTTTCAAAATAGAAGGTTAAGATATTATTTGATCTTAATAGGAGTAGATTACTTTACATTGTAAGTTCTTATGTAGAAGATGAAGGGAACAAACTTTTTTTTCCCCTTTTGGAGCTAGATAAAAGACATTCTCCAGCACAAAAAAGAATTACAGGAAATGCATAACAACTGGTTGAAAACAATTATAATTTAAAAATTACAACAGAACTATCTGGTTTTCATTTCCTATTTGCCTTTCTACTGGAGGCACAGAAGTCAAATGAAGAAATTCTCCAATAGCAGGGCAGAGCTTAGATATCTCAAATCACTATTGACTAATTACCTACAGTGATTTTTCATCATGTGATGCTACATAAGGGTGGAATTAATTCATGATAGGAAGTGAAGAGCTAAGCATTTCTGGGGAAGAAAGAGAGTTGTTTCCCTTCCAATATTTTTGATAAAAAACACAGAAGACCAATTTTATGTCTCAGGTTTGAACAATGCAGTTTACTAATATTGGAGACAATATATTAAAAAATAGGATTTGAATAACTGCAACTAGTAATTCTTGCATTGGGTACCAAGAATTGTTGTATTAGTTGAACCTATAAACTAGAGCTACCAGGACAAATAATCCAGTCCTGGGAGAAATATATGTGCTATCAGCACCATGGACAGCATAACTTCTAGTTTATCATTTTGTCTCCTTAAAAGAAAATTATAATAGGTTTAAACGTTGTGTCCTCCTCAGGGAACTCCAGCTCAAAAGTTTTTTTTTCCTATTGCCTTCCAAACTGCAGATAATTGTAAATAGGATTCGTCTGAACCAGAGGACAGGGAGACAAGCCAAGCCAAGACAGGTGAAAAGCCAAGAATGTTCATGATCTGGAATATATGGAATCCAACACCCCTTGTAGTGCTGAGTACTACGGTACCATTAAGCATGTCTATCCTGAAAATCTTGCATGGGCAGGAAATAAAAAAAAGCTGGATTAAAATAATTCTAAAAATTAAAAACTTGAAGATAATTGCACAAGATCTGCTTTTTTCTAGAGTTACTTTTAAAAATGTCATTAACAACTTAAATGCCTTAATTTAAAACTGTTAGTTCTTTTCAAAGAGTCTATGTGAACTTAGGTAAAGCCTGAGGTGTCTGTCATGGGAAAGGTTAAATATGAAGAGTACTTTATAATTACCTAATCACAATTACCATCTCACATTAATTTTAGCCCAGAAATTGATTCATTATGACTATCCTATATTATTTTAGCATGAGTTGTTAGCAATAATTTAGATTTAAAATATGTTTCTTTGTACCATAATCTGAAAAATCAATGAACGGTGAATATCTTCCACTGGAATAGACACAGAAGCCAGTAGATGGTATTGCCTTCTTTTTGCCAGGCAGAACTTTTGCTATTAATAGATGCATGTTACCCCTACACAATTCCTCCCCACCAGCAGAGAGAGAGAGAGAGAGAGAGAGAGAGAGAGAGAGAGAGAGAGAGAAAGGGACGGAGAGATAGATCATAGGAAAGAAAGAGTACAGTATATCCTAGACAAGGAACTGCAGTGTGAGATTTTCTACAGAAATGGAACTTTATTCTGCTTTGCAGCTGTTATTACTATGTCAAAATAAAGGGGAAAATTAAAAGCATGAAGCAAAGTTGATTGTGGTATTTGTTGCTTATTTGTTATATATCAATTTCATGTGTATGAAAATATATAAATGTCTTTTATATAAATATAGTATGAATTATGAGCTTGTGTAAAATCATTGGCAAATCTACTGCATAAACTCTTTTTAAATTATATGAAGATCATTTATTGATCACAGTTCCTAGAGAGAAAAAATACATTAGAACACAATTTTACAAATTATTTTTCCAAATGTTTCTATTAACTAAGCTGACATATAGAATGACTATATTAATACAACTTTTGTAGCAAAAAAGAGCACATTTTTAACACTTTATTACAAAACAATATGCAAAAATGTAATGGACTCACTATTAATAAGAAAAACTGTATCCTCAAAAAAAACCAAAATGGGTTTTATCTCAGTGGGAAAGAAAGGGGGGGACGAGAGAAAGAGAGACAGAGAGAGAGAGAAAGAGAGAAAGGAAGGAAGGAAGGAAGGAAGGAAGGAAGGAAGGAAGGAAGGAAGGAAGGAAGGAAGGAAACAGGATAAGTTCAATACATGAATCTTGGCATGCTAAATACTGTGCAGAATGTGGTAATCCCTTTTCAGAGCTGGAATAGCAGGAGGACATCAAAAAGATAATATGGTAAAAAGGATTTATTCTTCCAACATCAAACACCTGAAATGATCCACTTAAACGATTCCATCCAGAGTTTGGTTAATTCATAGGAAAACTTGCCCAATTTTGGAATAGGTTTGTCAAATCATAAAAGTCCAGCAGTTTTCTATCATGTGAAAAGAAAGCCGTTTTTGTGTTCTGGAGTCAGCCAAGTTGGATGTCTCTACTAAGGAGCATTAGTTTCAAATTAAAAGTAAAGTCTTTCATTTGGATTAAACAACACTAGCCCTTAGGATATGGAGAAGATGAGAAAAAGCTTTTGTCCCTTTTTTCAGCTCTGATTGCCTTGACAATTTTAGCTTGCAATATAGTTACAGTCTATGGTTATTGCTATGTTCCAGTACATTTAACACCTCCTAAATGTGAGTATATGGGAAAAGCACATCTTCCTCTCTGTTTTGTAAATGAAATGTTCTTACATTTTTTTTAAAAAAACACATTATAATTTTAAAAGTTGCTCTTTCTGAAAGAAACCAGAATGGTTTTCAAGGTCTGTATTTTTCTGATCTATTTTCCCCTTGCTCACTAAAAACTGGAGTAAACAAAATGATGTATTACATTAGAAAGAACATTACAATGAATTATTATGGTACCTCAATATATTATTTAATGAAGAAATTCCTTACTGATTCAGGAAAGTGGGAGATGAAAAAAAAGATTTTTTATAATACATGCTACATAATTATGAACACCTATTTGAGAGCAAGCATTAACTGAATTTAATGGCATTTGTTTCTGAATTTGAGTCAAAACTGAGATAGTTAGGCTATCTATTTATAATTTGATTTTTTGTATGAAATAATTGAAACCTTTATCAAAACCTTGTCCCAAACTCTGCCTTAAATGGTGATTACATGGACCCGATGGAGGTCTATTAGCAGCATATCATTCTTTTTCTTTTTACATTTAAAAAAAAAAAAAGGATTACACACACACACACACACACACCATTCTTCAGGACTGGACTTATTTTCTTTGATGAGAACATAAGAAATTAAGGCAATCCATTCAAGTTGCAACATTGTATACCACATTGCAGTTACAATCGCTGCAATCAGGCGATTCAGTAGAGAGTTGTAACAATACAGTAGCAGATTTAATTAAACTAACAAATCAATTTGTGCATCAGGTATAATTAGTGGCAGCCAATGCAGTTTACATTTTCATTGTAAAAAGTGCTACAAACCTTGTTCTGCTAAACACCAAATTCCAATCTAGGAAAGAGTTCACAGGACAAATTCTGGTTGTCAGCAAGCAACAAAAATTGGAAAGGCACAATGATAAATCTTTCCAATCTGGAAAAAAAAATAGACAAGAACATCTCCCAATCCAAAAATAAATAAACAACGGCATTGATATCTATTCAGGTGGAACCAGCTTAACCTAATGGTTCTGTACATCCATGTAGTGTGTAATTGCAATTCTACT
Organism: Pantherophis guttatus; assembly: GCF_059756535.1. Lineage (NCBI taxonomy): Eukaryota > Metazoa > Chordata > Lepidosauria > Squamata > Colubridae > Pantherophis > Pantherophis guttatus. The sequence goes on along the minus strand of NC_142065.1, from coordinate 43,206,377 downwards.
TAAATGCATGTCCCAGCAAATTTTCCTGAGCTTACTATCAAATACATATGCATAGATCACAAGACCAACATTAATAAGAACAATAATATTCTCATATAGTACATAAAAAGTAATGAATTGTGTCTGGGTTAATAGTGAAAAAGAAAGGGAGAAGTAAGAAAATTACCAAATTTTATTGAGGCAACAGAGCCAGTTCAGTGCAGTTGTTAAGATATCAGGGCCCTGGCGGTATAGTGGTTAGAATGCAGTGTTGCAGACTACCTCTGCCCATAGCCTGGAGTTCAATCCTGCTGAGATCAAGGTTACTCAGCCTTCCATCCTTCTGAGGTCAGTAAAATGAGGAGCCAGATTCTGAGGGCAGTATGCTGACATTGTAAAATGTTATTGTAAACCACCCAGAAAGTGCTATAAAGCATTGTGGTGTGGTATAGAAGTCTAAGTGCTATTGTTATTACTGTCAGATTAGAAGTACTGTAAGTTGTTTGGCATGAGGACTTTGGGCCTGTCAGCTCTAGAAAGGAGACAATGACAAACCACTTTTGAAAAAACCTTGCCAATTTACCTTCAGGGATGTATCCAGATGGTCTCCAAGAATCAGGCATAATTGAAAGGAACGGAAAAAATAGAGGCAATCATGAAAAACTCCATTAGTTTAGAGCCAGAACTAAAGGGCTGTCTAAGGAGCCAATGCAGGGTAGTGATATTCTTCTCACTCAATTACAGGAATGGAGCTTCCTGAGAGATTATAGACCAGCCATTCTTTCTCAGTCCAACATATTTGAGAGGATCATAGTGGGAGATAAAATATCTCCTCAATTACAACCCAAGCATAGACCACCTTGGATTGTCAAAAGAAAATACTTGAGAGGGTATTAAGTTTTGTTCAACTTGACTGTCAACAGAATATACAAATTTCAACTAAGTTCAAGAAATGACAGTGGAATTTATTTATTTTTTGTAAAACCACTCACCAGGGGTTTATCACAATTCTAATCATGGTGCAGGTTTAAATTCTGAATACGCTGCACCCATTAATCATTTGTTTGTGCCCTAAGTTGGGTTTTCTGCTCTTCCCCTAAATTCTGTGTATGTGGGATAAGGGGAAATTGAAATGCTACTAATAAAAGAAGGTCATCCGGTAATTATTAAGTAGATGCTTTTACCGAGGTAATTGATTTAGTTTCCTTCTATCCTTTTCCTTTTTGCAAAGTGTACTCCAACACAGTTAAAACCTGCACTCCAAGACCTGGGCACTTAAAAATGTATCACTGTAAAATGCTTATAAATGGGGATTATAACAAAAAAAAAAATCATCCTCAATGCAGTGTTCAGGATGTTAACAGGATGACATTCAGAATCCTTGGCAAATGATAACATAAGCAGTTTTATGCAGTAAAGTCTAATCTAGCACTTGTATTGTACACTTCAGTTTCAAAAGAAATAGGTTTGGTTCTTTGACATTACCATGATCACCCCAGGGAAAGGCAGTGAAAGGGCAATAATAATGTAACAAATCATGGGAATCAATCTGTTGCCATTAAAAACATGTAAGAACCACAAACTGGTAGAGGTCAAGACAACTTATTTTGAAATTCATTTTATATTAAGATCTTTAGATTTTTGGCCCCAATGCACTATGTTAGTGACAGAATTAAGAGTGAGGATTGTATTAGGAGTAGGGAAGCAAAACCTCTCCTGGCCTGTTGGCTGTGATAGACAAATGTGGAAATTTCAGGCTTGCTTTCTATTTTAAAATATAATAAAGGTGACATATTAATTAGAACATAAGTATCCTTAATCCTCGTCCCTGTTATTTTCACAATGCAGCACATTTCAGCTACTAATAGGTTTACTGTGGAAAATGAGCTAGGCGTAAACCTCCCTCGACACCTTACTGAATGGGAGGGGCACTCAAGTGCGGCACCAGCTGGCGGAACATATTGATAGGCACGGGTGTTGATGATGGTGGCAGAGATGCAGCAATAGATGCAGTGGTGTAGGTGGTGGGATTAGTGGGGTTTGGGAAGGCTGACTGTGGGCTGCTGGGGGTAGGAATCCATTATCAGAGCTGAGGATGTCCTGGCTTGGACGATGCAGTCATTGGTCAATGACGTCATACGCCCATGACCCAAGCAATGCTCCGGTGGCAGATTCAAAGCGGCAAAAATCAAACCGTATAGCAGCTGACACCGATTAATGGGACGCTGTTGTGACCCAAGCCCAAGTAGGTAATAATCGACTGAAACAGTTTGAAAACAAACAGACTTTATTAGAACAGCTGAGAATTAACTCATTCTCAGCATAGTCCAAACTAAATCAAACAAAGTCTTCATAAAGTCTTATCACCAACCTTGGTATAATTAGGCAAACTGTTAAAGGCTTCTATTGGCAAAAGTTCAGAAGTAGAGGACGCCGAGCAAGATAAGAACCAAGTTTATCAACGTTGTTTTCCAACAAAAAACCCAAGAGCCGTTGCTGGTCTTTTAAACCTTATGGGAGGGGCCAATCATCTCTTGACCCTACTCCTGAGTCATCCTCTTTGCTTTAGCTGTGAGAAACCATGACACATTAAATAAGGCTGCCCCTGAGGTTTATCCTTGTTGTGCAGTCAGAGTGGTTCTGCCTTAATGTGCTGGACATTCAGATTCTCAGACTCAGCTGATATAAGCATGATATAATGCATGCAAACCATCATTAACTGATCTGAATTGACTGATCTGCAATACACTGAGTAAAAGCAGCTGGAAATACTCTTTATTACATTACTGTTTACATTACTATTTCTAACAAGCCACTTTATAAGGCATGGTCCTATCACAAGGCAGCCCAGAACTGCAGGTTGCATGATATAAAATTAGTGTCTCTTCATAATGAATTATTATTATACAAAATAGAAAGAAAGAATTCGGTTATCATGATTGAGGTGTTCACTAATCAAAATTGGACCTACATTTCTCCATATAATCATCACGATGCAAGCTTGATTGAGAGGAAAACTTTGTTTAATTGCCTTGTTAATGTATTTCCCATATCATATCCTGCTTTTGCTATTCAAGACTTCCCTTAAGCTTGCCATCCTTGTACCAGATACGACTGCAAAATACACAAAAAAATGTTTTATTGTTTGAGCAATTGATTTAAAATACTTTTTTAAAACCCGAGTCTTCAGTGGAATAGGCTCTCAGAGTAGTTTACATGAGAACAAAAATAAACAAGTTTCTGCCCTTAGGTATACAATCAAAAAAGGCATAATACAAAGAAAAAGAAAAAAAAAAGAAACGAGGAAGAACGTCACAAGCAGGCAAATGTAGACATCCCTTCTTAGTATTAAAAGATAATCAGTCTGAATAGAGACAGTTCAGGGACAAGAGAAGCCCAAGGGAACTGATTTTTCAGCAGAATTGATGGAACTTGCTTTTCTTCTCTCTCTCTCTCTCTCTCTCTCTCTCTCTCTCTCTCTCTCTCTCTCTCTCTCTCTCTCTCTCTCTCTCTCTCTCTCTCTCTCTCTCTCTCTCGTTGGGCCTTGAAGAAAGGAAGAGCACAGCAGATTTGCTTTTACTGGCTTTACAGCCCTCATATAGTATGCAGTTCATAGAGCATTGATCCTCGCTGTTTTGGGCCAATTAGTCTACTTGAAATTTTGAAAGTCATCACAAAACATCTGCCATAATGGGCAACTCCATTTTTTAAAAAAAAATTACAAATGTATTAATTACACTTTTGTGAATGGATTTTTAAAAAACAGGAATTGTAATTAGTCTGTCTGTCTATCTATCCAGGAGTTGGTTCTATTTACTTTTACTACCGGTTTGCAATGGGAGTGCATGCATGCGCTTCTGCGCATGCACAGAAGCTTCTGTGCATGCAAAGATCATCCATTATGATGTCTGGGCGGGTGGGCGGAGCTTCCCACCACTTTCACTACTGGTTTGCAAGAACCGGACAGAACCAGGAGCAACCCACCACTCTGTCTGTCTGTCTGTCTGTCTGTCTGTCTGTCTGTCTGTCTGTCTGTCTGTCTATCTATCTATCTATCTATCTATCTATCTATCTATCTATCTATCTATCTATCTATCTATCTATCCATCCACCATCCATTTATCTCCTATATCTTTTCTCTTAATCTATACTTTATTGAATATTATTCCTTAATTTGTACATTATTTCTTAACAGTATATTAACGATATATTAATAATAATATATTAACAAACATTTTTAGGAAGTGTCCATCTCAAAATGAAAAAGGTGTAAATATTAGAAAAGAGTAAAGTTTCTGTATAGATTTAAAAAAGTAGAAGTCATATATATTCATAATTAAGCAGGTGTTTCCTACAACTTGCTTTTTCAGTTCATCATGAGTTTAATGCCTGAAGAAATAGTGTGATGTTGCTTATAGCCTGATTAGATATATATGGAGGAGGTGGGCTACTTTTGTGGGGTGCCTTTCATGAATGGATGCTTAGCAATAGCAATAGTACTTAGACTTATATACCACTTCATAGTGCTTTGCAGCACTCTCTGAATGGTTTACAAATGTCAGTCTATTGCCCCCAACAATCTGGGACTTCATTTTACCGACCACAGAAAAATGGAAGGCTGAGTGAACCTTGAACTGGTTAGGATTGAATTCCTGGCTGTGGGCAGAGTTAGCCTGCAATACTGCATTCTAACCACTCCTATACATAGTTCAGATAAAGAAATATGAAAACACAGGCAGTGAAGCAACATTGAGGGCTAAGAAACAATGTGTAGTGAGGGATTGAAGGCTTATTGTCCTATTCTTGTTCTTGTTTCCTGGAAAATGGAGTTTCAAACAGCATACCTGAACTTTGTGAACAGATTCTTTTACTGAGGGAGGAATAACGTAGCTTGCTTATTTCAACAGTACATCCATTAGAGCAGAGGTCTTCAAACTTGGCAGCTTTAAGACTTGTGGATGTTAACTCCCAGAATTCTCCAGCCAGCTATGCTTAGCTCCAGCCAGCTATGATTAGCATAGCTGGCTGGAGAATTCTGGGAGTTGACATCCACAAGTCTTAACGTGCCAAGTTTGAAGACCTCTGCGTTAGAGTTATACAGTGTTTGGAGGGCTTTGATGTGATCTAGTTAGCTAGATTATCAATTTTATTGACATATAGTTTTAATTCTATACAGATCATAAGGTAGCCTCATACAGTTATTATTTTCAAAAATAAAAGGATTTGTTGGATTAAAAGTCAGAAAGTATCCATAAAACAGAAAATACATCTCCAGGGAACATTGGATTACAACACATTGGCTAGGATTGGTGGGAATTTGAATTCAGTAACATCTGGAAATCCACAAGTGGGCCATCTCTTTTGAAGGTTGTGGCAGTAGAATTGTGCTTTCTTCTATACAGTTTATAGGAGATGGCATCGCCTAAGTTCTCTGAATAGTGTGATAGAATGGAATCAAGCAGGAAAAAAAATCTTTCAATTAGAGGTGTTTTAATTACAACCATTTTTCTAAAAGTTTCCTTTTCGGTTGCCTACTTTATAGCACATTTCAGTAGATCTTTGCACCATGCAAGGTATTTTAGTGTGCCAGCTTCATTACCCCTCCCCCCAAGAAATTAATTCATGAGTGAATATCTCAGCTCGAACAGCAATTCTAAATGTAACATTCAAGGTATAAAAGGATAAATATCAAAAGGGAGCTTCTATTGCTTTGCTGTTATTAGGGATTACTAAGTCAGATTTCCACACTTTTACCATTTTTTGTATGTGTTTACACGCACTGTACATATTTTTAAAGAAAAAAAATGCAGTAGAATATTTAGTTTAGAATACACCCTAAAACAGGTTCAAATAGATATTTTGCTTCAAAGGCCTAAAATACCAATTTATCTCAAAGTGTATCTTGCTAATAATCAACAAAAACCTGGAGCTTTTAAAACCTCTTATGCAGTGTGGTTTCATAAAGGAAACAAAAGCTTTCCCTTTCAGATATGTAAGTGTTTTCCTTAGCTTATAACACATATAAAGGTACAGAAAAGGTACAGAAAAATAGAAAAACCTTGGGGTCAAAGGACCATGAAATGTAAGAAGCTTTGATGTTTCTATGAATCAAAATTTTACTAGGACAATATGATGAGAATATCAAGGATGTTTCTTCATTTAAAATAAATTTCATATATAAAAGGTTATACCTCCCATTATGAATGTTTTAGAGCCCTTTGATGGCATCAATAGGACAAAAGAATAGAAAATATTCTCCCCAACTGCCAAGGTCCTTTATGTGAGTCCATCCAATTCAGGGCCAGACCTGCCATTCTGAGTAGTGTGTAGAAATGAGTCTGTCAATTTATGTTTCTCTTAGTTTCTCATTTTTGTGAAAATGTCATATCTTGTTTGTCAACCTTGAAGCTTCTTTATATATTCTTTATATATTGAAGCACATTTCTCCAAACAAATGTAATTTTCCTTGCAACTTTGCAAATTGCACTTTTTGCAGATAACTTTCCCTAGTTCAGATGCACCTTTGATGGCACTGTGGTTATGAATATGTATATTGTTTACCCTAAAAGGGAATGGAATGATGGATATGCATATATGGATACATATAATTTTATACAGACTTTTGCCCTAATATACTTTTTTATTATTAGCAACCATATTACATATTTTGAGAAACTGGGAACTTTAAATGATAACTAAGTTTTAGTTGATGCATTGGTTTAGAATAGCAAACTGGATCAGTCTGCATTCAATTGTGAACTAAATGCATTTCTCTTCGTCTCTAGTGGCAAGATCTAAACATGTGGAAATTTCTTCACAAATAACGGAGGCTAATAAAGAGGGCCCATGGGGATGAGGAAAATTTTACTGTTATTCAAATGAGTGGAAGCAGAATTCCCTTGCTGTTTAGAATGACAAAGTCTGAGGTACAGGATAAGCAAAGCTAGAATAGTGAAAATGTGACTAGCATGAACATCCTCCGCACCTTACATAATTTGCAACCTTCATGCCTTCAAATGAATATGTGAATAAAGCTCAAGGCTGCAATATTGTGTCTAAAACATGCATATTTGAAACTGTCCAGGATTTTCACATTAGATATTGTCTAGGGTACTCCAAAGAATAATTAAATGAATAAAGTTGTATATTTCCCAAAATGGGGAAAAAAAAGAAATTGAGAATACATTTTCCATGCTATCTATATTTATCATATTTAGAAAGAGATTTCCTTAGAATTTAATACAGAAGCTGATTACAAAGAGAAAAAGACTCCTAACCCTTTAAAAGTTGTGTGGAAATGTGACAGTAGATACAACTAATATCACTCTTTCGTGGCTGTCTTAATCTATTTATTTAGTTAGTTAGTTAGTTTGTCAAACATGTACAAGATAACAGATATAAGTAAAAACATGGACATGAACACAGGAAATGAGTACAAATAAATAGGGACAGTAGGACAGGGATGGTAGGAAAGCTGGTGTGCTTATGCACGCCCCCTTTATGGATCTCTTGGGAATGAGGTGAGGCCATGGTAGACAGTTTGAAGTTGAAGCTGTGGGGGTTAGAGGATGTAACAATGGAGTCAGGTAGAGCATTCCAGGCGTTGACCACTCTGTTGCCGAAGTCGTATTTTCTGCAATTGAGTTTGGAGCGGTTTACCTTGAGTTTGTATCTAATGTCCCAATTGCGCCCCCTTTTTTTACAGGTAGACCTATTGAATACTGTCTGCCAGTGAGTCTAATGGGATTCTCTTGTAAATGATACAGAACAGCCATAGTCTTCAACTTAATTATTAAAGAAACAGTTGAACTTTTATAATTTTTTTCACCTTGTACCCAATGGAAAAAAGACTGTAAACTACACAGGACTAAGAAAGAATGAAAAAAAAATTCAATTTTTCAGATTGAAAAAAAACCCTCATGTTTTCCCTCCTTTGGAAATTTCATTTCAGATTCATGCTGTTCCTCCCCACAACCACCTCCTTCTTAGATAAACAATTCAGTTGGGAGTCCACAATGGCTAAATCAGCATGGAATAATTCACATGGGAAAGAAGAAAATGGTTATATATTTCCCTTCTTTGTATTTTGTAGGAAAGAGAGCTGAATCTGGGTGATGGACTTATACTCAAGCACTGTGGGACTGAACTAAAATAAGAAATAAATAATAAATAATTTTATTTCTATACCGCCCTTCTCCCGAAGGACTCAGGGCGGTGTACAGCCTATTAAAAACACAAAGACAAACATCAGTTAAAAATAATTAAAATTATTACATAATTCAGCTGAAATTTAAAACCCCAAAAATTTAAAACCCAATTTAAAAATCATTAAACTGATAGCCCGGCTTGGCAGAACAGCAGGGTCTTGAGGGCACAGCGAAATACACAGAGGTCGGAGATCTTGCGCATTTCCGGGGGAAGTTTATTCCACAGGGCAGGGGTTCCCACAGAGAAGGGCCTCCCCCTGGGTGTCACCAGCCAACATAACTTGGCAAATGGTACCCTGAGGAGACCCTCTCTGTAGGAGCGAACTGGCCGGTGGGAGGCTGTTTGTGGCAGAAGTCGGTCTCGAAGGTACCCGGGTCCTGGTATCTGGACTTTTTCAGACAGAGACCACAAAAGAAAAATTGGAAGGAAGGAAGGAAGGAAGGAAGGAAGGAAGGAAGGAAGGAAGGAAGGAAGGAGGAAGGAAGGAAGGAAGGAAGGAAGGAAGGAAGGAAGGAAGGAAGGAAGGAAGGATGGATGGATTCTGGAACATAAGCTTCCTTCTTGCAATAGGTACTAGCCTCTGTATGTTGCTAGTAGATGGATTCATGTCAGATAAGGCTTACCAAATTAATTATTTAACTCTGCTGAGTGTGATATGTTTGTGCAGCAGAGTGATGTGTCCTACTGAGTCAAAGTAATTACACTCTCCTGCCTAAAGCTGTGAAGATAGAATTAAATGCAGAATAGCAAGCCAAGCATGGTGACCCCATTCCACCCCAAGTTAATATGCTTCTTCTGGGATATTTAGCCTGGCTATAATACAAAATATTTTCTGATAGCCATGATGGCACTCTGGGTAACTAATGAAGACTCATTGAGACTTCTGTGTCCTGGAGGGGTTATTTTAAAAAGCAGGTGTTTTATTTTGGAACATGGGTAGGAAACTTTTACTTCACCAGTGGAATCACCTTTTTAGTTTGAGTTCTTTGGATGGCCAAAAAGAGGGTCTGGGATTAAATGGTAGTAATTAAATGATATCATCAGCTAGCTCATGCTGCAATTTTTAGTTTCTTTTTTCTCTCTCTCAATATTGAGGAGAAAGAGTTGGAAACAATATATAAAACAAGTTGGTTATGCCTACCAGAGTCTTAATCTTAGTTATTTAAGTTTTAGGAGTTTGTTCTGACCTTGAATGGCTTAGTGACCGCCGAAGAGTGATAGGATTTAAAGCCAAATATAGCAGAATTTATCTCCAAATTATGATTAAGGGAAACCCATAGCACATTTAAACATTCACTCTTCAGGTTTGTGACTTCAATTTAGCTAGGCCATGTGGTCGTGAGAAGAGAATGGTTTATATTGCAGGGATTCTCAGGCCATGGAAATTGTTGGTTAAAAAGAAATTTATCATAAATCCTCATCAAGTAGCAAAGCTCTAGTAGTTAAAAAAAAATGAAATGTTTGTGTGAAATCCCATCAACTTCTCATTGAATCCTAAGGTTCTGCAGAACCTAGTTTGAAAAAACTCTGCTCTATTAAACAATCTAATCAATGTAAGGCTGTCCTGTTGCTCTTTGAAATCCACAATTCAGGGTATGTCCTAGCAAAAATATCTGCAGTTTATCACTACTTATGGTGTTTTCCAAGGATATTTGAGATTTCTCCCAGTAGAGTTGCTCTTTGCTGTCTTATCTTCCTCTCTGTAAAGTTGCAAAAGGAAGTGATGTTTCCCCAACCTTGCCTATGATTAGGGCAAAGATGAGCCAACTACTGAAGGATTGCTTTCATAGTGAAGATATGAATGTACCTATTTATCACCCACATGCTCTCTACTAGACATGAATTATTGGATCTATCATATAATGAAAAAAAACCTGGGTAATTCCTGGAGGAGGGAATAAATTTTAGATTAGGCTTGATTCTTCAAGGAAAAAAAGAAATAAAGAATTCAGGGAAGAGACAGGGCTCTTCAGCCATTCAAACTGTCTGGAACACAATTGGGAAATGGCTGCCTTTTCATCCATCATAATATCACAACCTTTTATAGCTTCCAGTCTTCCCCCCAGTGTGAGGCTCAAGGGCAACAGCTGAACCAATTTATCAGTGTTTGGTGGGTCAGATGGAAGGGAAACCAAAGAAGGAAGGGGATATTGGGGGGAGGGAATGTGGACAAAGACATCACTAGCTGTATTAAACTCTTGGACAGGTTTGTGTGCTCAACTGAAGGACACTTGGAACTACCAGAAAATAATAGGGATATTCAGGAATTATTAATAACTAACAGAGACCTAGCCATAAATGACATTCTGTGCATAAATCCAATATTTTTGATAATTCCTTGAAAAATCATGCTTCATTCCTCAATGCAATCACTATAAGTTCAGTGCAGGGCTACAGATTTCAAATGCTCAAAGTTCTCCTTCTGATTTTAATGCTATTTAATGCAGACTTATTTCCTCAATAATTGATTATGATTAGATCTTTGAACATTCCTACTTTTTCCTTATGACTGTGTTCTCTGCTTCCACAGCTTTGCCTTCAGCAAAACATTACTCCAAATAAACTTGGTTATTCTGAAAAGTCCCTCAAATCTTTGATTGCTCCCCCCCACCAACAAACAAGCCTTTGTGGTCCTCTGAAGTCTGAACCTCTTTTGCAAGGATGTTTCTAATGTTATTGAGTACCATCCCACTTTGCCTAACAATGGGAGTGGAGCTTTCATCCACCTCATCTCATTCTATCAGTTTATATTCCTCAAGGCTCACTTGCTTTCTCCATTGTTATTTGCAATTTTTCTGATTCCCAAACCTGACATTATTGTGCACTAGGTTATATAGTCACACAGCTATTGCTTACAGTATGCATTAAGCATACTGCTCTCTGAAATTTAAAATAGTATTCTCAGGATTATGAAATTTTCTTCTAGAAATCATTTCCCTATCAGGAAATTAAGAAAGGAGTCTTCATATTAGGATCCTCTGCTTAAAAAAAAGTCACATTTCATAATTGGAGACCAAGTCCTTCACCTTGACTCTTTTTTTTTTTTTTGGTAGAAGTTGTATTTGAATATGTTTGTGTATGTTTATTTATATATAGGGCATATCTATGTTTTTAGACTGCAAATTTAAGGCTGGCTAGAAGTATCATTAACTAAGAACAGTCTGCCTTGAATTTACCTCCAATCTGACTCCCAGTTTACTTTGCATCTAGAAAATATTCATCCCAATTTGCAACAAGACTATTTCTCTAAATTATATATATGTCTATGTTTTCTAAAATATAGGTGTTCTGTGTCCAGGACTGTTAAAATTGCATGTCCAATGTATCATTTATTACAGGTTTGCATTTGCTGTTTTTTTAATCCCAATAACTCGTTCAGAATATTTCTTTCTCCATATTCCCTATTGATACCAGGTTACCCTTGAAATCAATTGTATATAAGAAATTGCAAGTTTTGATTAATAAAACTGACTACACCATCATATTATGACTTGGAGAAATAATTTGTTTCTTTAAGCAGAACATTGTTTGTGACAAGTCTTTTTCAATCATCTAAACAATGCATGTAGAAAATAAGTGTGAAAGAGCTTCAGGCTCATAAGCTCCTTGATATCTTCTCCCTGCTGTGTCCAGTCCTGACCTCCTTTTATGAAGTAGAAATAATCCTAAAAAGAATATTTCTTGCATTTAGATGGATGTATAAAACAATATTTCCTTAATCAAGAATTTTGTAAGATATGATGCTAAATATATTCAAATGAATTTGTGGATCCTCCAGCCTAATGAAAGAAGATAAGGGGCAAAGATTGTTGAGATGAGACTTAACAACTGATACTTGTATAGACACCAAACTCATATATCTATTATCAGAAATATTTCCATATAAAAATAGTAGTAAAATGGACTTGTATTCTAAACACACATGTGCACACACAATTTCACACACACACACACACACACACACACACACACACACACAGAATTAATTTATGAAGGGATATAGAAAAAAAATAAACACACTTTGAGGTTCTAGAATGTAGTTCCACTATCAGAGTGTAACTATAGGAAATTTGCAAAAGTTACTGAAATTAAGACTTTGCAATGTAGCAAAATTCCCCTAGTAAGGGACAAGGAAACTCTTTTCCACCCCCAACACATGTACACTTTGGGAAAAAAGTTGGAAGAACTAAACCAGACAATTTTGGTTTTATTTGCAGCAGTGATAATGTTTACATATCCAAGTGGAACATTTGTATTTCCATGAAATTTCTTAAACTAGCTGAGTAAGACAGCAGTAATGATTTGGTTTCTGACAGGGATTTCCTGTTCAGACATATGTACTTGTTGAAGGGTGGTTTTCTATGGAAAATGTGTTCCTAAAATGCATAATTATCTTCAGACTATCAAGGTAGAGAAGTATCTGTCATCATAATATATGATGATATACATATAGATCTTCAGTACACAATAGCGTTTGCTGACTGATAGGTAGAAATGTGGGTCAGAGAACTGCTGGTGTTGGCTAGTCACCTGACATGAGGTTGAAGAGCAGAATATAATTCCTATTATTGCTGCCTGTATTGTTTTTCATATCACACATGACAACAAGAACAATGCATTTAATGTGATGTAAGAATCCTGAAAAATGTTATTTACCCCACTCAAACACTAATGCACCAGACTCAGAGGCACACATTGTGTTTTGCATTGTGACACAAATATGTGAGATTACTCACAACCACACTCAGTGGTTGAGTGATCTCGAGATAGGGGATATAGTCACCGAGCCCTTGTCATGGTCTGATCACTCTCTCCTTCGTCTCGACCTTCGAACCGCTACACCCCGCCGCAGGGAGGCGGAGCCGGTAAGATGGTTCCGCCCCAGGCGCCTGATGGAACCGGATAGGTTCCAGATGGAGCTTGGGCCATTCCCTGAGGATCTGGCACATGCCTCGACTGGAGACCTAGTGGCCGCCTGGGATAGGGCGGCCGCTGGAGCTCTGGATCGGGTCATACCTTTGCGGCCTCTGACCCGGCTCCGATCTCATTTAGCTCCTTGGTTCACTGAGGAGCTGAGGGAGTTGAAGCGCCGAAAAAGACGCCTAGAGAGTAGTTGGAGGGCCAGTCTTTCTGAATCTGACCGGACACTGGTAAGAGCCCATATTAGGAATTACCTAGTGGCGATAAAAGCAGCGAAATGTAGCTATTTTGCTGCTCTTATTGCGTCATCAGATAATCGCCCGGCTGCCCTGTTTAGGGTGACCCGCTCCCTGCTCCACCAGGAAGCGGGGAGGACCCCTTGGAGGGTAGAGCCGAGGATTTTGTTCAATATCTGTATGACAAAATCGCTCAGATTCGGGAAGATCTGGACTCCGACTGGATAGTCTCAGTGGGAGGGACTGGGGCAGGTCTTGAGAATGTTATCTGGGATGAGTTTGATCCTGTGACCCCTGAGGACGTGGACAGGATTCTGGGTAGACTGAACGCGACCACTTGTTTATTGGACCCGTGTACCTCCTGGTTAGTGCTGGCTTCTCGGGAGGTGACACGAGGCTGGTTCCAGGGGATTATAAATGCTTCGCTGGGTGAGGGTGTCTTTCCTGCCGCCTTTAAAGAGGCGGTGGTGAGGCCTCTCCTCAAGAAGCCTTCCCTGGACCCGGCAATGTTGGTAAATTATCGTCCGGTCTCCAACCTTCGTTTTGTGGCGAAGGTTGTTGAGAGTGTGGTTGCGCAACAGCTCCCCCAGCACCTGGATGAAACGACGTATCTGGATCCATTCCAGTCGGGCTTCAGGCCCGGGTACAGCACGGAAACGGCATTGGTCGCGTTGGTTGATGATCTCTGGAGGGCTCGGGACAGGGGGTGCTCCTCTGTCCTGGTCCTGTTAGATCTCTCAGCGGCTTTTGATACCATCGACCATGGTATCATGCTGCACCGGTTGGAAGAGTTAGGGGTGGGAGGCACTGTGTTGCGGTGGTTCTCCTCCTTTCTCTCTGACCGGTCGCAGTCTGTGTTGACAGGGGGACAGAGGTCGACCCCGAGGCCCCTCATATGTGGGGTGCCGCAAGGATCGGTCCTCTCACCTCTCCTGTTCAACATTTATGTGAAGCCGCTGGGCGAGATCATCCGTGGTTTCGGGGTGGAGTACCATCAGTACGCTGATGACACCCAGCTGTACATCTCCACCCCGGATCACCCCAACGATGCCCTTGAAGTGATGTCCCGGTGCCTGGAGGCCATACGGATCTGGATGGGGAGGAACAGGCTCAGGCTCAACCCATCCAAGACCGAGTGGCTGTGGTTTCCGACATCCCGATATAGCCAGTTGATGCCATCACTGACTATTGGGGGTGAATCATTGGCCCCCACGGAGAGGGCTCGCAACTTGGGCGTCCTCCTGGATTCACGGCTGTCTTTAGAAGAGCACTTGACGGCCGTGACCAGGAGGATTTTTTATCAGGTCCGCCTGATTCGCCAGTTGCATCCCTTTCTGGATCGGGACTCGTTACGCACGGTCACTCATGCCCTCGTCACCTCCCGCCTGGACTATTGTAATGATCTCTACATGGGGCTCCCCTTGAGGAGCACCCGGAGGCTCCAACTGGCGCAGAGTGCGGCCGCGCGGGTGGTAATGGGAGCGACATGGCGCTCCCATGTAACACCTCTCCTGCGTGAGCTGCACTGGCTCCCGGTGGTCTTCCGGGTGCGCTTCAAGGTTTTGGTTACCACCTTTAAAGCGCTCCATGGCTTAGGGCCTGGTTATTTACGGGACCGCCTACTACCACCAATAGCCTCCCACCGGCCAGTACGCTCTCATAGAGAGGGACACCTCCGGGTGCCATCAGCCAAACAGTGTCGACTGGCGGCCCCTAGGGGGAGAGCCTTCTCTGTGGGGGCACCTACCATCTGGAATGAGCTCCCCCCGGAGATACGGAGGATCCCTGATCTGCGCTCCTTCTGCCGTGCTGTGAAGCCCTTTTTATTCCATCAAGCGGGCTTGGCCTGATCTCTTCCCTTTTTAAATACGTAAATTTTAATCTGTTTTTAAATTATTGGGGCATTTTAATTTGTCTGGGCCAAATAATTTAATTTGATTTTATCAGGTTTTTAAATTTTGTGTATTTATGTATTTTATTGTTGGCTGTTCACCGCCCTGAGTCCTTCGGGAGTAGGGCGGTATACAAATCAAATAAACAAACAAACAAACAAACAAACAAACTCATATATGCATTATTGCACTTGGGAAAAAATATTCCTTATAATATTCCACACTTCAGATACTTTCACACTCCAAAAGTACAGAATATTGGTTATACATAGTAGTTATGTTAATACCATGAGGATTATGGTTTAATTGGGCATACTTCAGCTACATTAAGTACACTATTTTTTAAAAAAAAAAATCTCTTCCTTGAACAGAAGAAATTACCATTATTTCCTTCCCCATTATTTTTTTCTTTTAAGTACAGACTCTGACAGTCATGCATTGCTTGAATTTTGAGAATACTATACAGCTTAGAACAGGATATGAAAATTAAGGTCTTTGGCTTGCTGAAGAAAATTTAGGATGATGAAACATAATATGAATACTTCAATTTAATTCCACTGAGTTCTCATTACTTCTACTGAAGTCTTTGTCATCTTTAATGTTTCTTACCCATTCTCCTTAGATTAGATTTTTATCTATTCTTTATTAGTTATATTTGCTTCCTTATTTCTTTACTGTCCTTTATCTAGAATTATGTTCTGTTCAAGTCAAGACTCTATGGTTATTATTCAGTTCACCTACTAGGGTGAACCCAACCATTCAGATACCAATTAAAATATAGAGCTTCACTCAAGTATCTTTTTCTGTATTAGCAGAAAAGTCCCAACATTCCCTGCTGCATTTGACTGATGAATGATCCAAGGTTGTTGTTTTTTTTAAGAAAATCCTTAAAACAAAGTTATGTAGCATATAGGCACAATGCTGTGAAGAACAAATATCCATTGACCCTTAACTATAGTATTGAAAGCACGAAGTAGCAGTAACAGCTAAATGAACAACTGTTTATTCCATTCCAGAAAAACAAGCAAATAAACTGCCAATGGTGGCTCAAACCCTCCTACAACATAATATTCCTTTAATGGAATGCTTTTAGAGGCAAGCAATAAAAATAAATTGAAACATGCTTTTTCACAGGACAGAGTGCCACAAGCAGCATCAGATCAAATAGGATAATACAAAGCTTAGTTTAGCATCTTTACTCTTTTTAATAAGAGCTGACAGGGCTTATAATGATATTCATTCACATTTAAAAACCACCTTCTGGGTTAATTTTGAACTGTATAATCACAGGTGTTTTAATGATTCAGATTTATTTACTCAGGAGGAGTCCTAGTGATTAGGACAGACCAGACAACCTTGGATTTGAGAACAGTTAGCTAACTCCTGTAAGCTTTCAAAGGCCAATCTCAGCCTACCACACTTGGCAGTTATTACTGAAACTCAGTTCTCTGGTGTATTTTATAGCTTTCAGCAGTCTGAATAAGTGGCTAAATAGCCAGGAATAGCTATGTTCATGTTCTTTTTCTCTAAACACATCGAAACGAATGGGGAAATGCAAAATAAACTCATGTTTCCTAGTAGCCCAATCATAATGTTGTTGTTGTACTGCTGTTTATTTGTGAAAATAATTAAATGTGGACAATATTTTTGAAAGTCACTAAATCAGACTAGTGATGCCTTTAAGATGCTGTCTGGTACTTAGACATTGTTAGAGTGAAGGTGGTGGAAAAGGCTTAGATTCAATCATAGCAAGAGTGACCTTGGTATAGATTCTAATCCAAATTCCATCCTTGCTTTTGGGTGTGGTTGCATTCTTCCATATGATTTGGGTTATAATTTGGGGCCCTTCCTTACTCACAGCTCCTATTCAATGTAAAGGTGACACGTTAGCTAGGAGACCTTCACATAGTTCTACCTTCTGCATCAAGGATGGCTCCTCCTGGCTATCTTATTCTCCTCACAATTACTCATGCCTTAGTAACCTCTCATGTGGATTATTGCAGTGCATTCTATTTGGGACTGTCCTTGCAAAACATTTGAAAGCTGTAACTGATCCAGAATGCAAAAGCTCAGTTAGTAATATTAGTTTACCCATATAATACTATTATTTTGAGTTTTGTACTGATTACCAGTTTACCTCTGAGTATAATTCGATAATTGGTTGCCTTTTTAAAGTCTTAGATGGTTTAGGACTGGGAGTTTTAGGGACATCTTACTGTCCAATAAGATCTAGTTACTCTAAATTCTCCCAGTATCCCTTGTCTCAGGGAATATCATCAACAGGAATTAAATAAGTGAATCTTCTCAATTACTGCCAGCTCCCCAGCTGAGGAATATCATATCCACAGGAATCCATGTGGCTCATTCTCTATTGTTTTTTAAGAAGACCACAAATCTTGACTATATCCTTAGTTCTTATGATTATGATATTTTATTAGTGTTTCTTTTGGTTTTCTTTAATCTAATGGATGTTTCTAATGTTTAGATGATAGATGGATAAATAGAGATAGATAGATAGATAGATAGATAGATAGATAGATAGATAGATAGATAGATAGATAGATAGATAGATAGATGATAGATATTTACATTTGTGTTGTAATGTTATTTTTTAAATCTAGTGTACAGATGTATAAATCTAATGTCAAATGTATATAATAAGAGTATTTAATAATTGGAGTAGCCTATGAGCACAGTAAACAAATAGGATTATCTTTATAAAAGAATCAGAATAGGAAACCATAACCCACCATCTCCTCCTTTCCTATCCCATAAGAACATTTATAATGCTATTTTCCTCTTAGTAGTGTTAAAAGGAGGATTTAAATTGATACAGCTTAAAGGATTGGCAATATTTCAGCACTATAATATTAGCAAGATAGGAAGCAACTGTGAAATTCAGCTGTATAGGACAGCTAAGGTTCCCAACTAGATCGGATCTAGTGGAATGTGTCCTCATGTTTTTGCTTTATCTTTTAACATCAAATACATTTAATTTTCCATGAAATTGTATGACTGGGTAAGAATGATATTTGTTGCAGCATAAACATGTGTGTAATTCATAGAATTTACTAGTAACCAATTTAAAATATTTCCCGGCTCTCAAATTGTACACAGAAACATAAAATTGGGACAATGAAAATGAAAGTGCTGTCTGAGAAAAATATGTAGAAAAATTGAACACACTGAAGGAGCTAAATAAAAATGCATTTGAGGAAAATAATGTTCAATTTTTATATTAATGAAGATAACCACAAAATGGATGTAACTTCATCATAAACCACAATTGTAATAGGCTGTTTTGTATTTGTTTTGCTTTGCTTTCTTTAAAAAAAATGATCTAGGAAAAATAGAATGGATAAATGCTTGAATGCATATTGAGGCTGACTTGTCATCACATATTTAAGCAGGTCCATTAAAGATCAAGTGAATACATTTGCATAACATGCTAACTTTGATTAATTTTTATGTACCGGTAGGCTTACTTGCATGTGGACACATATTTATCATATCCAAGATGAGTTCAAAAGGCTACAAAATTCCAGATGCCTTTGCATTGTGTTCAGCTACTGAAGACTGCAGTGTTGTAGATTTTTGGCAACTTTCCAAAGATAGTTTGTCATTGTCTCTTTCCAGATTTTTTTTTTAAAAAAACTTCTAGGTCTTGACAATTGCCCTGAAGTTCCCAGGTGGTTCATTAGGCAGATATTAACCTTAGATGGCTTTGCTTAGCTTCCCAAATCAGCCAAGTTAGGCTAAATGCTATTGCTATGCTATGAATAAATTACGTCCTGGAGAAGTATTTTTTTCCTGATACATGGCAGGGATTTATTTCACTAAATTTGTTGTGGCTGCTCAGCATAGCAGACCCTGAACAACTTACAAAATCCAAATATATAATTAAAATGGTTAAAAACATTTTTTAAAAAATCATAAAATAGAATATAGTAGCCTGGACTTAAAACAACTATAATAAAAATACAACAGCCTCTCCCCCACCCCCATACTTTAACCCAAGTCCTGGGAGCAAAGCCATATTTTAAGGACTTTCTGGAACTCCAGGAGGGTAGGATATCTGCTCTGGATTTTGGTTTTCAGCAGTAGCTGATGGGAACTATCTGGCATTCCTTTCAAGTGTCATTGGACTTAAAGATGCTTACGCAAGACCATTGGTGCTCTTTTGTATCAGTGTGTAGATGTATTAGGGAACGCGGATAATAGAATTCAAATATCACATTAATTCAAGAGTAGAAGGAAAGAGATTTTAGAGCAAATATGATGAAATTCCATATTATTCAGAAAAAAAAATCCTTTGCAACTATCTATATAAAGAAGGTTAATTTTATGGAAAACACACTTCAGGTGTAGGGAAATAATGCACTTAGCTTCTTTTTGAAACATGATTTTAAAATGTTATCTCACTTCTCATGGCATTTCTATCATTGCAAAACAAACCAGCAGCTTTAAATTCTCTCTTGTATATCAATGCTTTCTGTTGGACTGTAGTCCATCAATGACCATGCCAACAAAATGCTTTTCCATGCTGAGCAGTGGCCACATCAATGTCGAAGTGCTTGTCATTATTCTTGCTTTCGTTATCCTGCCAAAAGAAGATGACAAAGAAACTACAGAAATTCTTTCCATGGTTTATTCCCAGACATTTTGGCAATTCTTGCAATCCCCAGAGACTCACATGCTGTAGAACTATGATTATGCCAACATTCAGGCACAGATGCAGCTACTCTTTAACATATTTCCTCACCTATCATCCCTGGCTTCCCTTATTGTGTTACTTTTCATCAGAAAATGATCAATCCCATTCTTGCATGTTAAGGGTTACATGTCAATGCTATGGGTAGCCTACTGTGATGCAGTTCCCTGCTGCAGATTTATGTGTTAGCATATAAACAGAAAATTAAGAGCAGGAACTAGGATACTTATTCTGTGTGGAGTGGTTAACATATTAAACTATTCAGGGTCATCTTTATCTATGTTCAGTGAGTGACTTTCAGTAGATTAATCTACCTATGCTTTAGTCACTTCAAATTGCCTAACATTACTGTCATAGGAAAAGAAACATGGATGGAGTGTGATGTACACAGCCTTGAACTCTTAGAAGAAAGGTGATTGAAAGATGTGTACACACACACACACACACACACAGAGAGAGAGAGAGAGAGAGAGAGAGAGAGAGAGAGAGAGAGAGAAAGAGAGAGAGAGAGAGAGAGAGAGAGAGAGAGAGAGAGAGAGAGAGAGAGAGAGAATATAAAGAAGTAAATGAAGTATAATTGATATCTGATGTTTGCATGTATTGATGTATATTTGTGTGTTTAAATTATTGTTGTTTCCCTTCAGGAGAATTATATTCCCCCAGACCCCATGGAATAGGTGTGTGTGTGTGTGTGTGTGTGTGTGTGTGTGTGTGTGTGTGTGTGTGTGTGTAGAATAATGAGGAAAGAGCATCCTTTTTTGAAAGACGATGTTATTAAAAACAGAACATCCCACCCCCCAAATAATCTGTGAAGGAAAATAGACTCTGGAGCATCTCCTGAATAAAATGTCTCATTTTGTCTTTGTGATAGGTAGGAATTAAGAGCAGGGAAAGAGCAAGTTGTCTGAGTGACGAGACTCCTCACAGTATGGGGAAAAAAAATGAGCTGAAAGTGTTTATAGCAGAGAGCCTGACTGTTCCAATATTGCTTTTAATCAGGCGTGCAGTCTCAGTGATTGGGTCTTTAATATGTGACAAACATCTGATCTGTTCGCCATTCCTCAGGCTTGTCTTGTTTCCTTTCTTGTTCCAGTGGGATGATTACAGAACACTTTGTCAATAATCCAGCAAGCCCATCATACAGTAGATCAATGGCAGATGGCTTTGTCCTAACCAGTTGCAGTATTATGGACAAAGGGATTTAAAATGCTTTGCTGATTTACTGCCTCGGGAATAAAATCCCCCTCTCTGTAGCCTGAACAAAAATAGAACA
Organism: Pantherophis guttatus; assembly: GCF_059756535.1. Lineage (NCBI taxonomy): Eukaryota > Metazoa > Chordata > Lepidosauria > Squamata > Colubridae > Pantherophis > Pantherophis guttatus. Next base: position 43,185,158 of record NC_142065.1, on the reverse strand, counting down.
TTCCTGATAAAAAAACAAAACAAAACCCAAGCTTGTTTGTAGCAAATTATGTCCTGTACTGTAATGGAGGCATATTTAATATTATTTACTTATTTATCAAATGTATGTAATCACCCATCTCACCAGAAGTGACTATAGGAGAGGCTTTTGTGAGCAGAAAACAGAGAGGAAGAGGTGGCTTTTGCTGTGATTTCCCATTCTTTCTGTAGCTTCTTTTGAGTCACCTGCGTTAGAGACCTGGTGGAGCAGCAGAGCAAGTGGCATTTGAAAGGCTGCAGAAGAAGAATGTATTAAAAAAAATTCTTTCCCTTTATTGAAGTTTCCAGTGGAATGAATTTTTTTTTTCTGTTTGATTATCTATTGGAATCAACTTGCTCCTTGTGTAATAAGAGGAGTTATATACCATAGGGAATGGAAATTTGCAGTACAAGACCATGTTAGGCCCAAAAGTGTTGGGTATCCCCCAGGAACCTCTCAAAAATCAATTTGTTAATAATCATAACAATTCTTTATTGTCTTCCCAATCCTCACTTCTTGCAGTTTAAATTAAGAATCACCTTCCTCATTACTTAGAATGGACAATGAAGACAAGTAAAAGAATCAATAACGAAGAAGTGTGCCACAGACTAGTACTTGGTAGAATAGCAATTAAATTCTTGGCTATTCAGATGCCATGATGTGTCTAGCTGCAAAAATCAGAATCATTGGGGAAATGATTTTTGCTGTGATACTTTCTGAAAATGAAAGATGAACTATGGAAAAGCAGGAACTGATGCTTTTGTACACTGATATTGTAGAATGCTAAGTATAGCCATGAAGACAAACAGATTAAGGTTATTGTTACAGGAATTTGTAAGCCTAAATGCACTTTCATCTCCCTCCCTTTATCTTTGTGGGAACCAAGGAGGATCTTATCTGAGACATTTAATTATGTCACAGTTCTGGACTGGATTTATGTTTCTTTTATCTGATCATTGGTAGCAGTTCTTCCAGATTATTCCTTCTGCCCATTACAATACCATTGGAAAACCTGAAGGGCTAGGTTTGAAACCTATCATTTTGGAGAAGGTTTATATACATGGTCTCTGAAAGCAGATGTGGAGTTAATATCACACAATCAACTTTAAATGATTGCCACATTTTTTCATTTCACTAAACACTGTGTAGAAGTTTGACTTGAATGGAAACAGCATGTTGACATTATCCAAGCAGTAGGTATAACTAAATGGTGGAAGATACTTCTGTGTTTTATTTAGTAGTAAATCACAGGTAAACCAAGAATCTAGACCAGGGGCGTCAAACTCAAGACCCAGGGGCCAGATCTGGCCTGTGGGATACTTAGATCTGGCCTGTGGGGCCTCCTGGAAACAATGAAGGACTGGCCCAAGGTGCTTCTGCCAGAGAAAACAAGCTCCCGAGCTCTGTTTTTGCTTGCCACAGCCTACTGCAACCCTCTGCCAGTAAAAACAGTGCTTGGGAGGGCCACGTGGCCATGGCTCCTGACCACCCCCCACCCCGAGGTCAAACATAACCCTGATGCGGCCGTCAATGAAATTGAGTTTGACATCCCTGATCTAGACTCATTCATCACCTTAATCAGAGAGATTTCCAGGTTTGCATTATCATGCTATACAAACCATAGAATAGATGTTTATGGTTCTTGTTACCACTCCTGCTAGTAAGAAGAGAGCCAAGCAAGCATGATAGTTTCTTAACAATAAAGCAGATGTATTCAAACTATTGTATAAATACAACCCATGTGCATTTATATTGATCAAAATATATAAACAGCAGTAGGACCAGGCTGACCTTTCTTAAAAAATTGCACTTCATCTAAATACTGAATTCTAAACATACTTACAAAAAAATAATGGTACTTATTTCTGAACAAATGTATCTAGTATTTTAACAATTGACTTTCTTATTCTAGAGCTAATGCTGGGACTTGTTTTGTTTTTAATCATCAAATTTACAGTATTCAAAGAGTTACCAAGCTTCATTTCATGGAGCAAAACCTTTACTTAAATGTATAGCACCTACAATGTTGCCTTAGCAAGTGTATTTTTGGAGTTCATTTCTCAAAGCTAAGAAATTAAATAAATAATCCCCTTCCTGCTCAAAAGCAATCAGTCAACTCATATGCGGTAAACCTCAATTTCTCTGGAGCACAATAATATCCTCCAGACTGATCAATATACCTAAGCTTTCTGGATCTACATTACATCCAAGATAACACTTCAGTTTTTAGTACTGCTGACATTATGGAAGATGGATAGATTTTTATTGTTTTTAATCTGTTGAATTGGGTGTTTTATTGAAGCTTTTATTGTTGCATGTTGCATTGATATGTTTTTTATGTTTGCAAGTGCTTTTGGTAGCCTTGATTTGAAATCCTGGAACAAGTCCAGAACTCCTACTGCATCCACAAGAAGTCTGGCTCCACATTCATGACTGAAGTTGATAAAGTTCCTTCGAATTGACTGTGATGGTGGGAGGAAAAAAAACTTAGCAAGAAACTAACACTCTATTTTTGCATGCGAGTGATCCAAAAATAATAAACTGCCACACAAGTAATTTAGAATACGGAGTAGTCAGCTTAAAGGAGAAGCTGAGGCTGAATGAATTGAAAGCCTATAAGTTCCTCTTCATTCCACCCCAGGCCATAAAAGACAAGGGCTTCCATGAGGCCAATTTGATATGCTGCCTCATCAACTGATGGAGATCAAAGAATGTGACACTGACAAAGTACAACAGTCACTCTGCTTTCCATACATTTCTGGTACAGCTGCAGTCTTTTCAGCTGTTGGTATCAGCTTAAAACACTGCAGTTCAATTGTTTAAGACAGGGTCTCCAAGCTTGACAACTTTAAGACTTATGGACTTCAACTCCCGGAATTCTTAAAGTCCACAAGTCTTAAAGTTGCCAAGCTTGGAGACCCCTGGTTTAGGACATGAAACCTCTGAAATTTTCAGCACCTTCTTTGAATGGGTCACAAAGAACAAGCATGGAATTCATTACATTATCCACTGTCATAATGATACTTGGATGTGTGCTAATTAGAATGTGCTAATTATATAAAGGCTTTTGAAGGTTTACATGGTGACCGAACTCATAACATGATCCATCTGCTACACACTTCTGTCTATACCATTGAACTCCATAGCTTTTTTTTTCTTCTTTATTTGCCAGAGGACAAAATGAGAGCCTCATGTCACTATTAGTTGTTACCATGAAGTACAAATCCAGAGATATCTAGGGCTGCAGGCTTTCTTAACTTCTTCTAATACACTAAGACAGGACATTTTGTGCAGCGGATTTCTTTGCTCATCCTGGCATCAGTATCAACAAAGAATGAAGAAGAATTTTATGTGCTTGGTTTTAAAGGGTTTTTACAGAATGGAGTCTTTGCATTTATTTTTGAGACTAAGAATCCCATTTGGCTGCTCAGTGGCATCATAATAATGCAAAATCAATAGAGGCATTTCAGCCAAAAGTTGTTTTGGTTTCCGTTTCTTTTAAGCTAACTATGGATAATTCAATTCCTCATGCGGCCTTACTAATTGCCCTTTTTGGTCCCATTAATAAAATTCAATTTGGTAGCTACTTTTGAGAACTTGACAGGTAACATCCAGCCCTGGGGTCTTAAGGTATGCATTTGTTTTAGCAGAGACTACTTCCAGGTCTACTTAAAGCTGATTTTGAGTTTATTTTCAGAGGCATCAATGTACAAAATGTAAACCCAAGCCATCTCCTGGAATTCTTCCCCATCCTTAATCTGCTTCTGGGAAAAAGCATTTCAAGCATAATTTATTTACTATCCAAGTAGTACATAAAATAATAAACAAGAAAACCACTCCAAAAGTATAATGAGATTAATCAGCTTTTTTCATTTTGCTAATGTTCTACGAACTCCCTCCCCCCCCGTGTCATGTTTTAGGTGTGACAGATACAATATTGCAGATTTTCTATCTCTACAATTAGTCTGTGTTGAATCATCATTCACTCGGTGACCATTCAAAGTTATGACAGTGTTGCGCAAAAGGAACCTATGGTCGGTCCCATAGTTATGGATGGTCCCATAGTTATGGACGTTGTAGTGTCTTTGCATCATGTGGTTGTGATTTTGGCAGTTGGTAACTGGTTCACAGTTGCAGCATCCTATGCTTATGTAATCACCATTTGAGATCCTGCCAGCTTCCAACAGGAAAGGGGAAGCTGGCAGGAGATTGCAAATGGAAACCACATGATCCTGAGAAGCTGCAACCATACAGCATTAGCCTAATGACAGTAATTGCTGCCATAAATTATTATAGTCATGTGAAACAGTTTATGTCCATGTTGCTTAGCAACAGAGTTCTGATCCCAATGACCATCATTAAGTGAAACTACATTAATTTCAGGAACACAAATCCCTAGGACTGTAATCCATAACATCCTATTTCCAAAGGAAACAAATAATTGAAAGAGTAGTCACCCATAATCCATACATCAAATGAGAACTCCATTCTAATGTCCTTAAAAAAATGGAGGAAATAAATAATTCCTCTGCTGTATTAAAGTATTAGCTGGAAATCAGAATCCCACAAAATGTACTATTCTTACCAGAGGAGAAGGCTGTATTTGCCAAACATGTACCTCAATCAAAATTATAAAAACACACATCCTAGGGCATTCTATTTATTCATGCCTTAATCTTTCCCATTTCCCATAAAATTTAATATAATATTTCAAAGTTCTTAACAGGCACAGAATCACCACTGATATTATCAAAACTGCAAAAGAAAAGAATGGGCTTAAAGAGATTTGTGCTTGCTTGCAAGAGGAATGGTGACATATCCCTCTCAACTCTGTGGTTAGAAAACACAATTAAGTGGACCGGAGTGGGGCCTCTAGAAAGAAAATTGGCTGGATAGAAATGTGCAGAATTTAAGTACTCGATGTGCGAAAATCAATCATTCTCATCCCATTGGGATATGACACTTTGGGGGAAAGTTTGCTTTGTTATCACTCTACTGTAGAGAAGTGTGTGTACAGTGATTCCTAAGCCAATCAATACACATCTCAGAATGAAAGATTGAACCCGTCAGAGGCAGGAATGTCCCAGAGATGAGAAATACCTGTGCAAGTTTTTCTTGGCTAGCTGTCAGTTCTCATCCCCAGACTCCTTATTTTAAGAAAATGTGACTGCCCTATACAATATTTAAGGTGGACACAGCTGTGTTGGCTGATATTTTCCCAGAGCTAAGTGGCTTTCTAGAAAATGTACTTTAATAAGTACAATTTATTATTTCCTTCTCCTTTCATTGTTCCTTATGCAGACCTCCGGTTTAGGTATTTATCTGTCTTTCATATTGCTTATTTGCTCCAATTTCTATCCATTTGAACCAGGAATTCTGACGGAAAATTAGCCTAATGCAAGTACAGAGAAATGTTGTTTGGAAATATTTTTAAGCAGACCTAAGTAGAGGTTTCCTGCAGTCTTCCATAAACACTTGGGAGAAAAGTCTGTAAAGGTGACAGTCTTTTTTGGTTTTGGGTGCTTCATGAAATTGTGTGGAAATACTGCAAGTCACCTGCATGCATTAGACATGTATAATGGTAAGCATTTCATCCTGATATCATCATGCAAACATTATGAAACTTGCTGTGCTTATCACTGGATGAGGGAAAGATGGTAATGCAAACATGAATGAGCCAATTTTCTTCATGATTTGAAGTTTCTATATTGTTATGGACACTTTTGTTGAACATGAACTGAGCTTCAGTTTAATTCTGCTGTCTTTGATGCAAACTGAAGTAAAGAACGGATACCAATTAACTGCTTGATAGCTTTTCTTTTTCCATAGGTTAAGGTGGCAATTACAGAAATCTGTTGAGCTCTCAAGAGCAAATAAGTGAATAAAGAAGATGAAGATAAATAGCTTTTTACCTGGCAAGAATAGCTCTTAGTTCTTGAATAACATGCTAGTAGCTGTCCTTCCAAAAAAGAGGACAAGAAAAAAAACTATGTTTATTTGATTTAGTTGACATTTAAACCTAATAAAATTAAAAATATATAACATGATAAGTTTCCAGGGATATATTTCATAATTCCTCCCTTCTGTTATATAAAAAAAATACAATTTGGAAACAGTTTATGAAGCTCCCTAAGGACCAGATTAAAGGCTTTCAGGGACCACATACAGCCCTGGAGCATCTGGTTGTGCATTTCTATATCAAATTAGTTTTAGCCATCACATCCACACTGTATCCTTAGGTTGATGTACCTAATAAGAAAAGATGACAAAACTACTTTGCCATATAAAACATGAAGTTGATTGGTTATAATTTGCCAATACTTCCCAAGTTTGTTGATTTTTTCTTATTTCTTATATTTATATACTAATCTCTCAGACTCAGAGAAGTGTACAGAGAATATCTATGTCCTATCTGTGTCCTCTTCATACAATTAGCAAAATAATTAAAGTGTAAAGATTGCTCAGAATTACCTTCTAGGGCAGGGGTGTCAAACTCATGTTGTCACGGTGGCATCATGTGACATATCTAGACTTCCCCCCTTTCACTAAACCAGGTGTGGGTGCTTACAAGCAGCGAAGGCACTGACCACTGACTAAGGGTTTCCCTACATTCTCCTGGCTGGAGAATTCTAAGAGCTGACATCTACACATCTTAAATTTGCCAAGATTAAGAAACACTGCTGTACATTAATACCACTATTTTTCCTGGTAACACTTTTTTCTCTTGCTGTCACTTCCAAGTTGTTTTCAAAGGCAGCCCTACACAGAATTTGCAATAATCTAATTACATGATGATATTGACATGAGTCACTGTCACCAAATTCTATAGTGACTACTTATCTTGTATCCTGAACATCACGTCCAGCTGGGGGTAAGAAATATTAGTTTCTACAAGGCTTTCCAGTTATAATCTCTTCCTTATGAGTCTGAATCTTCACATTCATATTATCTCATCTAAGACTATACTTCTGTAACCGCATAATGAAACTAGCTCAGAAAAATAATTAAACATCTTTCTAAAGGTTGCAACCTAGTTCTTCTTTCTTTCTTTCTTTTTTCTCTTGTCCTTTATGAAATCAAAGGAGAAAAAAAATTTATGAGTTCTCAGCTTGGATTCTTAAAAGTTATTACTATAGATGGGAATATTGCCAAAGGAGCATACAATCACATTGACTTACAACTTTTGTCCTCTGCTAAATGTTAGGGTTATGGTTGTTGGAACAAGAAGTATAGGTTGGAAAATATAAAAATAGAGTACAAAGTAAAAAAGTGCTGCATTGGCATGATTTTTTTTTTAATGGACAATAGTAACTCATACTGAGACATTTTAGGGATAGTCGTTTTAGTTGTTTATCATTCACACTTCACCTTGACCAGAAGTATTTTTTTCATCCATTTGTATCCTTCATTGAAAATTCCTCCTCCTCCTCCTCCTCCTCCTCCTCCTCCTCCTCCTCCTCCTCCTCCTCCTCCTCCTCCTCCTCCTCCTCCTCCTCCTCCTCCTCAATATTTCACAGTCACAAATACCATTCATAATGATATGAAATACAAAAAATATATATTTTTATTTTGCATGTTACATACATGTCCATAATATACATTAGCCACAGGAAGCAACAGGATTAATACATGGACTACAAAAAAATTATGTAGATCATCATTTTTAAGGATATGCAGGCTTGGGACTACATGTAAGGATAACATCTCTGTTGTTTATTAAAGCGGGCATGTTTTTTTCCAGGTTTCCATGATTGCTTGTGACTTGTTTGAATGATTTAACACTTTAAGCAACAGTAATTTTTGTCAAGATGAATCACACAGAAGTTTTGTAAAGGTTATAGCTATTTTAATTACAGAAAATTATTATTTGAAATTGAAGTTTATTACAGCAAAAGAACAGCCTAATACAATGCTTAGCAACATGGAGCAATAATATAAGAACAATAAATCACTTATTAGATAATATAACAACATAAACTAGCTGTATACCCCCATATACCCATATACCCCCATTTACAATCTAAGATCTAATTAAATTAGATTGATCAGATAAAGGTGGCCTAGATGTCATATTGAGCTAATTTCTACAGGTCATCATACAAAAGTTGCAGCATTGTTTATTATACAATCATTTTACCTAATAGTCATAGGGAAACAAACAATTGCTCTGATTGAACTGAAAATACAGCAGAAAGGTTGTGAGGTACTTGATGTAATTTCAGTAGAGGTTACAATAGGATAAAAATTTTCCGTCATTTCTAGTCCAGAAGGGCATGTGTGCTCTTTATACGAGATGGTTTTAAATTTGCCCTGTAGGATAGAAGGAACCACATAAAATCTTAATTTTGAAAATGCTTTCTTGTGTTTGGGAAATAAAAGAGAAGAAAGATGGCTGGCAGGTTCTCCTTGGAGTCATGTAATTTGCTCTCTAGCTGCCTCTGTTTGTAAGCCTAATTCTTCTTGGTGAGCTATAGTTTTGATTCAGTGTTTTAGTGCCACTTTAGGTTGCTTGTCAACCAAAGGAAAGTAAGAATTCTAGGGAGAGACTAACAGAACAAATCTTTAAAGGTATTGACTATTTCCTCTAAATTGAAAGTTATTGAGACAATATACAAGAAATCAAATCCACTGAGAAGAATTCATTATTTACCAGTAGTTGACAGTAGTTAACCAAACCTATTTTTCCTTGAAGGCCAATCTCTGGCTATATGAGCTGCATTTGGGACAAGTGTAGGCACCTATAATACTGCTCTGAGGAATTCATCTTGAACTTATTGAAATTATGTACTGTAGGTTTACCATAAGAAAGCTGTGTTTTTTGTTTCACCTGAAATAATTTGATGATTGTGGGTATCAGCCTACAGCTTTTTGTGCAGAAGAATTTTGGAATAATTGCTCAGCTCCTTTGACATACCATCCATCATATTAGATATAGACTCCATTTGAATTTTCATACTCCCACAAAATGGAAACACCAAAGTTACATGGAATGTTTTCCTTATTTTATCTTATGTCCAATTATGCATTTTTTTTCAGCCAAGACCATTATCTTTTTTATTTGAAAATGTGAAGTATAGTGCTCACACAAGATCCGAAGCACATCTTCTAAATCATTTCCAAATTATGCATTCATAATCAAACAAATATCTTTTTTGCAAACATTGTTGTAAATATATATAAAAAAATCCACCATAGCCAATAGATATAATTACATATGCATAATTGATTTATGAAATAATTAAATTAAGAGTATCCTACATGTAATGATGTGCATTAGGAACTAAAATCTTCCATGAGTTGTTATATTTTATGGAAAACAGTAGACTACTGTTTTATAAGTTGATATTTTATAGTATCATGACTAAAGTGGATGAAGAATCTTTCTCTTAATGTCCAAAAGTCTTTTCATGAATTATTGCTTTGATCTTAATTAAATCTACTTGTGAAGAGAGCCCAAAGGGCAAAATTGCTTAATTTGCCTTAGATTTGTTTCTCCTTCATCTAAGCATAATAAATAAAGACATAGAGAAGAAAAGACACATATAAATAGCTGACATCAAACAGCCCCTCTTAATGCCATTCAGATAATGTCATAGCACTCAGGCTTCCTAAATTTAAATTAGCAATGACCAAGTCTGCTCCGTCTTGATGCATCACTTAACCCCATAATCAGAAAATCTATTCTATTCTCTGGCTTAGATTGATGATGTCACATTGCACTTTTTTTCCCAGCTAGACAAAACAATCATGTAATGAGAATCAATCCTCTGTGTGGCTACAAAATTCCTATCAAGATGATAATTAATATCACCCACTTCTTTGGTAAGTCTCACTCTGTATTTCAGTCCTATTTTGTTGGGTTGCATTAAGATGTCACTAATGAACATTTGTCACCACAGAAGCTACTCATTGCAGATTATCTAAGGCATCATGTATCGCACCATCCATCTGAAATATCTGCTCTTGCATCTTTTTATAATAGGAAATGTCATAAAATAAACAAATTAATGCTTTTATAGCTTTTTATTTTAATTAAGGTACACTACTTATACCACTGCATAACCTATGCACACACACAAATACACACATGGAGCTTCACATGAAACAGCATCTATGCATAATTATATCATATTCAATATCTGCAATGTGCACAAGCAGGTTTTAATGACACAGGAATCAACATCAAAACATCCATGAGGACATATTTATCCAATAAATGCAAACATCTCAATTCAACAATAACAGAATATTTCTCTGCTCCCTTTCCTGCTTTCCTTCCATCCATCTCCATCGTAATACATAGTTGAATTGAAAGCAAGATGGCCATCTATCTTCTTTGTATAAGACACAGTCTCTTTATCTCATTTTGTCTTATCTATTCTCATCTCCTGTTTATCTCCTCCTTTTCTTTTTTCTTTCTTTGTTCTTCTTGTCCAGCTAGATAGCAGCATGTAGCTTCCCTTTTATTCTTGCATACTTACCTCAGATCCAGGACATAAAAAAAAATATATGAATACTAGCTGTACGCGGCCACGCGTTGCTGTGGCCCAGTCTGGTGCTTCCGCTGGGCTAAAAGAGCGAGGCTGAAGTTCCAAACTCTCCACGAACATTTGGTGGGCATGGCCAACTCAATGTCACTCACTTTTATTAGTCATATGACAGCCCCCAAGCCACGCCTACACAGCTGGTGATTAGGGCAGAGAACCAGTTGCTAAAAAACAATGGGAACCACAAAATCCTCCCTCTCTGTCTCCCCTCTCTCTTTGTATCTCTCTATGTGTCTCTCTCTCCCCCTCTCTCTGTATCTCTCTATGTCTCTCTCTTTCTCCCCCACCTCTGTATCTCTCTATGTGTCTCTCTCTCCCCCTCTCTCTGTATCTCTCTCTCTCTTCCCCCCTTTCTGTATCTCTCTGTTTCTCTCTCTCCCCCCTGTATCTCTCTATGTCTCTCTCTCTCCCCCTCTGTATTTCTCTATGTGTTTCTCTCTCTCCCTCTCTCTGTATCTCTCTATGTCTCTCTCCCTCTTTCTCTCCCCCTCTCTCTGTATCTCTATGTCTCTCTCTCTCCCACCCTCTCTCTCTGTATCTCTGTATGTGTCTCTCTCTCTCCCCCCGTCTCTCTGTATTTCTCTATGTATCTCTCTCCCCCTCTCTCTGTTTATCTCTGTCTCTGGTCTGGCCTCTTCTGCATCCCCCGCCATTGCCCTTACTTTTTTAGGCCAGGCCTTTGCAGCTCTCCGCACCACAGCATGTTATGTTAACAATATATTTGTTTCTACTCTCCTACCTATCTTAAACTAGAGCCCATTACTTTAATTTACAACTATTTATATTTTATAGAATTATGAATGTCTATATCTAAGTTTCTATTGCTATGTTTGTAGCACTACATTTTTCTTATCTGGTTTTGAGCTCTTTAAATCTTTCCAATCGAATCCAATCAATCTTTAATACAGGTAGTCCTTAATTTACAACCACAACTGAAACCAAAATCTACGTTGCTAAGTGAGAAATTTCTTAAGTGAGTTTTGCCCCATTTTACCACTTTTTTTTGTTGCCACATTTATTAAGTGAATCACAGCAGTTGTTAAATTAGTAACCGTGTTGTTAAGTGAATCTGGTTTCTCCATTGACTTTGCTGGTCAGAAGGTTGCAAAAAGTGATCACATGACCCAGGAACAGTGCAACCGTCATAAATGTAAGTCAGTTGTCAAGCAGCTGAATGTAAATCACATAACCATGGGATGCTGCAATGGTCATAAGCATGAAAAATGGTAATAAGTCACTTTTTAAAGAACTGTTGTAACTTCGAATGGTCAGTAAGCGAATTGTTGCAAGTTGAGGATTACCTGAGTCTTCTGTATCTGGACTGCTGATATTTTTTTGTTGATATTTTTTGGAATTATATCTAGTGAAAAATTTGTGATTTAATTTTCAAAATTCATGTGGTAAAATGTTCATTTTTTTTCATGGCATTGCCAACATTTGTTACTAAGTGGTTTATCTATCCTGGAAATTATTGATGGAGTGACATTTCATAACCAGTCTGCTTTTCCCCAAAATTCCCTTCATTGTGCTTCCTATAAGTATTCAGGTATATATGTGCAAATGCCCATTTTTAGACATTTTATTCAGTAAAAGCACAACTGCAGCTATGGTGTAGTATGTTTCCTCAGAGAACAGAGCAACAATTTTTATAGCATTTTTAAACATGTAAATGTATGTGCTACCTGAGTCTTCTGTATCTGGACTGCTGATATTTTTTTGTTGATATATTTTGGAATTATACCTAGTGAAAAATTTGTGATTTAATTTTCAAAATTCATATGGTAAAATGTTGGTGTGTTGGTTTTATGTCCAGCAGGTGGCGCTGTTTTTCAATGTTTGTCAATGTCTTTCAATGTTTTCCAATGTTGTTCATGTTTTTACCTGTCACAGGTGTGACATGTATATAATATAGGTATATAAAAACACGCCCGTAGTCGAATACAACGTTGTGTCAAAATTTGAAAGCAATCGGTGAGGGAACTTTCGGAGATGTGCGGTTATGTACAAACGGACATTTACATTTTTATTTATATAGATATGCATGAAGGAGACTTTATTTTCACTGTACTTCTTCCTGCCTTTTCAACTGCTTCTTCATTTTTTCTCAAACCTCTATCTCTGTCCTTTTCTCTTAACTTCTTACCTTATTTATTCAGAGTTTGTGAGGACTATGCTCTACACCACTAACACCAATATATTTTCAGAAATCAGTTGTGTCTATCATCCAGCAGTCTAGGGCTTAACAACATGACAGTTTTTTCCTAGCGTCTTCCCACAAGTGTAGGATCCACTTTTTTTCAGATCAACCAGTGTCAATCCATTGGTTATAACAGGAATTAATTTACTGGCTTGTTTCATGAACCTAATGTTATGGGCTGAGAAGGAATGACTAGTCCAAAGTCACTCAACTAGCTTTCATGCCTAAAGCAGGACTAGAATTCATGGTTTCCTGCTTTCTAGCCTAGTGTCTTAACTAGCAGACCAGTGGACGGCTCCTATATTAAAGAAAGTAACTATTTTTCTAGTATTCCTACATCTGAAGTAATAGTTTAACCTTCAAGTTCTCATTTGGTAAACTCCCCTCCCTGAAGAATTGTACTTATTCACAAAGAAATAGGAAGACGTATACCCTTAATGCTGTGCATATTTATGAATAATTTAGAAAAAGGGTCTAATATTGAACCAATAGATATTTTAATTCAAAACTTGTGAGCAGTGAATTTTAGTCCAGGCTGGTTAATCAAAATCCAAAACTTTTGAACAATGTAATTTCATGCAGATGAATTTAAATCTTCAATAGGGAATTTCCATTTGGACCACTTCTATTAGAAGTCTCCCCATCTGCAAGTGGTGGTCCACATAAGTGATAGAATTATGCAAATAGATTGACTGCTATACCAGTAAGCATTATTTCTTTAATCATATTGGAATCCCTGTGTTTACTCACTCCAGATTTTGCTGTTGTTTACATCAAGGTCTTCTATTCTAATGGTTTCTTTTAGGAAGATGTGTTTCCAAGCAGTAAGATCCATCATTGGAAAGACTGTTGTGCACTCTAACAATGCAAACGTTAAAGCAGGGCAAAAATAATTGGTCCAGCAATTTTTCACATGTGTCTCCATTTTGTATAGATTGATGATGCTACTCTGTTTATCAGGTAGGTCCCTGTCACATGTGGAGCCTGTTTTACAGTCCCTAACTTAACCTTCCTAGCATTGCTATATCACAATATCTTGAGTCCCCCTAAACATTTTAAAGGGCTGTTTCAGCACTGTAGTGTATAATGATATTCTAAACTCAAGTGAACATTTATATGAATTCTATCTTTCTGTATTCCCAGTACAGCAGGAAAATAACCTTCCTTTATTGTTTTTTCTCCTCTCTCTGTCTCTGTCTCTGTCTCTCTCTCTCTCTCAAATTATTTTTAAAGCAATTTTAGTTATAAAGTCAGTCTCAAATCAGTGCTGACCTTTGTTAAACCATTACTGAATTTAAAATACACATATATAAAAATGTCCATTTAGATATTAGAGAAAAGATAGTTTATTGATTTTCTTTGTTGGTTTTTTTTTTCAGGAATGGATGATGCAAAATGGAGAAGTTTATTCTTCATTCCCAGATAAAATTAAAATTCTGGTGCAAAATTGATGAGGTACCCGTTCGATGCAACAGTGAATTTTGCTGGCTCAGTCAGTTTCTCCGACTGAAACGTTTGTTTAAATTAAAGTGTTGCTTGTCAAATCTTTTCTAGCAAACAAAAGAAAAGGGGAAAACTTTCCAGAAGAAAATCATATTATTTTAACTCTTTTCAACAGATCTGAATGCATTCTCAGGAACAAATTCAGTGCCCATATGTGTATGGAATTATATTGTTGTTGTTGTTGTTGTTGTTGTTGTTGTTGTTGTTGTTGTTGTTGTTGTTGTTAATCATCGCACAGCCAGATGTACAGACTGGGTTTGGCATTTTTGTCAACCTATCGAATCCTTACCAAGGACCTGGGACAGGCAGATCTGGATGTTTGATGGTGTTACAGATATCGTCACAGAATAGAAGCTATTCCAAGCAAAATTGCCTTCTGCAATTGACTGATGGTGAATTTGTCAATGCCTATAGTATTCAAGTGGTGTTCCGGTTGTTTTGGGATTGCACCCAAGGCACTTGTTACTATTGGTACTACCCTAACTTGCCTTTTCCACAGTCATTCTAGTTCTATTTGTAGTTCTTTGTATTTTGTTATCTTCTCCAGTTCTTTGTCTTCTATTCTGCTGTCTCGGGGCACTGTCACATCCACTTATCCAGGCTTTTTTGACTTTCTTATCAACAATTGTTAAGTCTGGGGTGTCACGTGGCAGGTGCCTGTCTGTTTGAATTCTAAAGTCCCAGAGCAATTTAACTTCTGCATTTTCTATAACTTTATCTATTTTTTGGTCCCACCAGGGAAAATGATATTTCTTGCAGATCTTCCAATGCACCATTGTTGCTATTATGTCATGCCACTGCTTGTAGTCAATTTGTGCAATCTTCTTGTAGCAGCTAACCAGGTGGTCCACTGTTTCCTCAACTTTTTTGCATATGTGGCACTTACTGTCTGTTGCTGCCTTCTCAATTCTGGCTTTGTATGCAGTTGTTGTTGTTGTTACATTACAGAAATAAATAAATTTGTTTCAAATGTAAAACTCTGAAAACACTTTCCAGAATCTCTTTTATTGGATTATTATATCTATGATCCCTTATTCATTTCCATTCCATTTGTGCCATTTATCTTTTTTTTCTTTTTACAACCCGGTAATCCCTTAATTCAGGGTAGAGTTGGGGCTTTTCCTGCCATTTATTATGAATTGGAAATACCTCACCAATATCTCTTAGATCATTTCAGTGAAACCACGGTCTGATGCAATGGATTTCACATAGTATGTACATTACAACCTATAAAAGAGTATTGTTACATGAATACTGACAGTACTGAAAGTGTTTATATTTTAAGAATCATTTGTATCCAAATACACAAATTCTTATTATATAAATAGGTACATTATATAGTAATTCAATATACTTTTAAAATACAAAATTGATGCCAACTTTTAGGCTAGTGTTTTTAAACTTGACAACTTTTAAGATATGTGAACTTTAACCCCTAGAATTCTGAAGTTTGGATAAGTCAAGTAGGACAGTAGTGGGTTTCAAAACCCGTTGCTACCGGTTCTCTCGTCGGTGCTTGCATGCTCATGAGCGCACTTTGCGCATGCACAGAAGCGTCTGGGTGGGCGAAGCCTCCCACCGCTGAAGTAGGAGTAACTTCCCTCAGCATGTTTTTATGTAGATTTCTAGAGAACAGAAGGAAGTTCTCATGTATCTCCAAGGGCTAAGGTTCTATCAACATGTCACTTTTTCTTGTCAGTTCTCATCTTCTCTGAAGTGTTTTAGGAAAAGAGATTTAAAAAAAAAAAAGAAATAAATTGATACCATAGCTTTTTCTCCACTAAGACTGTATTTCAGATGGCTGTCTAACCTTTTAATAGAATAACAGTTGGAAGGGACCATGGAAGTCTTCTAGTCCAACCCTGCTCCTTCTCAAGCAGGTGATACTATTTCAGACAAATGGCTCTTCAGACTCTTCTTAAAAGTGTTAGAGAACCCACAACTTCTGGAGGCAAGTCATTCTACTGATTAATTGTTCTAACTATCAGGAAACGTATCCTTAGTTCTAGATTGGTTCTCTCCTTAATTAGTTTCCTTCCATTGCTTCTTGTCCTGCCTTCAGGTGCTTTGGAGAATAGATTGAACCTCCCTCTTCTTGTGACAGCCCCTTAGATATTGGAACACTGCTATCATGTCATCCCTAACCTTCTTTTCATTAAACTAAACATACCCAATTCCTGCAACCATTCTTCATATGTTTTAGCTTCCAGTCCCCTAACCATCCTTGATGCTCTTCTCTGCACCTTTTTTAGAATCTCAACGTCTTTTTTATATTGTGGTGATCAAAACTGGATGCAATATTCGCAGTGTGATCTTACCAAGGCATTATAAAGTGGTATTAACACTTTACATGATCTTGATTCTAACCCTCTGTTAATGCAACCTAGGATTATGTTAGCTCTTTTGGCTGCTGCTGTACATTTCTGGTTCATATTTAAGTTATTGTCCACTAGGACTCCAAGATCCCTCTCACAGTTACTGCTATTGAGCCAGGTACCATTTATTCTGTACCTGTGCATTTGGTTTTCTTGCCTAAATGTAGAACCTTATCTTTCTCTACATTAAATTTCATTTTGTTAGATAGGACCCAGTGTTCAAGTCTGCCAAGATCCTTTTGTGTAAAGACAGGTGGAAAAAATGAGTAAAGCAGTTCTGCTTTTTCCCTATTGCTTGTCGCCTGCTTGCCATTTTCTCCCATTAAAGGACCAATCATTTCCTTGACTTTTTTTACATGTTGAAAGAAGCTATTTTTTACTTTTGTTGCAAGCCTTAGTTCATTTTGAGCCTTAGCTTTCCTGATTTCATCTTTTCAGGTTTGAGCTATTTGCTGATATTCTGCTTTAGTTATGTGCCCCTCTTTCCACTTTTAATACTTGTCCTTTTTGTCTTTCAGTTTATCAGAGAGTTCTTTGTGCATCCATGCTGATTTGTTTTGAGATCTCTTATTTTTCTTCTTCATTGGAATTGTGCTAGATTGGGCTTTTATAATCTCAATTTTCAAAATTTCCCAAGCTTCTTGAGTTGTTTTCCCCTTGACAATTCTCATCTCTGCAATCCCTCTGTTTGATCTTCCATGGGGTGCAGAATTTGCCTCCCAGTTGATGTCAGGGTAGTTAAAGTCCTCCATTATTATTGTGGTGTGCTTCCTACATATCTTAGTTAACTGACTAGCAAAAAGTTCATCTGTTTCCTCTGTTTAGTTGGGTGGCCTGTAGTATACATTTTTTTTATATTGACCCAAATGCATTCAAGACATTTTCATTTAACTACTGATGGTATATTATTGCTTTTTATAAATTGTTTTGATTCTGTGATTATTATTTTAGGATGGTGTGGTGTTTTATGATGTTTGATATATTTTATTTTTTGGATTTGTTACTGATTCTTGGAGTTCAACTTCAAATATTTGGGAGTTGAAATTCCACAGTTTAAAGTTGCCAAATTTAAAACTCTGTTTTAGATATATTGTCAGAGCATTCAGTCAGATAGTACTTTACCTTCTCTCAATTGCACTTCAAGGTTATATAGTCCATAACACAATAGATTGTGTTGTATAATGCTAAATGAAGATCATGTTATATAGAGAAACAAAACAAAGAGTTTCACTAACTTTTATCATGGAAAAAATAGTATCTTCTTGGTGCAGGTCAGATGTGTATAAGATAGTTGTTGAGAAGTTATGATAAAAGAAAATTGTTACTTACTGATGGACTAAAGCTGTTCACATATACACTTTTTTACAAATTGCAGAAAATAGTTCTCTTTTATCTATTTTTCTCACCATGGAGATAGCATGGGAAATAATGATCTTTAAGACATTTTTAAAAAAAACCACTTGAGTTTTCAAGTAATCCACAAAATTGAGACACTGAAAAGATTTTTTTTAAAGAATCTCTATCATTTTCTAGACTTGTGTGGTTTTCCAGAAATCAATAAGGATTAGATTAGCTCAGCTTTGATTTACTATCTCAGACCTCAGCAATTTTAGGTAGATTGGAAGGTTTGTTTTTATATCACTGTTACTTCAAGTTAAACATCTGGCCCACAGAAACAACACAGATTATATAAACCAAGTGAATAGATTACATGAGCAATACAGCAACTTTTGTCTTAATTTCGCTTCATCCCTGCTTAACTTGATTTCATTGTGACGAGAGAGTTATAGATTTATTTATATTGTTTATTTATACTTTTGGTGACATCTAGTTAATTGTTCTTGTAAAAGAGGAAATAAATGCTTCCCACAAAAGCAAAGAAATCCTTTGGCAAAAGGGAACGTCATCCTTGCCAACTAGAGGCTTCTGCAGATTTGCCCATTTTGGTTCCATGTAATAGACATCATTTACACATAATTTTCATAAACTCAAAGGATGCCAAGCTACAGCTGGTTGATGAATTGTACTAATTCCCAGACAAGCTTATTTCAGGCTTGCTAATTCTAAATGTTAAAGGATTTGAAGTTAGTCCTTCCCAAAACATGAAAGCTAGTATCAAAATAACATTCAAACCATGAAGTACATTTATTGTAAAGTATCATCATCACTTTGTTAAAAAAGGAAATAAGTTACTATATCTGTAAAAAGCCATGACATACATGAAGTTGTGTACAGTATATTATTTAATTTTTGTAACAACTTATACGGTTGTATTTGATTTTTTCTCTCCCTCCCCGCCACTTTTTCTTTAAAAAATGAAGCTAATTTGTTTTAGTGATTGTAATTTTAGAGGCTTAAGGATTTTTCAAATCGGTTTTTGGAATGGTGCTGCCATATTTTTTGGTTCTTTCCTTAGATATCTTCTGAGCAGCAAAGTTGATTTTTTTCCCCTATTTGAATTCTCCAAATCATAAAATAATAAAACTTGAATTTTTATTCAATTTTTAAGACCCTAGAGCTTGCTGAGGCTCAGGAAGGGTTAAATTTCCTAGTGGTGAAAATTCTTTGATCAGTTGTTTTCCAGCTCCTTTGTGATCTTTCCTCTCTGCAGCTGATAAACTACATTTGGACCTATCTCATTATCTTCTCACCAGATTGATTGCTCGATTTAGAATAATTGAGCCACATTATTTCTGTCTCAGTCACTATGAAATTCTGTGGACCTTGAACTATATCTGACTCAAACAGGCGAAGTTTTCTTTATCATGACTCTTCAGAAATAATCGATGAAATACATACCATCTTATGTAGAAATTCATTAAAATAACATTGACATAGGAAGAGCCCGAACAACCCATAGAAGGAATCCTAAGGAGAATGTCTGGCTCTAGGCATGTATCGGAATGAAGTCCAGATCCTCAGGAGTGGGAGAGGGATGCATTTTAGAGGAGCAAAATTTCTGTGGGTGAAGGAGAGATAAGATGGCTCCTCCAAAGGACTACTCATAACCTATGTTTAATGGTGTAAGTAGTCTGCGTTAGTTGGGAAAGATTTCTGTCTATAGGTGAGGAACAATAGAGGAAACTGGTTAGAGGAATCCCAGCAGGTCTTTCTTGGCTTTTGGAACTTGACAAGCCATTAACATGATCTATGTAGTTCCATCAAATACTTTAGCCACCTAATGAGAAGGAAGGACTCACTAGAGAAGAACCTAATGCTAGGAAAGATTGAGGGCAAAAGAAGAACAGGATGACAGAGAATGAGGTGGCTGGATGGAATCCCTGAAGCAGTATGTGTGAGCTTAAATGGATTCCAGAGGATGGTAGAGGACAGGAAAGCCTGGAGGAGTGTTGTCCATGGGGTTGTGATGGGTCGGACATGACTTCGCAACTAATAACAACATGTAGTTCCAGGTGGAATGCTAGAAGACACAGATACATTTTCATTAAGTTGTTTTTTTGCCTAAACACAAACATACACCAAAGAGATCTTTTTATGTATTTTTTATTCCAGGGGCCATGCTGTTGTTATGGAAAAGCACGTTTCACATTTTGTCTAGAGAGGTTACATCTGTAATGTATTTACATGAAAAAGCAGTTGATTCTATTCTAAGCCAAAGGCTAACTTGGTTTTACCATTAAATATATAACTGAATAAGATTTATCCAAGGTCACAATATGACATTTCTAGAGAATAGAGAATAGTTCATCATGTACAAGTGAACACTTTGTTTCATTGATTGAAATCTAATTTCAAGAGAACAGAAAAGTGCTGAAGAGAATAAAGATAAGAGAATAATTACTCCATTTCCTAGACCATGGTCAGTTAAATATAAAATAAACAGAAAGAATTAAGGCTGCATCTTACATAGCAGCAAAGAAGAATAGAATTGTGGGGTGGGGAACAGGCATTTTTGGAGCAAAAAGTTAGGTTCACTAGGTACTTGGAACTTTTTTGGACTGAAATCTGCTTCATCATATATATATAAAGTTATCCTCAGATGGTAGGTAGAATGTATATCCAAACACAGGAAGGAGTCTCTAGGTAAAGACATAAAAATCATGAAAGGAGACAACTCTGCAGAATCTTTTGCTGCAAATTTGTCATTTGTTTTCTTGTGTGTTGGCATGAGCAGCTGAAATAAATAATAAGGAAAACTGCTGGGAAGGAAAGGAGTCAACAACCCTTTGTAGGTTTGTAGTGAATCAATTGGGGACTGCAATATTGCTATCCTACTGCTTAAAATATGACTCTTGTTAAAAATCAATGGTTAACCAGAGCTCTACTGAACAGCTTGCCCATCCTGATTAAGAGCTGGAACCTACAGCTTTGTTCCCTGGTTCTCACATTTCCCGTAGCATCTTCTTGCCAGTGGAGTAGGATAATTCTCAGCCATTGACCTTGCTGTGAAAGGCTCCCTATCCCATAAATTACCAATCCCCATGAGCTATCTAGCAATAAGGAAAATGCTGAGGATTTTTTTAAAAAACTAAGATAAACAGCAGGCTCCAAATAACTAATAAAAAATGACATAGAGAATAGATTAGGTAAAGACTTAGGGTAAACTCCATGGGAAAGTTAACTGTTCTGTTCCCCTTTGCCTACAGATACAGAAAATAAACAAGAAGAATGATATCAAGAGCAGTGTTTTGGGCTGGAGCTGACTCCCATGTAGGCAATGGAAACGTCTTAGCTTATTAATTGAATAAGGATGAACCATGACCAATTCTCATAAGTTTACTGGTTGGTGTATTTTAGAAACACATTTTGGATCCAGTATTAAATTTATTAATAGATGCATCTGAATTACCAGCCACAATCTGAATATGGAAAAGCTATGTGACTTTCTTCAAAAAGCAAATTTGAATTATTATAACATACCATCAAAGAGTTGAATATGCCAATGGGTTGGTCCAAATAAAGCCTGATTTCTTTTAGAATATGTCTAGTGAGGTGAACCCAGTGGTGGGATTCAACTAACTTAACAACCGGTTCTCTACCCTAATGATTTCTTCCAACAACCAGTTTGCTAAACTGTTCAGAAAGTTAACAACCGGTTCTCCCGAAGTGGTGCGAACTGGCTGAATCCCCCCACTGGTGAACCCATTACTTACTGACAGTAATTCTTTTTCTGTTAGTATAGTTCTTAACATTCTATTGAATCTGCCTTCTTGTGATTGAAATCCACAATTTGTGACCTCTACTCTGGGATAATAAAGAATAGGTATCTTTGCATTTCAATAGACAGGAAACCTACAAATATTTGCACACATAAATGTACACTGCTTTAAGAAAACACACTGGATATGGTAATTTGTTTATATGTCATCTGTTAATTTGTTTGTTTTAATAGATTTTTAAGAGAAAGATGTCAAGACAAAATGCAGAGAAAAGAAGTTTAGAACTACTCAGTTTAGGCTAAAGTTCTATCCTTGAAAAAGTTCCTAAACCCTTTACTGAATCTCATTTCATGATCCTAATTAGGCATTTATATTGCTTACATTCAGTTATCAATCTGCAATCAGAAACCTTTCTCTGGTGCTAGTTTCTCACCTTTATACTCTCCCTCTGCCTTCCAGATGTCTGGCTTTAAAGTATGCCTGGTGTGAATTTGTGATGGGGGAAAAAAAAACCTTAGCCAGCTATTGAGAAAATTGAGAAAAAGCAGTTGCTTTAAAAATCTATCATCTATAAAAGGCACAGAGGAATAATTTATGCACACCACCAAATCTTTCCACCTTAACAAAAATCTTCCACAATAGCACCACATGTCTTCTGCTTGCTTTTTCCCTTTGATATACTTGACAACACTCATCTATTTAGCAGTGAGTTCTTTTACACATAAAAATCCCATTTTTTTTCTTTACAATTACTCTGTTGTTTTTTCCCCCTGGCTTTGATTATAAACTTCTTTGAATTCAATTGCCAGTGGAAAGTGTAATTTATATTATCAATGCCTTCTTTGCTTTTGATAATTTTCCTGAATTTTCAAAAGAAATACAGACATCTTTTCAAAAGAGTTTACCTTATTTGCCAGTATAGGCTTAGAATGGCCATATCTAGGATTTAGTGCAACTTGTTTAAGCACTCCAGAAAATAGTATCTTCCAAATCAGAGTGCTTGCTCCAAACAATTATGAATGCAAATTGAATCAAATTTTCTTCTGAATCTGGTTATTTAATGCTTATATTATGAGACAAATATCAGGTATTTGGAAGTCATTTTCTTTTATTAGTTATTTCCCATGTGCTTGTATTTGAATTGTGACCACATAGTGGCTTAGTAGAGCAAACGTTGTCATGACTTTGTCAGATCCTGATTCAGAGTAGGAGGAGGAAGAGTTGGAACTAGGATCCTCCAAACAGGAGGGCAGTCTCCTCCGAATGAGTAGACTCCAGGGGCTGAGGATGAGGCAGTCCCAGGCCCATCTGGAGGTGGGGGCGGGAAGCCAACTGGAAGGAGAACCACCAGCAGGAGAGGAACAGCTGCAAAAAACCAGCAGAGATGACAGGCTCCAGACCACCTCTGATGAGGAACAGCTGCCTCCCCTGCCCAATCTGCAGGGAGGAGAACATAGCAGAGGGAGGCACAGAGGCGGTCAGTGGGACTGCTTGTGAGAAAGTGGCTCTGCTCTTTTTCACAAGGAACAGCTGGGGAAGGGTGATTTAACCAGATGCTGGGGGAAGGTGCATTTGTGGGAATACCTGCTTGCTTTGATGTGCATCTTCCCAGATTTCCTGGATCCTGTTTCTTGAATTTTGGCCTGTGTTTTTGAATTCTGAACCTTGGACTTTGCTTGTGGACTTTGGACTTGGTTCTCTAACTTCAGAGTCTTATACTGTGCTTTTGTTATTGGAAGTCTGGACTTGTGTTGTGGACTTGGTACTTATGGATATTGTCACTTTCCTTTTTCCTCGTGGATCAGTTAGGACTTAATTTGTGGAAATGAGGAATTCAAACTGAGGCAAAACTGAGGGCTGGGGTGGAGCTTCCCCAGCACCATTGGTGGGCCGTTTGACACTGTGATAAATGAGCAATAAACAGACTCTACTTAACCTCTACCTTGCCAGTGTGACTTGGGTCAGAACATATATTGAGAAAGATATTTATATTTTTTAAAAAATGAAGAGTAGTTCTGAACACGTTTCCAGCCCAGGAATTTATTTTCACTGCCAGTACTAGGCCTTTGGTCTTTTCACTCAAAATCCATTCCCATGTTTGAGAAGTTTAATTTATTCTATTATTATTATTATTATTATTATTATTATTATTATTATTATTATTATTATTATTATTATTATTATTATTATTATTATTATTATTATGCATGTGATAGATTCAGCAATGCAAGGGAGAGTAAGGCAGACAAAACTTGGCTCGGATTTTGTAAAAACAGTTGAAGTCAGTAACCCTTCTTTAAGTCGCATAAAGATTTTCCCATACATTCTGTCTTGCCCTCTGTTTGACTATACATCTGAAAATTAATCAGAAACATATAAAAAGAAACTTAAACAATCAGATTGGCTGTCATCATACTTTATTTTTGTTTTATTACTTTTCTAGATTTTGTTTCTTATAGAAAGAAAAATGGCAAATACTTTTAAGCTTTTCCGGAGGTCAGTGAGAAAAGAGGGAAATATTATGTACATCTACACACACACACACACACACACACACACACACACACACACACTAAATGCTATGAATACTTGGAGTAGAAATTTATTTCGTATAATATGGAGAAAGTGTCTCCACAATGATCATAACAATAACATCCCCAAATGCACTAGCATAAAAACTGCTATCATCCTCATGCTTCAGGGCATGAAGAGATTGGGGTCAAAATGCAATGTTCCTCAGTTCAGAAGCTGAGTGAACCAGATAAATTTTCTCCTTCTCCATCTTCTTTTAAAATAGTCAGCAAAGAATAGATCATTTTGTAGGAGAACTAGCTTAATTACGAAGTTCTCTTGTATTGGCTGATTTGATGGGATACTCCTGGAGGATTTCTAGTACTCAAATCATTGTCTAAATCTTTGTGCATATAGAAATAAATATAAATACCATCTCTTCTTTAAGGATGTAGGAGAAATTCAGTTCACAGTCCAATGCAAACACAGCTAATTTGTGCTAAGACATTTATCTTTTCAGATCCCATACCACCCTGGATTTTTGATACAGTTTTCATTCTTTAAAATGCTATATATTAAGGAAACGTGCCTACAAAAGATTGGTTGTTATTTCTGATCAGCAATAAGAACAAGAAGTTACTGATTTTAAAATCTGGTTAGCTCATACTAGAAATGGCAGCTACTGATTAGCTGATAATTATCTTAAAGACACTGCATGATCACAAACTAAATAGTAAGAACAGTGAATGAAAAAAAATGGAAACAGAAACCAATAAATGATGGCCAATACCTGAAAGAAATAATAGGTAGTATGAATAGTAGCAAAATCTGGCAATAGTTTCAGATTGGATCCTTCAAGAAGATTGAATATTAAGGATGGATCTTAGTAGCACCAGAACAAGCATAGCAGCAATGTCATAAAAAACAAAAACAAAAAGGAAAAAAACCACCAAAAAATGTGGTTTCTATAAGTGCTCAGAATTGCAGTGATTCCTGATTTTCTCCAGAATTACAATCTCAATAAATTTGAGAGGGCAAAGGAATGTCTATTAAATCATTTAAATTTATAGTATACATATTTTGCCAATATTTATGCAGCAATAAAACTATAGCTTCCATGAATAATATGAGCTAGAGCATAAGAATGATAACATCCTTGGTAAAATGAACGATTGAAAAAAGGATTGAAGCAAAAGAAGTGAAATCAATATCAAATGAACTTAACTGGCTGATATTTTTTTCAATGAACCTCTGCTTATAGCTGAGAATACATTTGCTTGTTCACACCAATAACCCATTAAGTCTATCCATTTGCTTCTAAATAGACTATAGCAGTTTGCCCTGCTTCGGGCGAACTGGTAGTGGCGGCGGTGAGAGGCTCTGCCCACCTGCCCGGATGTCATCATGGATGCTCTGTGCATGTATAGAAGCGCCGCACGCACGCGAAGCAAGCACACACATGCTCACAGTTCTGAAACGGTAGCGTAGGTAAGTGGAACCCACTATTGGTCTACAGGCCTCATGTGGTCAATTGTTTTTGCTCCAAAATATAGGAGTGATCAGCTATCACTGAAAATGAAGGTCATAATCATATTCTGAGTGAATTTCAAAAAGCCACTCACTTCTGCACTATGTATTGCAAAAAGAAAGCCTCATTGAATGCATACGTATTGTGGAAGTTGGAGGTGCCTTGTAATAACATCATGGAAAGATGGTGGAATAGGGTTAGCGGTATTGAAGACAACATTTCCTATATCTGCCTTCATAATGCTTCATATCAAAGATGATTATATTTTAAAAATATTATAACCTGCTTAGCATATGTTAAATATAGATTAGACTAGAAATAGAATATGTTTCACTTCTATAGCTGCTATTTCTGCATGAAATAAAAAATGTGGTACCATTGTCCATTGTTGTATAAAATGAGGCCTTGATGCATTTATTTACCCATTTGGATTTATAGCTCTTTCTTTAAGTTTTGAACTATACTTACTGTATATCTTGCTGTTCCTTTAAGACCTCAAGATGGCAGCATACTCTATTCTATGAAAACAAACCTGGCAAGGTAGTCTGGAATAAGTAGGCCTGAATAGCACAAAGTCATCTAAGGAGATTCCATAGTTGATGATCTGGAACATTCTGATCCAACATCTTAAATTATGTCCATCCTTTGTGTGGAGAAGGGTTTTTTTCTTTTCAAAAAAGGGTGGGTTTTTTTGGGTGGGGGGGAGGGCAACTAATCCTCCATTCAATCAAGCTAGTTAGAAATGCAAAGTTTTATGGTTAGCTAGTTCAGGTCCTCATTCAGCTATGAATCACCATAATAACTCATTATCTCTTCACTGAAACTAACTCACTGGATATCTTATTTCTTACATATGGAAAATCTTCTTAGAAAGGATTATTCTTAGTATCATGAAAAATTAGAATGTGAGTGCCTGGATTCAGGATGCCATGAGCAGGAAAAATAACATTAGAAATGCTATTATTTGTCCAGGCTTTTAAGTTTTAAAAAGGCTAAAGCAGTGTAAATATTACATCAGTTTTCCCCATCATGATGTCACCCAGAAGGATTTTATTGCCATAATTCTTACCACCCTTTCATCAAGACTGGTAAGTATAAGATTATAGTATGACCCAGTGAGAGATAACTATAGTGGATATACCACAGGTAGAAAAGCATGTTATCTCATCATAACTGTAAGATTTCTATATGAAGAATTGAAGTCTGATTAAAAATCTAAGACAGACAAACATTCTTTCCATGGGTAAATGATGAGCTGTCTGTGATGAGTCTGAAAGCGCATTTGGCATATACAGTACATTGAACAAGAATATGTATATGATTTTTTACTCTCTTTTTTTTGGCTACTTACAGAGCATCAGTTAAGCTTTTCTTAACTTTCAAAGACTACCAAATGAAACCAAGTGGAATGGCATCGTTTTGGTAGGAGCATTTACAAACCTGTGGCACCAACTTTCTATTTTCCAGGAACCATATGCATCAACTTGTATATACAACTCAAAATCTACAACTGAATCTTTACAGAAAAGAGGTTGAATAGCTAAATTTAGGGGAAATATTTTACTGATGATATATTAATATATTAATGCAAATACTTATAGATTAATATACTGTGGTACTTCCAAACATTTAAGAAAATAGACATAGAACTCCATCCATTTCTAACTCATTTCAATCCAGTGGTGAAATCCAAATTTTTTTACTAACGGTTCTGTGGGTGTGGCTTGGTGGGCATGGCTTGGTGGACATGGCTTGATGGGTGTGGCTTGGTGGGCGTGGCTGGGGAAGGATACTGCAAAATCTCCATTCACACCCCACTCCTGGGGGAAGGATATTGCAAAATCCCCCTTCCCACTCCACTCTGGGACCAGCCAAAGGTGGTATTTGCCGGTTCTCCAAACTACTCAAAATTTCCTCTACCAGTTGTCTGAACTGCTCAAAATTTCTGCTACCAGTTCTCCAGAACCTGTCAGAACCGGTTGGATTTCGCCCCTGATTTCAATCATCCTATGAGGTGAGACAGTGATATCCAATGAAGCTCAATTCTTTATTTCTGGAGTCCCCAATGCCAATGCCTGGGCCACAGACTGCTACTGGTCCTCAGCCCATTAGGAACCGGACTGTGCTAGTGAGTGAAGGTTTATCTGAGCATGCACAAGATCTGGGTAGCACCTGAAACCACACCCCAGTTCATTGATTTTTTTTTTCAAAAGAACCAACCCCTGGTGCCCAAAAGATTGGGGGCTATTGCTTTATTTGTTTGCACCTAATGGACATAATTGTCTACAGCTATAACTTTCTAATCCACTAGATATATCCTGAGAGATTATATGGTATGTTACCTTGAACCCAGGGGTGAAATGCTCCTGGTTTGGACCGGATTGCCTGATCCAGTAGCGATAGAGAGGGGTGGTTCGGAGAACCGGTAGCAAAAATCCCTGCCCCCCCCCATTCCCAGCTGAGCTGCGCGATCATCAGAGGCTTTTTTTTCTTTTAAATGCCTCTGACAATCCAAGCTGAGTTGCCTGATCGTCAGAGGCATTTAAAAGAAAAATTTAAACCCAGGCAACTCAGCTGGAGTCGTCAGAGCCTTTTGAAAACATTTCGCTGAAGAAGTTGTAGAAAAAATTGTTTGCTCAGGGTCTCCATCACCCAGTCCAGAGATTAAAGGCAACACCACTCTTAAAAGAGAGTCACATAACTTTTCTGAATTGCTGTAAATTTTCCAATAATCTACAGTATTTCTAGACTGGCTTTCCACCTCTCCATCCCCAAATTGCCAGTTGCTGTGGAGAAACATTTACCAAAGAAAAAGAGACCGTTATTATGCTTCTGTTCTATTTATAAGTTTCCTAAATGTAAAGACTATTATGGGACTATATTATTCTTTGATGATGTTCCAACACATCCCTCTGATTTTATGTTTATCAACCTCCTCTTTCTTTTTCTGTCTCACCCATCACAAAATAAAATGTTATCACATAATTAATAAGATAAGACAGAAAAAACTGTTCCTGAATTTACAAAGCTTTCAAAAAGCTAATATTCCTCCACAGGTAGTTTTGTCAGAAAAGTACCATCCAAATAAAATAACCACAGTTGATAAAAAATTAATCTGTTTCTATCAGAATACTTCTTAGCAAGGTAGCGTAAGGGAGGTTGAAAGGAATATGTATACATACACATGCAAACATAAACACACACACACACACACACAAATAATATCAGCAAAATTAGCCCTGTTGATTAGTTTTACTGAGATTATTTAAAAAGGTGTAATAGGCTGTATAGTAGAAATTTTATTTTATTTTGTATGGAGTTTTGAATGGTTTCATTAATTGTGGCAATTTCTAAGCAAATTGAACATATTTTACCAATATATTGCCTCTTTCACTGTCCATGCCTGCATTTTTCTGTGTTTGTAGGAAGAACAGACACATTTGGAAGCAAAGGAATAGAGAAGGAAAAGCTATAATCAATTCAGGTTCATGAAGAAAAAAAAAGGATAATGGTTGACATCATTAATGAAATACTCTTCTCATCTGAACATTTTTCAATAATTTTGCAAATTTGAATAATTTCATTTTCTTTCATGCAACCTGTCCATTGACCTGTCTTCCTTCTGCATTTGCGTTCTACTTTCCCTCCTTTGCTCTGACTTTGCTCTAAAAGTGCACCAGCATTAGTAGCATTAGCAATCATAAGAACTGAGACTCAAGCCTTCACAATTAACTCTTTATCTGTATATTTGCATAAGACAGAACTGGTACTAGAAGTTCAGTAGAAATACAGCTCTTCCACATGGCTTGTGAAAGTGCTTACTAATGCATTATGCCATGTGACATGACATCAGAGCCTGGGCCACTCTATCACCCCACACCATATCCATGTTTGCTACACAGCAGGGAGAATGTCCAACACAAGCATATTTATGTATAAACATTATTCTTTTTTTCTGCCTTTTTTTAGTCCTATATACATTAATCTGGTGATTGAAGACCTTTTGCATTAAATTATAGGAAATCTTTTAGGCTGTAGTTGGCTTAGGCCATTTATATTTTCCATTAATCTGAGCCAAGAAACTGAATAGCGCTCTCTCTCTCTCTCCCCCCCCCCTCTCTTTCTCTCTCTCTCTCTCTCTCACAACTCTTCCATTTGCAGCTGGTCTCTTAGTACTAGAGGTGTTGGCTGTGCTTACTCAAATTCAGGATCCATGGTGGGTCCTCACTAGTTCCTACATAAAATGAAGCTTTCCTAAAATGCATAGTATCAGATACTACTTCAAATTTGAATCAAGTCAAACTATATGCTTTATCTTTAACTCTTGAATCTTTAGACTTGGAAAATGGACCTTAACAGGAAAATATGAAAATATTGTTGCTAATGTTTTCATAGTGAATTTGCCAATATATCAAAAGACAAAATGTTAAAAAACAGAGTGAAGTAGGATATGCAAGGGCATCTATGCAGCAAGCTACTCCAGGAATCATAAAAATAATGCAGCTGTAGGTTAAGTAGGTGACATCTCCATATATGCCAGGTTTGATTGATTGATAACTACTTTCTCCCCTGAATAATGGGATGCTATCACCAAGATGAGGACATCCCAAAGCTGAATCTTGACCCTTGTATCCATATCCCTGGGCAATAAGATGTGCTTAACTGTTCCATTTTTTTTCTGTTTCTCAATATATCTACTAATCCATAAATATAACCAATTAAATTAACAATCCTATAATTGAGAGTCTCCCAATTCTTAATTGTGGAGTAACTCAAAACTTCTTACATCAAGCGAGTATAGTAACAAATAAGAAATTCCAGCAGAATGCATAGCTTTCCAATCATAACAAATAACCATAATTTAGGAAATTTATAAAAGTTGTTCTTTCATTATAACACATATCAACATAGGGATACATACCTGGATCCTTATCCCTAACAGAGGAATATGAAATGAATAGCTGAAAAGCACAAACAAGCAAACAAATTGAAAGAGTAGAATGTAAGACTGGTTGTGAACATATATGTTGTATTCTGTACACTTTATTCTCTGTATACACACACACACACACACACACACACACACACACACACAGACAGACACACACACACACATGAATCCTCATTAGGTCTTAAGGGATCTTCAGAAGCTCAAAAGAGATGAGGCTGACCTCAGTTCAGGGTGAGAAGTTTCACAGTGCGGGCACCACCACAACAGAAAAGGCCCAATTCCCTTGGGTCCGCCAAATGCAGTTCCCTCAATGATAATGGAACCCATAACATGCCTTCTCTTCTAGATTTGGTGATATGAAATTGCTCCATGTCGCAGCAATCTCTTTATCTAGTACTTTTACATCCTTTCTCTCAATTCAACTGAATAGTCAAGTCTGTTGATTGGGCATGAAATGCAAGTTGCAAAATAGTTAAAACATAGTTAAAGATTAAAATTATGTAAAAATTATTTTGCTGATGGTAAATGTGCTAACAGATTTAGGGTAGATCCTAAACTCAAAGGGGCAGGGAAGTTATGGGCCATTGTATCTTATTCTACTTGTTTTAATAAGAACTGAAAAAATAGGGCTTTTCAAATGAGAATTAACATTCATTTTAACTTAGACTTCAAACACTACTTGCAGACATACTAGATAAAATATTAGTGGGACACAGACAAAAATCATTTTAAATGTTCAGATCATGAAGTATCTAATTGATTTATTTTTAATCAGAAAGTATGATCCATATATAAACTGTATTTAGTCTCTGAATCACTGTTTTGTACCCTCTGCACTTGTTTTGCTCCTGTCCTCTTTGGAAATCTATGTATTTATTAATTCATAGTGTAGAAATTTTACTATCAAATAAAATATGCAGCATCTCTCTCCCTCCCTGCTCAGAGCTATCTAAATTAAATCTCATTCCTTGCCTTTCCTTTTACCTCTCTCCTTGCCCTTCTGGTAACAAGGTTAGAGTTCTTCCATAATGCTGATTGCGCAGCAAGCTCCTAATGTCAAGTTGATTTTTTTTTCTTTGTGCAGGTTAAGACATAAGACTGTAGTATGCCAAGACAAAAACAGATTGGCAAAATGAGAACTTGATATTAATGTCAGGGGGGAAAAATACCTTCCACTTCTTTCAAAAGTATAATGCATGCTACCTTATGTATGCCTCCATAATTAGAGGTAGAATGATTTATGAAGTTACAGTATAGTAGTCAAGTTGTTCTTCAGCATCACTGTCCCAGATACAATTGGAATAATTTACTATTGAGATAAGTCTTATGTGGCTGTTGTTTATCAGTTTAATGAACTGCTTTGAGCCCAACCAAATTGATTATCCATGTCCAGCAGATGCTTTTGCAGATACATTCTTGTTTTTATTTTCTGCCTTGCAGTGTTTTCTGATTGTCTTTCATTCCTACGGTGCCTTTATATGTTAACTGTGACATGAAACAGCTGCAAAGATTTCCAGTCTATTTGAGACTTCCTTGATCTGATTATAAACATGGCAGCTGAAATTTTAATCAGGAGGCTAGACTTTGTGCGGGGAAGAAAAGCAGAAGCATAAATGCTGAAGAAATCAATTGATCTCTAGGACTAGCCAATATATTACTTCATTTACTTGATCGCTATCTGTAAAAATGTTTTCATTTGCTTTAGTTTTTGGCTTAAAGTGACATTCCAGGACAGCTTACAAGAATCCCTACTATCATATATACAGACAGTATGTTGATGTTTTAAAATTTTAAAATAGTGAGGAGGCTCTTAAAATAAACCAATTGCTACATTTTAATATCCCTTACAAAATTCTCCAGAAAAAGGAAATATGCTATCCTGTAACCAGGGAATGAGTAGCTTAGAATGTTTTTTTTTTTTTTCATATTCTTTGGGAGCTGAAGATAACTTCACAAATTAAAGATGTTACCAGTGTTGTTGTCTGATGGGAAGATATCTCTTTGATTTCCAAGAACCATTTAGAATTGAGGATTTTTACTAAATCTTTATTTTTTGATCTTTTTTTTAAAATAATGTGCATCTCGGAAAATAACACCCTTGAAAGGTTATGCGGTAAAGCTCTATTTAGGTATGATAAAACTAAAGAAACTGTAAACAGTAGCTGAACACATTAGAGCTTGGAGACCTTCAAGCAGATACTTTGCTTTGATGAATGTTAAGGCAAAAAAACCTCAAAACTCCTTTACAAATCAAAATAAACATCTTGCTTATAAGAGCAGAAAGAAATGGCCATGTTGCTTCACTTCTCTACTACTACCTCTGATATTTGAAATAGTTGGAAGAGGCTAATCATATTTTTATTTGTAACAGTGAGAACTGTTACAATTAACCAGTGGAATGTTTTGCATTCAGAAGTTGTGATCTCTGAGGTTGGACTGGAAGACCTCCAAGGTCCCTTCCAACTCTGTTATTTTATTTCCAAAATATTGAGCAAGATTTGCTATCGCTATAGTGGGAATTAGACGGAAAGAAAGAAGACAAGTCAAATTAATACTCATTAGCTAGGCAGCTTTCAGCTATTGTATAACTCATTGTCAAGACAATTGGAGATAGCATTTTTTTTTACCATAATTCATTTATTCTCAATTAATTAGGCAAAGCTGTGGATTGAAAATTACAGTGGAAAATAGTACCCACCACTTTGAAAGAAATGTAAGGCTTGCACCCATTCAAATAAAGATGTTACTCATTTGCATGATATTATTCACTATGTAATTCCCATCTTTTTTAACCAAATATGAGGATTTGAACCAAATTCAACCAAATTTGACCTGGATTAGGATGGGGGTACTATTCTCCAGTGACAATAGGAAATAAAACTATTAATAAAGTATTGCAAAATAGGCAGTGGCCTAAGTAACAAGATGTATTAATTCTCTTTCTTTCACATAATTTATTAGGAATCATTAGTTAAAAAAGACAAAACAAAATTAAAAAACAAACAAACAAACTCCGACAACACTGAATTCAACTCCATTCTCAGGAAAATAGAAATGTCATCCTAAACTGTTCTCATTTGTTGGTTCTTGAAGGTACAGAAAAAAGACCTCCTACCTCTGCTTTGATTATAGAAATATCTTTGTACTTTATTTATCTGTATATCTTTCTACCAATATACAAAATATGTGTTTTCTACTGTGACGAGTAATGCCATAAACCTAATATTTTTACAATTTGCAATGCAAGATATCTCGGAGCTTCCTACTGGATAAAAAATGATCCAGTCAAATATGTTCCACATTACTCAGTAGGTGACATATTCTCCTTCAAAGAAATCCGTTTATTATAAACTATGTTCCATTTTCTTTACCCTTTTTTCTTCTGTGTCCAAGTCTTACATTTTCATGTCAGAATTATTGTTGCATGTCAACATGAAAGTCATCTATTAGAAACAGGCCTCTGTTAATAGAAGAATGATATTGGTATCATAAAATATTTATTTCTGTTCTGCCATGTAGTTAATCAAGAGATCACAAAGCCAAGTTCAATCACATAGAACCATAATAGAATGTGCTAGGAATTATATTTGTACTAGTATCATCCTTCTCCTCTTCAATAGAGAGACACAATTTCCGGAAAATGCTAAATAAGATGTAATCTAAACATAAAATGCCTAATGAAAAGCATACAAAATCCAGGAATAGACTGCATATCATTGCTATTTTTGGGGGAAAAAAAACTACTGGAAAAAATGGTAAGAATCAAAATAAATATATATTATGATATATAAGAAATGGCAGTTGGTCAAAATTATAGTTTCTTTTTTACAGTGTGGGTCTATACCATTAAGATAGCTATGAACTGCCTCATCTACTTTTCCTATTCAAGGTAGAAAAAGAAAAACTCCTAAAGTCACATAGCTGAATGATTGTGTTTTCCCCAAATGAACAGAACCACTCCCCCCCCCAAAAAAATGTTGGCGAGTAAATGAAAAAAAAAATATTAGGGGAAAAATGATGCTGTGTGGTCAGATATGTTCCATAGCATTCAAGTCATGCTATAAACCTTTAACATGGATGGCGGCATCTCAGGTTTCAGAGGCTCCATCACTTTTGATAGATGGGGAAAAACTTGCACCTGTTGATAGGCCTCGCAACTTGGGTGTCCTCCTGGATACTCGGCTATCCCTAGAAGACCATCTAACGGCCATGACCAGGGGGGCCTTCGCACAGGTTCGCCTGGTGCGCCAGTTGTGCCCTTTCCTGGACCGAGATGACCTTAGCACAGTCACTCATGTCCTGGTTACTTCCCGCTTGGATTACTGCAATTCCCTCTACATGGGCCTGCCCCTGAGATGCACCCGGAGACTCCAGCTGATCCAGAATGCAGCTGCACGGGTTGTTATGGGAGCCCCTCATTACTCCCATATAACACCCCTCCTGCGTGAGCTGCACTGGTTACCAGTGGTTCTCCGGGTCCGCTTCAAGGTGCTAGTCCTCACCTATAAGGCCCTTCATGACTTAGATCTGGGATATTTGCATGACCTTCTCCTGCCTGCCTCTCACTGTCCTGTTCACTCACATAGGGCAGCTTCCTCAGGGTTCCACTGGCGAGCCAATGACACCTTGCTGTGCCCAGGCGTAGGGCGTTCTCTGTGGGTGCTCCCACCCTCTGGAATGAATTACCTACTGAGCTCCGGATGGCTCCTGGTCTCCGCTCCTTCCGTCGGGACTTGAAGACTTGGCTTTTCAAAAAAATAGGCTGAGACTGATTCCGGGCTTTATTATTTACTACTAATTAATTATTTGGATTAAATTATGATTTTATTGTACTTGTTTCTTAACTTGTGTTTGCCACCCTGAGTCCTTTGGGAGAATGGCGGCATATAAATACATGTAATAAATAAATAAACATACAAAAATTGTCCTGAAAATTCAAGGGCTAAATATAGAGTTTATTGCCTTCCCTAGTATGCTTATTGAGTTGCAGAGGGACAAATTCAAGATGACTTTCAGAAGGTAAACAGAATACTGTAACCTTTTATGTACATTAATGTGATCTAAACAATTTTTAACTCTTCTGAAAGAGCTAAGTTGACACTACTAAATTTTATTTCTTTGACAATATACCAAAACACTACAAAGAGATATATTCAGCAGTTAGGAAGATATTCTGCTTGAAATACATAATTCAGTCAAAGCTATGAATTAGTTATTTTTGAAAGTACAACATTTAAGAGTATCATTTTTTCCTAAAATACAGGAGACAAATCCACCTCACTCTTCACTTCTCCTCAGGGTGGTTTTAGAATTTATTCTATTTCATCCTTCTCAAGGTTTTTCACAACTGTGAGTAGTATTTTCCTAGTATTTTCCATAATCTTTCAATTTTCAGTGACTCCTTACCTCCACTTCATTGTCATTTCCCTCTCAGTGAATGTAATATGACTGCCTCTTTCCCTTAAGATAATTACCCTAATATGCATCTCTAGGAGCAACAAACAAACCTTTAAGAGCATTCATTCACTCATTCTAAAGAAATTTCAGTGTTACAATTTAGCACACAAGATCAATACCAAGTCAAGACCAATTTAATATCAAGACCAAGTCAAGACCAGCATAATAGTCAAGACTAAGACCATGTATGGCACATCCATTGAACACTAAATTATGTTTAAGCAATGGGAAAATGCTTGGAACTGGAGACAACAGCCAACTGGCTTCTGTTGTAGTTAGATTTTTGTAATCTGTAATTCCATTCATATATTCTTCCAGTAAAGTCCATGGTGTCAAAACAGTGAAACCATGTTGTTTTGTGGGAGTAAGCTATTTAGGATTATTATATATACATAGATTGCTACTTATCTGTTCCCTTCTATAGCTATTTGACTATCTGTGAAAAGACAATTAAGGGAAATATATACATTAACACCCCCTTCTTCAAAAAGTGATCTCTTTATTTCTTACAGCTGATTGGTTAAATATAAAGAGCATAACTAACTATTGACTGAAGGGCCCAAAGAGTCTTTTTTCCCCCTGTACAGCCTTCAGATTCATTTCACTTCTGACTCTCAAGTCTCTCAAATTCTCGGCATTCTGGGCGTTAAATAAAGGATATGAAAAGAACAGAATCATCACAAAAGGCTTCACTCAAATGAATGCCATTCCACTGAATAGACTGAAAAGGGCTAACTTGGAGAGCTTTATGGGAGCTTCCATGGCTGTTACAGTTATTGAGAAAGTATGCTAAGAAGTCAATGGTTATTTCTGGAGAAAACACTTTTCATTCTTACCATCTGGTTTAACCATTGACTTTTTTCTTGCCCCCAAGACAAATCCTTTTTAAAGTCTTAAAATATATTAAATATAATACCTGCTGCCATAAGCCTAAGAGGCTTGTATAAATGAAGAATAGAATTTAGGGCTCTGGGAGAGGACAGCATTAAGGTTTAAAATAAGTGTTGATGCCTGGGGCTTTCAGATGACAATTGAAGGGAGGAAAGAACCACCTTAAAATCATAAAATATTAGATGCTTCTTTCAAACTGAAAGAAGGCTGGTGTGAGTCAGGGTCAGTTAGTTATTCTTCCTTGCACATGCCAAAGTTACTTCAGTATTTAAGTATAAATATAAAAACATCTACTCAGGCTAGGAGAATTATAAAGCATACATTTAGTGTAGGCATATTAAGATTTTTTTTTTTAAAAAAATGCAGCTGTGTAAGCAAAACCAGTTATGCACAATACAACATCTCTAAAGTAAAATGAAACATTCACTAGATATAAGCCAGCCCTAGAATAAAAGAAAGAAAAAAGACAGATGCACTTTTATTAAAATACAACATAAGAGATTAGCACATTTATTTATTTTATTTAACAGTTAAAAACAGTTAGACTTAATTATGAATGAAAATAGAATTAAAAACAAACTGTGGAAGAATTGACCAGCATCCTATATACAATATAACCATCCATTCAGTGGTGAAATTCAAAAATTTTCCCTACTGGTTCTGTGGGCGTGGCTTGGTGAGCGTGGCTTGGTGGTCATGTGGCTGGGTGGGCGTGGCTTGGTAGTCATGTGACCGGGAAAACCAACTATCACACTTTACACAAAAATAATACAAAAGCTGCACAACTGACTCACACACAATGCAAAAACAGCTGTACTTCACACAAAATGGCCCCTGCAACAAGCAGGAACCTCCCAAAGTCACAGAGAGCTCAAAAACCTACTATCACACTTTACACAAAAATACCAGTTCAGGCAATAGGTAGTAAAAAAATACTTTAAAAAGTAAAAAAAAAATTCTGAGAATTGCGTGGCACAGCTGATTGTCACAGCTGATCGTCGGAACCTTTTTAAAAACTTTTTTAAAGCATTTTTTTATTACCTATTCGCCCAAACCGGTAGCAAAAAAATGCTTTAAAAAAGTTTTTAAAAAGTTCTGATAATCAGCTGTGCCACGTGATTGTTGAAACTTTTTTTTTTTTTACTTTTTAAAGCATTTTTTTACTACCGGTTCGGGTGAACCAGTAGCATTTTTACTACCAGTTCGAGTGAACTGGCCTGAACTGATAGCATTTCACACTTGCATCCATTATGGAACTGAGAGAATTTTTTGAGAGTAGAAACCATTTTCAATCTTTCTACTGCTTACTTAATTAAGTGTATGCCTATTATATTATCAGCCAGAATAGGCTACTTGTCTGACTAAGGTGAACCAGGCAAATTCAATTTTTTTTCTCTGTTTACAGTTCTTCAAACTATAAAGAACAGCCTAAAATTTGACTGTCCCTTGTCTTTGAAAATTTGTGAATGATGTCCATCTAGAACTGTATGCTGATATTATAACTTCAGGACATTACATAAATGTTTTCCCATAATAATTAATTCATCTTTAGTAAGTGGAAAATTGGTGAAAAACATGTTCATCTTTTAAGCAAAATTAATATTTATGATACCTAAATACAGATGAAGACTTGGGAGAAAAAACCCATAGAAACCATTATTTCCACATTATTGTTATTTTTAAGCAATTATTAAAAAGACATTTTGTATCAATTTTATGGATTATAAATCATATATCTAAGTTCTGCATCAAACATATTTACATACAGTATTTTTGAAGATACAGCTTTATCACCAAATAAGAGATCCATAACCACTATTAGTTTGTGCTAGCCTATATCTTGATCATTTCTGATTAATCAGATCAAATGAGTGAGTAAAATTCACAGAGGTTACAAATTACTTATTTTATATGTAGGTAAAATACACAACAACAAAATATTTTTTCCTAATAGATATTGGAGGAATTATCATATTACAGTCAAAATATTTCATTTTTCTTATGATTCTAGTTGATTTAACAGCAAATGGGACTTTTAAAATACCATATAGTTCTTTAATCTTACCTCACTTTTATGAATCGTACAACTCAAGTAGAACTCTCCAAGGTCCTGGTTTTTGTTTTTTTAAAAAATCTGAATTCTTACATTATCTTCTCCTTTTTCTTATGGATTCTGACTGCAATAGAAAAGAATTTGAACTCAAGAGGCATTTTTCATCATTATAAACCCTTGTAAACAATTGTGTCAGAATGGGAATGCATCAATCTATAATTTGTTTAAACATTTCTGAAAATAAATATTTCCCCTTAGATGTGAATTTTAGAGTAAAAGGAATTGCACACCCCACCTCAGTTGACGAGATCTGTTAATCAAAATATTGTCTGAACAAGACTTTCAGTGCATGGAATTCCAAATGAAGGAGAAAATAAGACTAATGTTCACAATGAAACCTGAGATGGTAATGTTCAATAACATTTTAGTCTTCAAACCACTACATGAAGATTATCAAAAAAATTAATTTCGAATTAAACAAACAAAAGCTATCTATTTTTTTCTAACAATCAGCAGAAAGTTGATACAGGGTTCAGACAGATTGAGGTTAGTATAAGTATATAGTATAATATAATAGCAATGTATGTATAATACTTTCCAACACATAATGGCTAGGTGGAGACAAAGAAAGCCATATAATAATTTGCATGTAGTGTGAACCCTCATTTAAAGAAACATTTGGTTTACCCCCCAACACTTTCACCTTCAGATGCATTATCTAAATTAACTAATCCAAAGACTTGCATTTATTCTTTCAGAAAAGTCCCTTCCTCACTCTCCAACCTTAGTAACTTCACTGAAAGATTTGGGACATTAAGTGCTGAGTTACCACTGGCTTTTTTCAACTATGCTAATTAAATTAAATCTCTTCTAGAGGCAATTGCACAATGAAATCCTTCCCTATGATTGATGTTCCTAATAACAATAATAACCATTATATATAATAATGGAAGTAATCAATAGAAAAGATTGACATAATTATGTCTTAAGATAAATTATATTATTTCCAATAAGCAGCAGTTTTAAGTGATATTGTATTTGCTATTTCCACAGTCACCCCAGGGTTAAAAGGGGAGAAATCATAGTTATGTCAATTATTTTAATTTTGCTACTGAATGTGTTATTCATCCATGTTACTTTTTAGAATTATTATGTATACATTTGCTTTTTCCTATTTTTAGTACCACTTTCTTATGAGTTTTAAATAACTGGTTAGTCAAAGACAGGAATTATGTGTGAGAATATATATCCTACCTTATCTTTTGTATACTTAAGGTTCCTGAATTATTTTTTACAACAGGTGAGGCTTCATATCACCTAACTGATTGTCAAAGAATTTTTGTCAAATTTTTAATTTGAGTGGAAA
The DNA here is from genome assembly GCF_059756535.1 of Pantherophis guttatus. Lineage (NCBI taxonomy): Eukaryota > Metazoa > Chordata > Lepidosauria > Squamata > Colubridae > Pantherophis > Pantherophis guttatus. The sequence continues at coordinate 43,144,641 of NC_142065.1, read as the reverse complement.
TAATAATTGGATTTAACATAAAGTGAATCTAATGCATTTTATTTATTCAAATTTTATCCTGGTTCATCCAGTTTTGATGTACATTCCTCTGCATATAATTCATTGACTAAGTGTAGCCAGTAGTCCAAAAAAGATTGTGTTATGCTGTTTCAGAAAACTCCAATTACATATATTTATCAGTATAGATCTGTTGGAGTTATAGATATGTAGTTGACCCTGAAATGAAGGGCAAGATCCCTTAGCATGATATAAGGACAGTTTACATCTTCACAATTTGCTGAATCTTGAAGAATCATATGCCAGATTTTATCCTTTCCTGTGTGTTCAGATTACAGGATATAAAGACACAATCAATCATATAAATAAACAATGTTGAGTCATGTTAGATAAGACCAATGTTTTGAAATTATGTATTTCAAAATTATGAAAAGAAATAGATGCTTTCCTAAGCAACACAAAAGGACAACCCTGTGTCCTTTTGATCTTATGAAACAAGTGTATCTTCAGGCTCCTAGACTCAGTTACTAAGTTTTGTTTTGGGGATAATGGGTGAGATTTCAACAAAATAAATACTGTGCATTTTCAGATCATTACAATTGCAAAGGTAAAGTATTCAGGGCAGAAAAACAAGTTCCTTTGATAACGAGTGATAAACTATATTAGTAAGTCAAGAACAGCTTCATTGACTTTCTCTGTATCTGTATCCCAGAACAAAAATCAAAGCATAAATTAGCAAGCACACATTTTTTAAAATATTAAAAATTGAATTGTAATTGTCATGCTACATTTTCTACCCTGATTCTGTAAATTATAGAAAATGACAGTATGTAATGATAGCAGATGAAATGAATGAGTTTGAATTCTTAAGTAATAACTTTATAAAAGCAAGGGAGCATTTACATTAAAAATCTCTACTTTAGATACTAGGATATAGCTGTCAGGTTGACCTTGTTTGTTTGTTTTTTTATAATATAACTTAAAATATAACTTCTTTTCTCAGAAAGATGATAGTTTAACAGATGTAGTATCAAACTGATTTGGGGATAGTAATTTTAGAGTTGTGTCCTCATAAAATTCTGTGTTATTGAAAGATAAATCAATTCTAGGGATGACCAAGGACTGAAACAGAACAGAAGTAGCAATGCCATCTCTTACACTGATAAAATCTATGCCACCTGCTACTGTGATAGTTCAACTGAAGTAGTGAAGAACAAAGCTGGAAAGTGCAAGTAGATCAAGGCTCAATATTGTCTCCAGGAGTAATTTGTGAAATCATTTTAGTGATGCCATTAAAATATTTTTTGGGAAACTTCAACAAAATAGACCAGCCACATCAGTGAGATTTGAGAGACTCAAATCAAATCACACAATCAAAACCTGGTTTTACTCTAAGCATGATGACATTATCTTTCTTATTTGGAAACTACATTTGGAAGCCAATATGCCACAATAAGATTGAAGATAGCTTCTGTGCTGACAGTTTCCTGACTTCTTTTCTTTTCCCTTTTCTTTATTTTTCTCCGGGAACATGGTATTTAGGAACAGTGGAAGTTAGGGATAAACTGCAAGCTGTTTTAGTCTTAAATTCCCTAATGTATCTTTGCAAAAGTCATATTACCTCCTCAGTGTCAATCTTCCCATTCCTTTCCCCAGCTCCTACCCACCTAATGTTTCAAAAGCTTGCAAATGCAACAGGGGTGGGTTCTAATTTTTTTTACTACTGGTTCTGTGGGCGTGGCTTATTTTGTGGGTCATGTAATTGTCATGCTACATTTTCTACCGTGATTCTGTAAATTATAGAAAATGACAGTATGTAATGATAGCAGATGAAATGAATGAGTTTGATGGATATGTGACAATTATTTAGGATTTAGCAGAGGTACTGGTCTACCAGGTTGTACTGATCTACCCATTTATTTTTGCAGAAACGTTTGGTGATGTCATATAGTCACCGCTACTGGCTCAGTGGAACCGGGCCGAACCGGGAGGAACCCACCACTGAAATGCAAGTAGATAAATAAGTACCACTTCGGTGGGAAACTAACAGTATTCCATGTGCCTTTGGCATATGACCACAAAAAATGTCTTCAGACAATACTGGCTCCTTCAGCCAAGAAACAAAGATGAGCATCATGCCCTAGAATTGGACATGACTAGACAGGGAAACCTTTACCTTTATCTTTTTGTTGTAATGGATTAAAAAAAAAGGAAGGAAAATTCTCAGTTTATGATATTCAGTTATCAGTTAATAGGCTGAATATGCTATAGGGGGGTTTAACTAGTTCCTACTCCTGGGCAAAAGAGTGGAATACTAGAAATGTGGTTCATCCTGTTTATCAATTTATAATCAACTGTTTGATTATACTACTAACTAATAATTCCTGTGATCTCAACAGATTCACACAACATTAAAAATTTGTTCTTTGGCTTAGCCATTCCCTTTTCTGACAACACAGAGTAATAGCAAAGAAACTCAGTTTAGGTTTAATCACAAATACTGAAACAGCAAGCAAGCAATTTTGCATTAATATATTAAAATCATAAAAAAAATATTTATGAGTTCCAGACTCTAGTGGGATGGCCAAACTGACCTTGTCTTACTCCTTTGCCAACATGACACCAATCTGTTTTGCCATATTCAGTCTAGATTGTCTCTTCCTTTGCATAGGTTTGCATGAGGTCAGTGAGTTGTTCTGGAATTCCTATTTGAATAAGTGCATTCCATAGCTTGTTATGATTGATACAAGCAAAATAAAAATTTATACTCAATGAAGCACATATTGATTTCTTTTTAGTATTCTTTGGCTTATTCAATTATTCAACATGCAGCAGCAGTAATATATCTTGTTCCTTATTTTTTTCTGAAACCAGTTGAACACCTGACAGTTTTCTTTCCATATAGATTTCTATTTTGCCTTGCATGGATTCTAAGCATTTGTTTTCTGTGAAGTTAAGAATATTGTACAATAGTTTGCATACTTTCTTAAGAGTTATTTCTTTGATATTTATATGTTGCCTAACCTTTTCCAATCACTTGGCCACTATGTCATTCTCCAGATACTCTGGCATAGTTTGGTTTGAATCTTACTGATTCATCTTCTGTTGCTTGTTATATTTCTTCAGATTACAGTCATCCATGTATTTTACAACTTGGCAATGCCTATAATTATTAACTAACTTCATATTTTAATGCTAAAGATTCTTGCAAGTAGAGAATATCTTCTAAAGCAGGGGTATCAGACTCAATTTCATTGAGGACCACATGAGGGCTGTGTTTGACCCTGATGGGTGGGTGTGGCCAGATTGGGTGTGGCTAGCTTGACATCACTCATGTCAGGGGGCACCTATGGTGGCCTGAGGGCTCTGCCACGAAAACAGGCTCCCGAGCTCCATTTCTGGCTGCGACAGTCTCCTGAAACCCTCTGCCAGCAAAAATGGAGCTCTGTTTTTGCTGGAAGAGGTACCGTGGGCCAATCCTTTGCTATTCCCAGGGCAGCCCCGTGGGCCAGATCTAAGCACCCCATTGGCTGGATCTGGCCCACAGGCCTTGATTTTGACAGCGTTGTTTTAAAGTATCACAGATGTTGACATGTCTACTATATAGAATTTCAGTATATGTCTTCCATGTTTGTTTGGGGTTTTAAATTTGTTTTAAGTTTGGGGTTTTAAATTTGTCGGGGCCAAAATTATTTAATTTGATTTTATTCTATTTTTGTATGTATGTGTTTTTTATTGTTTGGCTGTGCACCGCCCTGAGTCCTTCGGGAGTAGGGCAATATAGAAATCTAATAAAATAAATAAATAATAAATAAATTTGTTTGATTTTCTTTGAATCAGTTTATTTCTGTTCACTGGTATCCTTTAGTTTACTAATTTGAGATTTAAACTCCCTTCTGTGCTCACAGATAATTCTTTGTAAAAATTTCTTTGCTTTTCTCTGTATGTTTCTATCTGCAGTTTTATTCAGATTGTATTATAATATGGCTTCTTGTATCTTCTAACAGGTTTCTAAAAGCATTTGTTTTTTGGTTTGACTTCTCTTTTTGAAAATTCCTGCTATCTCTTTTGACATCCTGTTGGATTTTTTTTTGTTTGTTTGTTTCTTGGGTTTTTGCAGTCTCTTTTTAAATTATCTGTAACAAATTCTTTCATTTTATTCAAAATCAAAGTACTGGTTCCCTATCAATGAGTTTCAGAACTTCAAAAGGATTCATATTCTCTTTGAAAATGGTGGATATGTGCTCAGTATCATATAATGGACTTGGCTTTGTTCTTCTGCTTTACCTTGACTTAGAATCTGCACATGATATCTGTTCCACAGTCACTCTTGGTCACATCTTTGTGGTTATAACTAAGTTCTTCTATCCACTTGTACCAATCACAAAATACATTTATTTATGTTCATTACTTCCAATGATGGCCATACATACATTGTTTTGGTTGTTGGAAGATTGTCTTCTTGATAATCTGGAATTGAATGAAGAATTGACAGAAACTGACAAACCATTCTCTTGATTTATTATGGTGTTCTAGGTCATAAAATCTAATTAAATTTTCCTCCTTCCTCCTTAATATTTTCAAGTATGGAATTCTAGTCTACAACCACAAGCAGCACATCTTGCACGCAAATTCTTAATTTTAGACTGAACTTGACCATATAATTTGTCAACCTCTTTTTCTTCTACATTAATGATTAGAACATAGACTTGGATAGCTGTCCTACAAAAGAATTGTCCATAACATCAATTGATATTATTATAATTGATTATATTGTATCCAGGTGCTGTCTTTGCTATAGGTTTCTTTGTTTTGAAAGCAACACCATTCCTTCTTAGGACTTCCTCAGTAGCATGCCAAGTGTCCTTTGACCTGAGACCTCATCTATTATAGCACTATATCGTCAATCACTTTCTATTAGCTGTAATTTCTTTATAAAACATAGGAACGATTTACCAATGCTTTCATATATGCAATATGAAATCATGTCTTTACTATTGTCCCAAAAGTGATAAACTATATCCTGCTTATTCATAGCTGTGACTACATTGCTGTGGTCCAATGTTCTGTAAATGCCTGTTTGCTTTATCTAGATAGCTGGAATTATCTTCGTGACCTGGATGATATACTCACTTTATAAATTCCGGGTGATTTTTGCTCATCCCTTTCACAAATAGTCCCACTACCAGCCTAAGGAAACAACATAGTAGGACTTAGGAGAGTGTAGGGGAGATGCCAAAGTTTAGGTAAGTTATGCAATATACTTGCTACAATCCCTCCTACTTCAAAATTATATCATACATTCATGAAGAATTTCCACTGACAAATTTAGTCTGAACTAATCGTAATTGGCCATTGATGTATTTCCATTCGTCTGGGTTATGTTACATTACAATATCACATCCATTTGTTTTCAAGGGATAATTTAAAAATCCATAAGGTGGGAAGTTTTTTGTCAATAGGTACAAATCACAATGAGGCAGACTATAGCCTACAAAAATGTAGGTGTTTACTTTTTTAAATTTTAGCCTTGTTCTTATAGAACAAATCATTTTAAAAGTTTGTTGTTCTGTATGGAGGACTTTGGAAGTGTGATTGTGGATAAAACTTTTGTTTTGATAAAATGAAAGTAGAGGGGTAATATTTTATGCACAGGTTTTGATAGTGTTGCCTTAATTCTATTACATGCTTCCTTTTTCATGTTACATCCCAAACAGACATATTCTGTAATTTCTCCTTTTTACAATCTCTAACAATCTCCTTTTTAGAGAGTGACCTTAAATTTTATTAGAATATATCAAGTCAGTAGAAATTTTACCTTCTCTTCTCAGAGGTGGCAACTATGTTAGAACCTAATATGCTTTCTTGATGACTAATAAATTGTCTGAAGCAAATACAAGACATCTTTAGCTACTAACATAGATTACGTGGTAATAGATATTAGCAACAGAGCAACCTAATGCTAGAAACTGCTTTCTTTCTTGCTTCCTTTGTTGCTTGCTTGTTTGTTTCCCAACAAGCACAAATATAATACTAATAAATGTTTTTCTAGGATGGGTGAAGATACAGAAACATATTATGCCAATGCTATCTTTAATTAGAGGTCTAGAAGTCATTCACACATACCCTTATACATCATATGTGTGTGTGCATGTGAGATATTTAAGAAAGATATTTTTAAAACTCTAAACAGGAAAAGTCTGACAAAATAAGGCTATGCATGTTTCTAAAATAATGGCATAATTCAGAACTTGCACTGAAATAAGCAAGAATGTATATGCTATTCATTAAAGCATCTGGTCTTTCTTCAGGCTTCCATATAAATATGTGCCTGATTTAAGACTTATGCTGAGTTTAATGAGCCAACTTAATAAAACAGACAAATATAGCAAAAGCAGTGAGGTCACTTTGCAATATAGGCACTTTCTTAGGCCAAATTCTGAGTTTTAATGAGCCTGAAACAAACAGGAAATTCCCCCAATTCCAATTTCCTGGATCTAGCAAGACTGAACATTTGCTCCAAAGTAAGGTCAACCAGAAGTGTCAAAATTTGCATGTCACTCAGATCAAAGTTGTGTACCTTTGTAAATGTGTGCAATGTCAATGCATGCACACAAAAGCTGTGATCACAGCAGTGCTCTCACCTTCTTTCAGGCTTGATCCCCTTCAGGTGCTGCTGGACCATGGAAGTAAACTAGAGGGGAGAATAACATTTTTGTATGCTGGTGGAAAATTATAGAGATGTTCATACTAACCTTGTGATAAAGAGAAAGAAAAACTATTTGCTTCATGACAGATTGTCATTCAGTGTTAGAGTACCATTTTGTTCTATTTTGTTATAGTGGAAGAAAAGTTCTTGTCAGAATTACTTAGTTTCACTCTGCAAAAGTTTGAAGCTAAATATAATTCTGTTGTTATAGATAAAGTAGGTTTTAAATGAATAGGAACTATTATTATCAGGTTCTGAGGTTTTAACAAAATTAAATTGACTTGCCAGTATGAACAAGAAAAGCCACAAGCAAGCAAAAAAAGCCAAAAGGTCGTCTTAAATGATAATAGTAGATCATTTCACTGACCTTGGCTTTTAGCTGCCTGACCCTAATTAGCAATTGGATTGTAGCTGAAGGAAGCTGCAAGATTCTCTCAACCATGCAAATTCCAAGCAGAGTTTTATAATTTGCCATTTAGTTTGAGAAGAGATATATCTGTCTGAGAGGAAAGAAATGTAAATGTCCTTGAAGGCATATGTATATATTTAGCTGTTTTCACAAGAGATCTCTTAAATAGAGAGGGCTGATTTCCCATTACTCAATACAATTAAAATCTATCTGTAGTTTAAAAACAATTTATGTATTCACTTACATTAAAATGTAATATATTCCTAAGTGGGTGGTAGAAGAAACAGTATTAACAGCATTTTTAAAAATTTCTTAATATTCTTACCCTAATTAAAATCAAGTGAGCTGTTCTTCTGTTGTTGATTCTGGGAATGTGTATTTGAGTGGGATTATTGCTTTATCCTGGGTGCCATGAGTTTTATGTTGTGGTTGTATGTTTGTACAACAGATAGATGATAGATAGATAGATAGATAGATAGATAGATAGATAGATAGATAGATAGATAGATAGATAGATGATAGGTAGATGACAAACAGACAGACAGACATTCTTGTAAGCCATGAAACATGAAAGATGGATATAAAACTGAAGAGTTTAAGAGGTAGTGAGCACCTATTATACTTTCCAGACCATTGTAAGCTAAAGACCAATTTTTCTTTGAAGTGAATTATATATTATCCTAGCTTCAAGAGGACTTTCTGTAGTTCAGAGAATTAGACTAGGATTTTGAACTGTTCACACTTGTCGCTGGAAATAACTTTCTAATTGGATTGTGATTTATTTATTTATTTATTTAAATTTATTGGATAACCAACTCTAGTGGATTCTAGGCAGTTTACAAAATAAGAAAAAAAAATATCACAGCTAAAGATAATCAAAAAGACATTCCAGACTAAAATAATGCCTTTTTTTAAACCCTCACATATATAACTTTAATATTCTTCAGCAGCAAAATTTAATATTGATTCTGATATGATATACTATATGGATATCACTTTGAAGGAAGAGAATAAAAATTGCTTAGATTTGGGTTTTTTTTTTTTTTTTTTTGCCACGCATTGATCAAGAATGCATAATACCACTCCCTACCCACATCCAGGACACCTTGTTCTGTTACACATTAAAAGTGGTGTTTTCTGACTTGTGCTGCTTCAAATTGGGCTGCCTAGTTACCTGTTTCTCATATATCTTCATTCCAACTAACTACTGTGTACTTCGGTAGAAATACCTACTCTCCTCCAGTCACTAATTGCTGCTTTCTGAGGTCAATTTGTTTTCCTTTCCCTTTTTAGAAATTTATGATGAAACAGTGAACAAGGACCATCTAATAAAAAAAATGAAAATAGCAAAGGGTCTACTCTTTTCCTTTTCTAGCCCAAATAACAGGAGTAAGGAAGAATGGTGGTGATTTTTTTTCTTTTTTAATAAGAGGGTGAATCCACTGATTAGGGCCAATGATAAATGTGTCCAGACAGAACCTTAAGCATCTCTTGGGCCATAGCATTTCTTAAACTAACTTCAAAAGTAAGCCCTAGCATGGTTTTACATGTGTACTCCCAAAATAAACCCTACTTAAGGATTTACCACTACCCCTTCCTCACAGCGGCGGCACTAGTGCTCTGCACGGCATCCTGCCCCACCATGAGCAAACAGAAGAATTAGGCCTGGGAAGAATTAGGCATGGGGAAAAAATAAGTCACCCCCAAAAATAAGCCCTACTGCTTATTTTGGAGCCGAAATGAAAATAAGTCCCAGTCTTATTTTTGAGGAAACATGGTACGTATTATGTGCATAAGCCTCCCAGAATCACTTGGTTGGGTTGGGCAACTAGAAAGAAGGGAGAACCCTATATTTGGTTCTGAGATGTAATTTCTTGTTCATATTATAAAAAGACAAAGAAAGCATATTGGAAATCCTCATTTTAGACATTTTAGGACACTGGGAATTTTATATCCTAGCAGGTCTTCTTTGAAAAGAAACAGTCTATGATTTACAGTATGTTTTTATCATTATTAGAAAAATAACCATACCTATTTATGGCAAATAGTAAATTATATTCCAATGATTCCTGGATGAGCTGACCAAGGGAAATGATTCGAAATATTGTTAGTATGGGCTCCCAGAATAGGGTATTATTAATTTTGAAAAAGAGCTAAGTATTTTTATTTCTTCACACTTTTCTTTTCCCATCTCTCTGCATTTGCTTTCATAAATATAACTTATGGCTATTTAATGAAGCCAAAATATCTGATAAATTTTCAGAAGTGGCTGCCAATCCATTGAGACAATCTCAACATGCAATTTTATGTTTTATTTCTCCAGGCTAGATTTCCTTTCTCTCTCTCTCTCTCTCTCTCTCTCCTCTCTTTGCCTTTTAAAATTGGAACAGGATGAATATTTTATTTTATTTATGTAAAACATTTCTGAGTCACAAATCATTTGTAGCACAGAGCAGAGCACTACACTTAGTCTGTCCATCTGTGCACATAGGAATATGATAATGAACTTTTTAAGACAATGACTTATAAAATCAATTTCCCCCCAAACTCAATTTTAAAATTAGAGAAAATGTTTATCTTACGTTCAGATTTTTTTCTTCATATTTTTGTTCTTCATTAATTCTCTCAGACCTTTATTAAAATCAAATAAATCTTTTTGTTAGATTTACTTTTTTTCCTTTGCCATGTGTTCATGTGGATAAACTTATCCTTAATCTAAATGTGCGGAATAAACGCACCTTTTTCTCAGCAGATATCATTCTCATTTATTCTTATGGTTTCAAATGGCCCAGTTGTTTTTGTGTGCTCACCTGTTTCATTCCCATTGATTCATGTTATCCAGAACAATTTTATTTTTGTTTTGGAATGCATTCATCCAGAATGTTTTACAGTTTTCCCCAAATTCATATCCGATACAACTACCACTAAACTATGCACTTTTATTTGCACCCATTTATAACATTTTCAATGAAATAAATTCATAGTTTTCATTTTTCTCCTTCTACTTACATGTAATTAAATCTAGTTTTTTGCTTCCCTGCCTACAGTCATTAAATCCATTCCAATCATACCACCTTCATTTAAAACTATTAATCCTTGTCCTTTCTTTTCATTGTACAAACACACAACGCATATTTCTTTGTTTCGTTTCATTTGTGGATTCATATTCTTTATAATTTACACGTGATATTCCAAATCACAATCTCCCGTAAGCCATTATTATTGCAGATAGGCCCTTAGATATTAAGTTCTTAAAATGAAAGACTTGAAGGGTACAAAAACATACTAAGAAATGAGAGTAGTAGAAGGTTTTTGTTGTTGTTGTTGTTGTTTATTTATATGCCGCCCTTCTCTGGAGACTCAGGGCCGGTTACAAGATGTTAAGCAATAGCCTTCATACTTCTGTATATTTTATACAAAGTCAGCTTATTGCCCCCACAAACCGGGTCCTCATTTTACCTACCTTAGAAAGGATGGAAGGCTGACTCAACCTTGAGCCTGGTGAGAATTGAACTCACAGTAATTGTAGGCAGCTGAAAGCTAAATACTACCTTTAACAGTAGCATTAGTCTGTTGCGCCACTCAGGCTTCCTCAGCAGATGTATTTCTGCTGAGATGACATGCCTGCAAGTTGGGAAACTGTTGAAATTTATGTGTGCTTATTCACAGAAATACTTTCTCAATGACTAACCCATCTATCTGTAAAGAAGACCTGATCCAGGGGTGTTTCAAGGAGATGATGATTTATTTATTTATTTATTTGTTTAAATTTCTATACCGCCCTTCTCCAATATAGGACTCAGGGCGGTGAACAGCCAAAGTAAAAACAAGACATACAAAATCTAAAAACTGTTTAAAATAATTAAATAATCTGGCCGTAATTAAAAGATTCCAATTTAAAATCAGTTTAAAATTTTAAAATTTTGATGATGATGATGATGATGATGATGATGATGATGATGATTTTGTTTTTAGGTATGAGGAAGAAAACCATCCAACAAATATTATTTTCATTTCTTTCCTCTATTGACATTTTCTGTGATATGCTCTCAAGTTTCACATCAGTAGATGGAAGGGAGGAAAATAGTAAAATCAGCATTGCCCACACTTTAAAGGGCTGACATACATTCCTGTCCTTTCAACTGAAAGAAAGAAAGTATATAATTTATTCTCTAGAGTTTTTTTCCTTCAAAAATCTATAATATTTCAAGGGCTGACAAGAGTGCGCTTGAACAAGCATTGTTATCAATACATATATTGAGAAATAATCGTCTGTGGGTGTTTCTGCATCCTAGAGAGCTGCTATCTCCAGCTGATGTCTTTCGACAGTTTTCCTTGAATCTTGAATCCCAATATATGTTCCAAATGATCCCACCCATGCAAGGTTACCTATATTTACTAATTTAATCTATATAGAAAAGGCGGGCATGTTCAGAACAGTTTTTCTTCTTATAATTCTAGTGAAGACCAAGGTGAAACTAAACACTGAAAATTTCAGACCAGAAAAAGAAGTGTTGTGAATAAAACATAATTAAATTATGGCATGGTATGCTGCTATGGAAATTAGACACATTCACAGAACATATACTAGTTAATGAGTAGGAATTATAGTATCTATAAGCTAGGTTTCTCATAGATAAGCTTTTAGTCCAGTGGTGGATTGCTCCTGGTTCGCACCGGTTCACAAGAACCGGTAGTAAAAAAATTTAGTAGTTCGGAGAACCAGTAAGAACATTGGCTGGCCACGCCCCCAAACCGGTCCTCAGCCCGGTTGCTGCTTGCTTATCCTGCCCACCTCATCAGAGGCTTTTTAAAAAAACTTTTGAAAGCATTTTTTCTACAACCTCTTCGGCTGAAAAAGTGCTTTTCAAAGTTTAAAAAAAAAGCCTCTGATGATCGCGCGGCTCAGCTGGGATCTTCGGAAGCTTCTGAAAACATTTTTTCTGCAGCCTCTTCAGCCAAGGAGGTTGTAGGAAAGAAAATCCCTTTAAAAGCCTCTGGCAATCCCAGATAACTTGCCTGATCGTCAGACGCTTCTAAAAGCATTTTTTTCTGCAATCTCTTAAGGTTGTAGAAATAATGCTTTTAAAAATAAAAAAAGAAAAAAGAAAAGTTGGCCATACACACCCAGTCACATTACCCCCCAAGCCATGCCCACAAAATAAGCCACGCCCACAGAACCAGTAGTAAAAAAATTTAGAACCCGCCCCTGTTTTAATCTATTTAACCAGTTCTGGTTACAAACTGTTACCAGGTTCAGAAGAGAACTCTAGGAGCTGTACACACACTGATGAATATATGTGGATTGGAGTAGGACCAACCATTAAACTCCAACACTCTTTCCCAACTACGTACATTGAATCTCAAGACTGAATGGTTTATATGTGCCTGAGTTGCAGCCCTTAAGTAAGAAATATCTACTATATTTATTAGCATTCCTGTTGTACCTCTAGGAAAATTTGTCAGGTTTCTTTATGAACTCCATATGAGATAAACGATTAATATTTCAGCCATCCAGAAATAGGAACCAGATTAGACACGAAGCACTAAGCTTTGGGGTTTGAATATTAAAGCCATTAGTGCAAGTTATATGCAACAAATATAGCCTTCTGCACAATTAAAATTATTTGCCAGGATTTAAGCCAGAGAAACTCACACAGCTTTTAGTCTATATGTTAAAATAGCATTGTGTGTACTGTATGCCTCTGGAATGTATATTGAATACATTTTCCTTGATTTGCTGTATAGGTGCCCTGAAATGCACTGGGAGCTGTGCTATGAATTTCTCACAGTATAAGCAAATTAAAGCACTGGTGCAATGGATCAACTTCTTGGTTTTAGTACTTTGTCTCAGTGAAGCTTTCTACAAACTGAATAAAGAAAGTACTCTAATTGTTTTCTATTTAGATAATGGTTCATTGGGCCTGATTGTTTATAGCATATCTTTGCTTTATAATTTGATTACAATTTGCTAAGCAATAAACTATAGATAGATGTGTATTATTCATATTTTTCAATTTCATACAGTTACAGCCCAATCCTACATCAGAAATGTTTTCTTAAAATTCAAACAAAAAGTTCTATTAGTTTACATCAATGCAGTTTAATGCACCCTTTCTAAATTTTCAAGATGAGGTGTAGTTTTATAGTATTTATGTACCACTTCATGCATTTTTGTTCTTCACACACACACAAACACACACACACACAGAGACCAACTGAAGAGAGCTATACGTACAATTCCCTACATACACAAAGTGACTGAATAGTGCTAGGTTGAGTTAAAAGTCACAGCATTAACTGGTTCAAAAATAAATTAGCAGAGGAATGTTTTCCAAAATATAAAGACATATCTGTAAAAAAGCCTCCCAAACTATAGAGCAGGGCTGAGAATGCAAGAGGAATTATATCACATACAGGCCTTAGATATGATTAAGATGAACATAATTCAAACACAAACTTATGGCTGAGGATAGTTCTAAGTAAATTTGAATCCACAGGACAACAAAACTTTGATTCTGATTTTTAGAACATATCAGATTTATATTTAACATAGATTCAACCGACTCAGTGTCAACATGGCCAGGCCTTAATCATTTTGAACATTTAGCACTGGGCAGCTAATTGTGAAACCTTTGAGTTTATTCTAGGAACTTTTTTTTCACTACATCTTTACAAAAGCAATTTTTGGATGATTTTTTTCCAGCTTGGCTCCATTCTGCTTTAAGATTGATAACTTAGTTACAATGAAAAATCACACCGTGGTTTCAGAGAAGTTATACAAGTGACAGTTTTCCTCACACTCCCAAAATATTATTGAGAAACACTGTGCATTGTCTTTTTGTGTGACAATCAACATAGCAGAAAGTACTTGCCTCCCTTTCTCCTTTTGCAATGCAAAATGTCATGAAAATACATTAATGCTCCTGCTTTGACAGCTCTCTAAACCAACAGCGGAGTGACTATCTATTGGAATTTCACAGGTAGCTTCGTTGACACTTACTGACCATTATAGTTCAGCTACTGCAGATAATGCTCTTCATATGTAATGTCTTACCCCTGTTTTAACATCCTGACACAAAATTGCCTCATTATAGCACTTCAGTCAAGCAGTTAAACAACTAAAGGTTTCCAGGAGGTGGATGAATAAGCAATAAAAGAAGCTATCTTGCCTAAAGTTTATTGAGGGAATCCCTTGCTCAGTTTTAATCATAATGTCTCTTTAAGCACAGGATACTTTATGCAATTTCCCAGTGGCCAAACCATTTAAGCAAGCTTTAGTTGGGTATACTGTGTTTCCCACTTAATACAAGGAACCTGAGCCTGGTCTATGCTTTACTATAATGGGGTGGAAACTCATTAAGTAACCCTTGTAGAAACAAAAGACTGTTCATTACTTTTTTTTCCAAGATGCTGCCTGGGAAGAACTGACTATTAGCAGGGACACAGAACTAGTTACCTGTTGTGTTTTCAGGATTGACGGAGCTGAAAATGTTCACAGAGTTTGTAGAAGATAACGTCAGGCATGGGAAGCCAAAAATGACACATATAAAAGCTCAAAGCAGTTTTTTATTGCATTGTTTGCCTATAGGCAAAATCTTCCCAGACCAAAGTATACTCTGTATAACTATCTGATAAATGCTGAGAAGAAATTAGGGAGAATCCCTTCTGTGCCATTTCCTGCAAAGCAATAATTCAAGATTGATGTTTCTGTTTATTCCTTCTTCTAGTAACTCAGCACCAGATTCCATCACAGTTATGTTAGTGGTGGTGTTGGGATGTACAAAATTACTAATGGAGAACTAAAGGAGTACAAAATAGAATGAATTTGCCTACTTGTGGAATTATCAGGAAGTAGATACCAGCCAGGTCTGGCATACATTTGGTGCAGTGGTGGGTTTCAAATTTTTTTACTACCGGTTCTGTGAATGTGGCTTGGTGGGCGTGGCAGGGGAAGAATACTGTAAAATCTGCATTCCCACCCCAGTCCAGGGCAAGGTTACTGCAAAATCCCCATTTCTTCCCGATCAGCTGGGACTTGGGAAGCAGAAACTAGATGGGGTGGGGCCAGTTAGAATTTTTACTACCGTTTGGTTCTCCAAACTACTCAAAATTTCCACTACCAGTTCTCCAGAACTGGTCAGAACCTGCTGAAACCCACCTCTGATTTGGTGGCATCAGTAGAGAAAAGACTGAATGGAATTTTTCAGTCTGAACAGGGTGGTGGAAAATCTTGTTTCTGGGATCTGTTGAAGCTTCTGCCTCAGCTTAGAACACAGCCCCAATTGCTCCTATCACCGCCAGATTTAAAAAATCTGTAAAACCGAATATTCATAAAATCTCTTAAATCTTTGCCACATGCAATTTATATAGCAACATTGACACTGGTAAGATTCATGCCACTGCATTAGCCTGCTCTCATCCCATGCTGATAACAATAAGAAAGCATGACACTTTAAATCAGGGTTCCCCAAAATTTATCCTTATGTACAACCAGGATGGGGTCTTCTGTGTACAACTTTCTATTCAGCCTTACCATGGTGAAGTCTAAGTCCGTGATACACTTGATTTCCAATCCTGGCTAAAGTAAGCTACTCTGTATAAGCTCCCATTCAGAAGCACTCACCCCCCCCCCCAAATAGTGCCATCAACTTCACATCCTCTGCAATTGGTGGAATAATTGATGCTCTAATACACCAAGTGATAAAGAGCAACTCCAAATGTTCAGCTTTATTCCATTACACCAAATGAGCCACTTCATAAAGCATGATCTTGCAAAGAGATTAAAGTCTAACTGGTAATGGGTTATTGTAGTTTCCCACCCAGACATAGGACAAGTATCCCTGGAACACCCTCAGAAACAGTAGAAACAGTAGAAATCGATTGTGCTCAGGGATACAGTGGCACAGCCTGTGATAAGGCTCAACAAAGCAGGTGGTATATTAGCCATTTTTAAGGCAACCTCAATGTCATTTGTTTTTAAAAAGTGTATAACACCATACAATGTAGTAGTGATATAATAAACAAGGGGGGAAAAAAGGATATTCATAAAGAAAACAAAAAATCCAAATTGGTTTTCAAGATTTGTTTTTTATTTATAGTTCCAGCTTATATGCTAAGCCAAAAATAAGCTAGCTATCATGGCCCTTACAATTAAAAAAGAACTGAGCAGTGAGAGAAAAGGTGAAAGACTGGATGGAAAAGAGTGGTCCAACTACACAAAATGGTGACAGAATTATTTGAAGTCACAATATTCTTTGACATAGAACATGTCACATCAGACAGCATCCCCCATGTGATCAATGTGTTTTACACTGCCTGCCTGCAAACTCCTGAACTGAGACAAAAAAAGGAAACTATGACTATCAACTTTAGGTTGATCACAATTGTAGACTTACCTCAAGAAACATAGGAGGAGGCATAGGACAAAAGACCATTGGGTAAAATGTGTGAGTATCTTTGTCAGGCATTTGATTAAATATTGTACATGGGATAATTAAATATGTGCATGATTATTCACAGTTGTGATGTTCCAAGCTCATATATAAAAGCTTTTTCTCTTATATAAGAACAAGTTAGACATAAATGTATATGTTGTTATTTTTTCTAAACATTGTCCACTCTTGTTCTCTATATTGTGTATACTGGAACCTTATGGCCCTGTAGATCATAGTTTAATATTCATCAAATTGCCACTGTGTGCAGTACTAATGCTCCTGAAAAAAAAGTGACATAAATATTAGAGGCATTGGCTACTCCGATTGCCATGCTGCGTTGGAAAAGACCAACAACATTTCAGTTGCTCCTCATCGTTCTGCCATCATATAAATTGAAACTGACCAAATTACCATTGATACAAATTAAAAACAAATAAAAAAGGTACACAAACTGATTCTTCGAGTCCAAACTCCATTACAAACTGATTTACTGTGCAGTGACCTGCTATTGTCTGCCTTGAGAAAGCACTGGATGCAGATCCTATCACCCTCATGGACACGTCTCATCCCAGTCAATAAGCTATTTAACTTAATGGGAAACTGTATTGATGGGACTAAGAATACAGCTTTAAGAGGGGTAAGAAGAGAAAGAAAGATACAGCTGCAAAACACAGATAAAGTCTTCAACTTGAAGGTGGGGGTAGAATTGCTCATTAGATGTTTCCCTTTCGTTATCTCATTAATTAAAGTCCAGAGAAATCCTTGCTGGATTTAGGAGAGTCCAAGTACTTGCAATAAGGACTTGGAGAGATGATTATTTTAGAGCATTTGTAAAGAATCATGGTTTGCTTATTTATTTATGAGATTTATAAGGCTGCCCAAACAATGTGTGGCACACAGCATAAAAAAGAAACTGAAGAACACCCCCACTCAAAAAATCAAAATCCATCATATACATTAATCATATACAATATATAAATATAAAATTTAAACGGTACTATATGTAAAGAAGGTTTTCCCTTTTTTAATGACTGAGCACAAAACAAAACAAAACAAATAAAACCTTTGCCATGGCCTTTGGGCCAGAAAGTACAATAAAATACATGGACCTATAATTATTAATAAAACTTTAAAACATGAAACATAGTTGGCTGCCAATAAAAAGTTAAATGAGTGAGCACTTAAAAGAAAAACACCAGATCAATCATTTTTTCATATATTCATTTTTGTATGCTAATATCAGAAATATTAGGTGTAATCTGAAACTATACAAATAAATAGTTATGTTTAGGAGAAGCAGAAAGGACAAATGATGAAATGGTCATCATGAAAACCATATCAGAATGCACATACAAAAGAATAAAGTCTGCCTTGTGATGTGTAATTCATGTTCCACAATATTTTTCTTTTCATTGTTGGTAATACATGTTTTGTGTATGCACACACACACACAACCCCCCCCCCCCAAATGTGGCTTACTTTGTTGTCTTATACTTCATATTTTTACACCATTAGTTTAAAAGGAGTAAGATTTATTCAATCACATCCTCGGTCCTGCAAATAATACATCATTAGATATATATTTTTATACGCAAGTTGTTGATTAGAACTTCAAATACACAGATGAACAGTTTATCAAAGGAAATGCAAAGGAAATGCTTGCAAGTCTTTGAGTTTCCCCGCTGCTATTCATCACCAAAAATCATGGGATAAGAGTAAAATTGAAGGAGCCTGATATTTTAGCCTGTTATTTTAATTTATGGTGTCTCCATACCATCTACTTATGAAGACCCAAAGCAGTTGTTGAAGTCTACATGACTGTGCTCTTCAGAATCAGAGACTTCAAGATGAATTAAATAGCCATGCAGTGATAGAACAGGTACTTGATCATATGGACATTTCTAGGACAAAACAACAGCAACAATAGTTTATCTCTTATACCCTCATTTCTGAAAGCTTAAAGCTTAATGTCTATGGAGATTCTCTGTCATCCAGGTCATGGTTATCCAAAAGGTGCTTTTTCAAGTGGCAACTGGATTCTCTGGTTTTTCTTTGAAGACATTTTGCTTCTCATCCACAATGCTGAAGAAGCTTTTTGGATGAGAAGCGAAATGTCTTCAAAGAAAAACCAGAAAGTCCAGTTGTCTCTTGAAAAAGCACCTTTGGGACTTAAATGCTAATATGATTCAAATCTCCCTCACTGTGAGAAAATCACACAGTTTCATTAACAAACTCCAAAAACAAGGTTAAATAATGCACTATGCAAAAATTATTTGAAGTCTGATAGCATGGCATGAACTAACACTAAAACTGGAGCCCTCAACATTCAATGATCCACTTGAAGTTTTAGAAATATATCATCCTTTGAAGGAAGATTTAGATTGCATCTCACTGATGCACATCCCATATACAGGTTGTTTTCCTTTTCAACTAAGACAAGCCTAGGACTACCATTGGACTTTGAATGGTATGCCAGGGGCTGCATTTCAAAAGTCATAGAGATCATGAAAAAAAATGAATTTTATTTCATTTATATTTAAATAGTATTAAAGTTAAAAAATGTACTTATTTTTAAGATATTAGATTATCCCTAATCATATGTGATATATTTCTGGAATTCTTCCTAGTTGAGACATCACGCCGTGCAATCTGCTTTACACTGTATTTCATCTAGGTAGAATTCCAGAAATGTATCATATAGTTGAGAATCAAATTCAAGTAGCAAAAATACTTTTATCAATACAACATTCTACCAAAGAAATAAAGGAAAGAAAAATGTTTTCTATTAGATATATTTTTGAAAAAAGAAGCTTGGAAAAAAGAACTGGAAATAAATGTGTTCGGCATCCATACTGTTCTTCTTGAATAGAATAGAATAGAATAGAATAGAATAGAATAGAATAGAATAGAATAGAATAGAATAGAATAGAATAGAATAGAATAAACAGAGTTGGAAGGGACCTTGGAGGTCTTCTAGTCCAACCCCCTGCCCAGGCAGGAAACTACACCACTTCAGACAAATAGTTATCCAACATTATGCTTCCTTGCTCCTGCTAGATAAATACAGCTAATCCTTACAACCATTCATTCAGCAACTGTTAAAAATTACGATAGTGAGAGTGGAGATTCATTCTCCAAGCTTGTGGGTTGGTTTCTGAACTTTTCGTTACCGGCCTAGTTAACATCTTCAGCAGAATTAAGGGAATATTAGTGTCGGTGGTTCTTCTGCTTATAAGGGCTTCATGTGGTCAGTAGGTCTTGTGATGGGAGGGCCATGTCAGGTGATGGTCTTGTGAGGGGTCTTACATCAGTGCTGAAAAAAGTGACTTACAACCATCACAGCATCCTCATGGTCACGTGATCAAAATTTAGGCACTTGGCAACCGGCATGTATTTATTTATTTTGGGAAATTTATATAGCCACCTACTTGCTTATGGCGATTCTAGGTGGCTCACAGAAAAACAACAACAACACTATATACAAGAAATAAAAATAAGAAAAAATAAGAAACTAATAACTTCTCACCTATAACTGTTGCAGCATCCTTGCCAACAGGCTTCTGATAAGCAAAGTGAATGGCAGAATTCTGATTCATTTAATCACCATATGATTCACTTAATGACTATATCAAAAAGATTATAAAATAAGGTGCACTTCATGACTGCCTTGCCTAATGACAGAAATCCCAGTCCCAATTGTTGTAAGTCAATGACTATATGTAAGGCAATACCTATATTACTTACCAGATAACCAGTATTTCTTTCTTTTGGGGGGGGTATCCTTCATTTCTATTTCATTTCCTTCCACTGCTAATTCTTTGTAGAGTTGCCACACTTTTTATCTTCTTTAGATTAATAAAAGGCATTGCTTCATTGAATGATCTTGGTTTTCATATTGTGATATTTTTCGTTAACCAAAGCATATATATATATATATATTGATATTGCACAGGATAATGAAGGTATTATAATCACATTACCTCTGACAGGGTAGTAGAGTGGAGTAAAATAAATGCCCAGAGAGACACTGTGGCTATGAAAAACCACAAATTACCATATTTACATCAGAAAAGTTCAGGCACAAGGTACCTGGCCTACCTGTATTAAAAATAGTGTACTTATGCATATGTTTTACATACATACCCAAACACAGTTTCTATTGTCTTATGAACTGCTATATTACTTCTCAGACACATTTGAAATAGTCGGATTTTTCATTGGCACGCTTGTCTTCTAATGCATTTATAGTGCTATTATCTATCACTTTCTGAAGGTTTTGTTTTGTTTTGTGCTGCACCTGTTATGTTTAAATGACCCTTTTTCAAGATCTGCAAAGTTGCCCCTTTCCTCTCCCTATGTGACTTGAAACCGGCAGGTTATTCTCCCAAAGTAAATGGCACAGAGCTTGGTAAACATCAAGCAACAAGGTCTCGGAGCATTTAAAATCCCAGAGGGCATGAGTAAACAACTCAAAGATTCCTTCTGCTTCAATTTCTATGGCAACAGCATGAGTTAAGATGAAAGTTGCATTCAGAATGTCATATGCATCTCACAAATATAAGAAGAAAGAGATCCTTATAGTGACCCAGCACTGCAGGTCAGCTGTGTATGCATGATAGACAATTACATGTGATGAATGACAAACTAAAATTAAAAGCAGATCCTTGTAAAGTATAATCAATGTTATAATAGGAGGAAATGGGGTTGATACTTTTGCTGTGCTTGCTTGCAGTTTTTAGATCTGTCAGTCACACTAGTCATGTGCTCATTTCCATGTATCCATTAAAAAAACATGACAATTTCATCAGGGCCAACACTTCTCTCCCCCAAACCTCCAAATGTTACCTCCATCTTGTTAAGTTTTGTCACTCATTAACTTGGAGAGATTCAGCTGACTGTCAATGAGTAGAAACAAAAGCAATAGAAGGAAAGTGGGAATGAGCATTTGGAAGCAACTAATTTTATGCTGGTATGGTTTTCTGTTGATTGGCAGATAGCACTTTAACTCAGAAAGGCCCACTGTTTTTTACATTGGTTTTCTTTCGACAATTAATATATACTGACAAGATTTTCAAGATTTTCCTTAATAAACAGGAACTGTTCCTCAAAGCTAGTTTATAGTTCATATTTGCCTTTCATCCACAATTTTATTTTTTTCACCCCAGATTTTGTGTTTCTGTGTGTGTGAGGGGGGGAAGGGAGAGAGGAAGAGTGGGAGAGAGGGAGAGAGGGGGGGGAATCAACATATTAATTATCTTATTTGATAAGCGTGCAATTATGAACTATGGATCAAAATCATATGCAGACCTTTTATTTTTATTATTTTAACAAAAATCTAGAAAATACTGATTTTTGGATGCTGAATTTATTTGATTATCCATAATGTACTTTATTTTCAATAGAAAAATGGTTTTTTTTTAAAAAAATGGCTAGGAAGAAAAGGGAAAAGGAAAGAGTGGCCTAATTTTATTGTTAGTTTCTCAGTGGGTGGCTATAGTTTGCAAGA
Organism: Pantherophis guttatus; assembly: GCF_059756535.1. Taxonomy (NCBI): domain Eukaryota; kingdom Metazoa; phylum Chordata; class Lepidosauria; order Squamata; family Colubridae; genus Pantherophis; species Pantherophis guttatus. The sequence continues at coordinate 43,122,583 of NC_142065.1, read as the reverse complement.
AATGATTCTTTCTCATCAATCAACAGGAGCTATAATTCTAAATAAGAGCAGATTATGGACCTAGGGTTGTGGGGGAGGGGGAGAATCATTTTTAATTTAATCTTCCTGACCAGCATACATTTTAAATGTGTCTGTCTTCTTCCTCTGATATTTCCTTCTGAAAATCTGAATATATCTTTCAATCACATGTGATCAGGAACCATTACTTGATACCATATACTGTAGGTACTGATATGGGAACAGGAACGAGATATTGCAAAAGATAATCCTCACACTGTATCTACTTATATATTGGTTTCTCACCGGTCAACTGTCAGACAGTGTTAGTAGACGGAGTAAGACACAGTAGCATACACAAAAACTTAGCAGCTCAGTTGGTGCTTGATATTTAAGTTTTATTTATATTGTGTATTCTTCTTGTATTTATGAGTAATCTGTGGATTTCCATATGCAGGAGCGGGATACCAGCAATCATCAACAGATGTAGGTTTTAGTAATCCAATGTTCAGTTAATATTCATGAAAAATCTGACGAATCATATTTTCCATAGTAATTCAAGATTACACTTATTCTGACCTTTCTGGAAAAAATCCTAATACGAATACAGTGATATGAGGTAGAAACTTGAAAAAAAACCCTTTCCTCTTTCTTTCTTTCATGCATATCTTAATTTTTAATGTATTTAATATGCTTCCTCCTAAAAAATGCTATGGGTATACCTTATCTTCAGAACTGATAAGTAAAATATTGAATCCAATGCCACGTAACGACTAGCTGCAAACGGTGATGCAAACTAGCAGCAATGAATTTGCATATAACTTACATTCTGGAATAGTCACATGTCTTAAAGTTCATATAAAACATATATGTTTGCTCATTGACGATTAAAGGACTAAGGAAGAACGACTTGGAAAAACTAAATATATAAGTTAGTCACTGCTGAGAACATAAATGATCAGAATGCTAGCACTGAAACAATGTTTCTCTAGAAGTTGAACACTTTGCTGGTAGAAAGTTAGGAAAGACCTTCAAAGTTCTTCAGATTCAGTCCAGATCGATGTCTATGAGAAGGGACAATCCCTGAAAACACGATTTGACATTATTGTACATCCAAACATCTCTTGCCCATCAGGCGTCTTGACCCTTTTCAAGTAATAGCCTTCTGGAAGCTAGTGAAAGTTGAGCTGCTCTGGAGGGCTTTTAGGATGTGATTATTGCTGGCAGTTTGGCTGATATATGTGGCATCATTACTTTGTAAATATCTTCAGAATCTGATTTGTTGGAGGAATCTTTTCTTTGCACACAAGGACTGTGCACACTTGAAACATTTCAAAAGGTGTTCAGGATTCTGGGAAGGACAAGTACCATAATTTCTGCCATTAAAATAGTCTGATTTTTTTCAGATTTTTGTATCAGTCTGAATAAAGATGCTGCTGCTTAAATTCTTTAAGTTGTTGATGCTACTTTAAGTGGTCACATTTTTTTCTCTTTAGGCTCATATGAAAAAATTGGGAAAGCTTTGAAGTACAAAAGTGCCATGCTTGTCCCCAAACAAGATTAAAAGAACTTTCTCTGGATCTGTTCCTGAATGTTGACTTTCAATGAAATTCCAAACAACTAAAATTACACATTGTCTGAAGTGTTAAAAACCATATAGAAAATTATTTGAAAAGAAGAAAAAAATGCAATTCTTTTTTACTTTATATTTTGTTTCTCAACCGATTGTTTTGTCTTCTTACAACTGGTGATAAGCAATTCTGTTTTATGTAGCACAAGGTTGTATCACATATACACACATACAAACACATAGACACACACAGAGAGAGACACATATCCTAGTCTTCACATGGTTTATAAATATATGTGCTTGTATATCCATATAATTTAATTCTATACTAGTCTATCCATCCATTACTGATAATTAATTGCTATCTTATAATAATTCTGTATATGGAATCATTTCAGGAAATTTAATAATGCTCAAGTTATTCTGATTCCCAAGCTAAAGATAGTCACTGTTCAATATTTCTAAATCAAGCTCACCTTTGTTTGCTCCAGTATCAAATTCTGACATTCACTTGAAGTTGATTTAATGTAATTTAATGTAAATGGTATTTTAGATTTATCAAAATAAGCAAATAATTCTATAAGACCAAGAGCTTCCAATCATACCAAGGAGTTTAATAGATTTTTCTGATCGTTTTTTATCTCATAGCAAACAATCATGGGTCATCAAACTATAAACCAGAAGTTAATGGATTTTCAACGACATGCTTTAGCCCTTGCAGATTTTTAATTTGCTTTTAATTTGTATTGATCTTCTGTGCTCTGTGTTGGTCTCACCAGTGTCAGCAGATTTGAAATTACTCTGAAGTGAGTGGAAGTCTTTGAAATAGATGGAAAATGAAAAAACAAACATGTTCCCATGTCTCAGACTTACTAGGTATGCCAGAGAGGAAAATTGACCAGAAAAGCCAATTCTACTTTATTGTAAAGCTACATTAATACAATCTTGCAAGTCTAAAAGTACAATTCTCCAGCTGCCACCTTTATAGCACAAGGTTCCTTTTGAATCTCTTGACTACGGAATCTCCTATGGAATCTCAATATTCAGATGCAGTTATCATGACTTATCTGACTACAACATAGCACAGACATTCTGTGAAATGCAGCCTAGCAAATTAGCAGCATATAGAAGTGTTTTCCCATTTTGATTCTACACCTTGGGATAGAAGAAGGACTTTTTACAATTATCTGATACTTTCAGGCATTGCTTATATATAAAACAAAACAATACATTACTGGAGCATTAATAATTTGCTTTAGAGAAGTAAGTAGATTTCTCAATCAACTGCCACAAGTGCAATTTAACTTATTTTTATTTAGTATATTTTGTTAATGGCAGTTTCTCCCTCCATTCTCTAAATTACTAAATATGCAGAAGCACTAAACTTTTTCCCTCACTCCACATTTTGAACTGAAAAAAAATACAGCAATTTCTCTCAGAATTCACTGCAAATACAAAAATTTGTTCCCCAATTACTCCACCTTCCGGCTTCTTTAATTATCCTAACACATAATTCCACAGCAAGGGGATGCAGAACTGTTGTTGTCAGAAAAGAGTGTTTTGCATTGTATTCTACCACATGATTCTTGTAGATAGCTTGGCTTTCTACATAAACCATTTAAAAAAATGGTTCTCTCCCGGTTTCTACTGAATGTGCATATTTACTGCTATTAAAGTGCCAGGAAATGACATTCCATGCTGAGGAAGTTATTCTCCCTCAGTGGCTTCTTTAGTGAATTTACTCAATAAGTCAAGACGAAGCTTTTCTTTCCATGTGACTGTGTACATCCCTTTAAAATGAATGGAAGTTGCATGCAGCCCTGGAGACTGAAATGCTTTATTAATCCAAGGAAGAAATACAGCAAGGGGACAGAAAAGGGCAGCCCTTCCCTCAATTTGCTCCATTTCATTCAGCAAATTCACTTATTTTCTCATCTCCTCTTTCTGTTCCACAAAATAACCAATATTCTACTCTCTATGCTTTCTGTCCTTATTACACAGTAGCTTTATTGGAGTAGGATGACATGGTTTATAGAAATTTCTACCACAGAAAAATAGGATGGGTTTTACATTCAGAACAGGAGTTTGACTCTTTCTTGTATTGAGAGTGATGTAAATATTAATGCAACATTAAACATTTCTGTTTAAAAACACATTGTTAATTATACAATGAATTGCAAGTGAGTGACTGTATGAGTCTTCATTTTCTTAGCAGTAGAAGTAATTATAAAAAAATGTGGTGATTTGTTATTGCATAATATCTGAAGATATCCTAGGATACTTCCTTTGTTACTAAAATTTGCTTCAGCTAAAATGAATGACAAATTTGAACATCTGAATTAAGTTGTATTTCATTTTGCATATCCCTAATATTTACTTATAGCCTTGTGATATTTTTTTTATTTTCTCAAGGTGGCACATTCCTTTTATCTATCCTTTCCTATCACTTGCACTCTGCAGTTCATTATGAAAAACCTCTCTTCCTGATACATTTGGATGTATACACAAGGACAGCTATTTATCTTCACTTGGCTCCCTTTTCCATCACTCTCAAGCTATAGCTTACTTACACACTTCACATTGTTTTCCACTTTACCTAACACATTTTCTTCCTTTTCTATTTAAATGTTGGAAAAGAGTGGACATGCTACACAGTAAGAATTTCATTCAGTATCTTGATTTCCCAAAAGGCCTTTAGATGGTCAACCAAAAGAAAAACCCTGGGGGGAAAAAACCAAGAAGATGAACGTGAATGTAACTGTGCTCATCTATATTATATAATAGTGAAAGAAAGGGAGAGAAGATGCCAACATTTGATGGAAAAGGTGAGACTACTGGTTTGTGATGAGGCTGATAAATGCTTCTGAACATTTATTTTTCTTTTTTAAATGTGAGGCATGTGTGTTATTGTACATATTGGGCATGGATGCTTATATGATGACTACATTTGAAGGACTCTGTATCAAATGAGCTTTCCACAGTAGCAGCCAGATGCTAGACTATTATTTCTTTGATAATCCAGAGGCAATAAACACATCAGTGAGTAAGGAGATTTTAAGCAAGCAAGATGATAACAAATCTCCATTCAGCTGTTGGGATCCCCTTTGGAATAGACCTCAAAATGCCCAAGTCACACAGCACCCGGTACTAGGCCTGTCTCAAAGCTCCCAGCTCAAAGGGCAATATCAGGATTTGATTAAAACTTGGTACCAAAACCACATGAGCTTGTTCTATGATAATGGAATTGCAGGACTAATCTTGACTAGATGGTGCCTCATGCAAACTGAAAGAACCCTGGGATGTGAATAAGATTCTGGGAATTACACTGATAAACCAGTGCCAACCTAAATAATCTTAAGATTTTTCTGAAACTGTGTGAAGTTTCCTTCCTTTCCTTATCAAGCAAGATTAAATATCATAGCACAGAATGAATTCTAAACTTCTAGAATCTTCTTAATATGAAGGATAAATCAACATATGTCACTACACTCCTCAAAATACAAGGATATTCTTCAATGCTCCTACCCAGCCCTATGCAGTTAAAAAGCACTTACAACAGCAAAAAGAACTTTTTAGAATGCAGACATTGTTATAAGCTATATTTTAAACATAGAAGATGGCAGTGTTAAGCAAACTTCATTGGTTTAAAAAACTAAATAGGATCAGGTTTGGTTATTGTTTACATGGAGAGAATTAGAAAATCTCAGAGTTTTAGGCAAAATGGAGAAATTGAAAAATATCCCAGAAATTGACAATAGTAAGCTGTTTCTATTTAGTCCATGTAGCCATCAAGAACCATGCTGTAGTCAATATCAAATTTAATTTTTGAGAAAAATATTGACTGCTTCTTGTAACCCTCTCCACAATATTCCTCAATTGCCTTCTGTCAGTTGAATAGTTCATTGCAAATGCATCCCAGGGTATTTTCTCCATGTCATTCTCCTTTTGTTATGAAATATTACCTTATTTGTGGGTATGGGAATTTAGCATCACAAATATACATCACAAACAAAATTAGTATAAGTTGAATTTTGCCATTGCTATCAGTCAGTTACATTTTGTTAGTCCTGTGTTTGACACAGATTTAGTAAACTAGCTGAATATCATGTTTGATATAATTTTTTTTGTTATTATTAATTAAATGATGGGAAAAGCCCAGTTTTTCAGTGTTTGGAAAGTTTTTTTTCTTTCTTTCTGCCCAGATAAATTGTCACTAAGCTTATTTAAAGGTTATGTGTATGTTTTGTTCAATCTGTCCAAGTAAGATGAAAATGTGTATTGTCCTGATAACCTCTGTGAAATGGCTTTATTGGCTGATACATCCTAGCTGAAAGAACTTATTAATCACCAGTTGAAAGGAAGAACTTTTATCAGCACAAGCATCTAGAATACTATTTCTTATCAGTCCTGTCCCGTGAATGGGATAACAATCTTGGGTCCTAGTAAATTAATTAGAAACGGTGATATGTAATTAGAAAATAAATAAACAGGAAACCATGGGACAGCTTTATTGATGAGAGAGCTGAAAAAATCATTGGAAACAACCCACTACTTCCCTTTTGTTGACTGCTGCTTGAAGAATAAAGACTAACTGGTGTTTACCTGACCAGTGATAAACCTGAATGTGATGCAGCAATAACTTAAAATTTAAGAAGAACAATGGAATTTCTAAAAATAGAAAAGAATTGAGCCAAACTAGATAAGCTTTATTATTAGGTTATCTCTGACAAGGTTTTGACTCTGCTCTCTAGCAGTTTAGATTTGTAGCAATAGTCATGATTCGCTTTGGCTCAGAACCTGATAAATACCCAGATAAATTGGATATACCTTTTGCTCTTTGTTTTATTTTAGGAAAATGCACAAAATCGACAAGGCAAATTAGCTTCTCCATATTTTATATACTGAGATTGTCTCTCATTTGATCAAAAGTGTGTATTTGAAAAATTACTTGAATACCAGATAGATGGCAAATAAAGACCCAGTTGTTCTAGCAGTAAAGGCCTCAGGATAGAAAGTAGAAGACTATGAGTTTTAGTCCTGCTTCAGCTCAACTCACCTTGCAAGGTTGTTGTGGGAAGTACAAAATACATTCACAGCCTTGAATTATTTAAAAAAATAAATCAAGGCAAGATACAAACAAACAAAAAATTAAATAATTAAACAGTGATTTAAGAGTATGGGGTCAATATGTGAATGGGCTTATCTCTTCCTTCTCTCTGTAAAACCCAGGCTCTTCAAATCTGCTTCCAAATGTTCCACTACTTCCAAAATAGATTTAAGAACATGTATGCTCAGAAGGGGGGGTATCTGTTCCTCTAGGAGATATCAACTAGTACATAAACTAGATACAATCTACAGCTAGCAATCTTATTTCATCCAATCTCAATGAATTTTTAATACATAAATCAGAGCAGTCTCTCTCTTTAAATTGTTATTTGGTGAGCTTTTTTTCCTTAAGCAATGATGTAAATGTACTTTTATAACTTTCTTCTATTGGAAACAATTCATATTGGATTTGGTCTTGGGCCTTCCAAGAGTGTCTTTCTTCTCAATGACCCTGTCACAGCTGTTCAGATATTTGAAGACTGTTCTTATATCTCCCTTTGGTCATGTTTTCTCACATTCCTCACAGGTCTTGGTTTCCAGATCCATCTTGATAACCTTCTTGTGAACTTGATTCAATATGCTACTGTTGTTTTTGACCTGTACTGTGGTAAATTGAAGAAAGTTCATGACATGGTTTCTTTCTTGAATTGTTTTAACTGTTCGAAAATAGTTACTCTGTGGACGTTATTTTTCATAGGAAATGGAATGTGAAAAAATAGTCATTTACTTGACAAACTTTGGCTCTGAGACAATCCCAGTTTGAAAACTGCATTTGGTTTGTTTAAAAAAAAACAATAAGCAACCATTAACGAGCAAGTAGATATATACTTTAGATTAAATACAGTATTTCCAATCAATTCTTCAAAAATTTGAAATACTACAAAAATAACTTGGACTGCCTTAAATTGCAAATGAAAGTATATTCAGTTACAGCATCTTTATTTTACAATTTCAACTAGATGCATTTATGATTTCTAAAATTCCCAAATTATTACCAGTATTGAAATATGCTTTGGATTATTTTAACTTTAATGTGTGCATATATAAAAATATTGCTGAGATGGATATCAGTTTTTTTTTTAAGTACTCTGAAATAAAATATCTAGTATTAATTAAATTGTCTGGAATATCTTTTTTCTTTTTTCTTTTTTTAATTTGATTTATATGCCGCCCTTCTCCGGAGACTCAGGGCGGCTTACACTGCATTATCTGGTATTAAAAAAGCACTGGGTAAGGAACTTTAAAAATGTTATGCTTATGTTAACATGATACTAATTCAACAAAATATTTTTTGACATTTACTGGAGACCATAGTGAATGTTTAAGAGCCCATCATGTTTGAAAAGAAAAAATGGTTGAGGAAACAATTATTTATAAAATAGGTATTTGCAAAATATCTGCAAATATCTACAAGAGGCAAAATCTAGAAGATGAAGTACATTGTCACAGAATACAGAATAACAGAGTTAGAAGGGACTTTGGAGGTTTTGTAGTCCAACTTCCTGCTCAGGCAGGATGCCCTATATCATTTCAAAAAATTGTTGTCCAATCTCTTCTTCAAAATTTCCAGTGTTGCAGCCTTCATAACTTCTGGAGGCAAGTTGTTCCACTGATTAATTGTTCTAACTGTCAGGAAATTTCTCCTTAGTTCCAGGTTGCTTCCTTGATTAGTTTCCATCCATTGATCTTGTCCTGCCGTCAGGTGCTTTGCAGAATAGGTTGACACCAGGGGTGAAATGCTTCTAGTTCGGACCGGATCGCCCGATCTGGTAGCAATGGAGGCGGGTGGTTCTGTGAACTGGTAGCAAAAATCCCTGCCCCCCTCCCCAATGCCCAGCTGAGCCGCGCGATCATCAGAGGCTGTTTTTTTTTTTTACTTTTAAAAGCATTTTTTCTACAACCTCTTCGGCTGAAAAAAATGCTTTTAAAAGTAAAAAAAAAAACTCTGATGATCACGCGGCTCAGCTGGGATCGTCAGAGGTTTTTAAAAACATTTTTTCTACAACCTCCCAGTCACACTACCCCCCACCAAGCCATGCCCACAGAACCGATAGTAACAAATTTTAGATTTCACCCCTGATTAACACTCTCTTCTTTGTGGTAGCATCTTAGATATTGGACCACTACTATCATGTCACCCCCTAGTCCTTCTTTTGATTAAACTAGGCATACCCAATTCTAGCAACCATTCTTTACATGTTTTAGCTTCCAGTCCCATAATCATCTTTATAAACAGAAATCAAAAACATATTTGATTTTGATTTGTGATTTAAGATTTGTATGTCTGGAATTGTAGATTGTCTTTTCAACACTGAAGATTCCCCACCCCCTATTTTTCATATGAATAAATGGGCTTCAGCTCAATGTATGGGATTATGAACGGACCTCCAGAAAAAAATTGCAGACCACAGGAACCACCCACACCTCAGCTTAAGATGCAAACAACACAGATCCACCACTAAAAGCCTGCGCCTTTTACTGCAGAAGCTTCTTGGATGAGAAGCGAAAGGTCTTCAGAGAAAAACAAAAAAGACCAGTTGCCTCTTGAAAAAGCACCTATGGTAACTGGATAATAGGCACTGAAATAGGCACTGAAATCATCCAGTAGAACTAGTTCCGAAGAAGGCCAGACCAAATGTTCCTTTTCACAGGTTTAGCAGGGTTTATAGGGGTTTAATCTTTTTTTCTTATTGAAAGTGTAAATTTTGGCCATCTGAATATGGAGAACATTTTAGGCCCTAACATAATAGAGATCAACCTATTTTGAACTGTTGTTGTTGTTATTGTTAGTTACAAAGTCCGATCCAGTGCAACCTCATGGACAACACTCCTCCAGGCCTTCCTGTCCTCTACCATCCTCTGGAGTCCATTTAAGCTCATGCTCACTGCTTCAGTGACTCCATCCAGCCACCTCATTCTCTGTTGTCCCATTCTTCTTTTGCCCTCAATCTTTCCCAGCATTAGGCTCTTCTCCAGTGAGTCCTTCCTTCTCATTAGGTGGCCAAAGGGCTTAGGGCCGGGGTACTTACGAGACCGCCTTCTGCCACCAATAGCCTCACACCGGCCAGTACGCTCGCACAGAGTGAGCCTCTCAGGTGCCGTCTGCCAGACAATGTCGGCTGGCGACCCCCAGGGGGAGAGCCTTCTCTGTGGTGGCGCCCACCCTCTGGAACAACCTCCCCCCAGAAATACGTACAATAACAGACCTCTGGATTTTTCGTTGGGCCCTGAAAACCTATTTATTTCAACTAGCTGGGCTGGCTTGAGTTAAATTTTAAATTGATTTTAAATTGGGTTGTTTTAATTTACGGCCAAAATATTTAATTATTTTAAACTGTTTTTAAATTTTGTATGTTCTGTTTTTTACTTTGGCTGTTCACCGCCCTGAGTCCTATTTAGAGAAGGGCGGTATACAAATAGAAACAAATAAATAAAAAATAAATAAATAAACAAAGTATTTGAGTTTCATCTTCAGGATCTGGCCTTCTAAAGAGCAGTCAGGGTTGATCTTCTCTAGGACTGACCGGTTTGATTGCCTTGCAGTCCAAGGGACTCACAGGAGTCTTCTCCAGCACCATAATTCAAAGGCCTCAATTCTTTGGTGCTCATTTTGAACTGTAAGCTGCCCAGACTCATTGACTGAGAAGGGTAATCATGGAAATTGAGCAAACAAACAAACAAACAAATTAGTTGAGCTCATCTGGATCAACTTACAATTTGCATAAGAAAATAATTGCCCTGAGTTCTTTCAACAACTTATTCTGTTCTAGTAAAAGAGAACACTGCTTAAATTTTGCCCAGTAGTTCATGAATTATGAAGTCTCCTGATCATTTATATTTTTATTCTTGCCAGGAACCAAGAACTCTGCTTTTCCTAGTAATGTTATTTCAATTTATTACTAAGACAAAAGACTCAGCTGTTTCTTTCCTGCACATCATTGTGCTGTAATGATGTATAATCCCATCTTCTAATGTTTGCCCAGATCATCCCTTGATAGGAATTAAAGGAATTTATGAAGATTTGTTTAAGATTTATGTGAGTAGATGCATGCCTGAATGTTATTATGAGTGTTCATCCTTTCCTTGCATGTGAAAGATTGTGGGGAGGCTGGGAAACAAATGGAAGAGAAAATAGACATAAACAATAAAGAGACAAAGGGTGAGTCAGTTGAGAGCACATCTCAAAAACAGCACCATAACCCAGATAGCAAACAATCTGAGTGAAAGCATTTTAAATCACAGAGACTCTACTTCATTCCATGCAAAAATGAGTAGAAAATTCCTGTTATAATTTCCAAGAATTGTATTTATCCTGACTAGTATTAAGGATATCTGATGGAAATCTGCATAGTTCTTGCTTTTTTCGTCTTACCTTGCCAAGGATTTTATACTTGCTTTGTTAAAACACAAAGAGAAACTTTGAAGTTCTGTTTCAGAATGGGACAAATAAAATTCAGGGAAAATTCCTAACTATGGACCTTGTTATTACCAGCAGGAAATGTGCTAGATATTCTCAGGCTGTAACTGGAAAGTCTACAGCAATTCTCTGAGGCTAAGTGAAACATCGAGAAAGGCAGCTATGTGGATTTCTATCATTATCAGGTATCCTTAGAATCTGGCATTACCAAAGAAGCATTAAAAAGGATGATTAGGGTTTTATCCTTCTGTCCTAGGAGCTGTAGTGGTGCAGTAGTTAGAATGCAGCATTGCAGGCTAACTCTGCCCACTGCCAGTAATTTGATCCTGACTCGCTCAAGGTTGACTCAACCTTCCAACCTTCCAAGGTCAGTAAAATGAGGACCCTGGTTGTTGGGGGCAATACACTGACATTTGTAATACATTCAGAAAGTGCTGTAAAGCGTTAAGGAGTGGTACATAAGTGTAAGTGCTATTGCTATCCCTCCCTCCCTCCTCCCTCCCTCCCTTTCTATGAATGCCAAATAACTCTGAATTTCTATTCAAAAATTAGCTGACTGATAGCAATCTTTATAAAAGGCTTTAGATAATTGAAAAGGCAACAGGGAAGGAAATAACATATTATTTGAATTTATTTTCTGGTTTCCTATCTTTTTTAAACAAAATATTTTCTCAAACAAAATAAAGTCTAGAAAGAAGATGTAAAGGCAGAATTACCTGCAATTTGTCAGAAGCTTTTCAACCCGTTATCTGCAGAAATCAAACGGTTCTTCAGACAATTCAACATATTGGTGAGACATCATCAAGGCATGCTGGCTTTGATAATGCATAAAATGTTTGCAGTTGACCAGATACCAGGTTTGATATCCATAATCTTTGTATCAGGCTTTTTTCTCCTGTAAAACATTGAACTGGAGTTAAAATGTGTTTAAGAATCAGTTAAACCCACATCCATATCCGTAACGTTCATTTAAGTTAATAATATATTTTGAGTTTTATTGCCAGACACATGCATCAGTACCTCTTTGTTCTCAAATAATGTGTAGATCATTAGGCTTTTAAGGTTAAAAAAATCACTTTGGAACCAATAGTCCTTTAAGGAATATTTTCAGTCTTTTGCCAGTTTGTTTGGCTGCGATGTTCCCACAAAATTAATCATTGGAGAAATTATGAAAGTTAAGATCTGGGTAGCTGACATTTATTTTCCATTTCCCATCATATATTTAGGCAATCAGATATGTCCTGATAATTGTTGATAGATCACAGACAATATTGTAATAAGAATGTGATTTGAAATCTATTTTTTTTCTAGTGGTATTTGGGTGCTCTGAAACAAACTTGAAATTTACTCACAGCTAGTAAACAGTGACTTACTGAAAATGGATACAGTTGGTTTAATTCAATTAGGAGTTATCAGCAAGTGGGAACGTAGTCTATATGTTATAATTTAAGAGTGCTTAAAGGTTATAACATATAAGAGCCATCAATGCTCTCTGATAGATGCTGCAAGGCTATTTGGACTAGAGAAGGCAGGCGTTTTACTAAAACATATGTGGAAGATGCCAAAATTGGGGAAAACAGCTAGAAGCTGCAAGATGTCCATGTTTTCCTCACTTTGCAGATCTTGAGGTTCTCCCAAGCATGCAAATAATACCTCCTATTTGTTTCCAGCAGTTCTATTTTGGCTCCAGCCTTGCTGGAGTTTTCTACCAAAGTCACTAACAAAGGAAATCATTCATGTTTGTCAATTAAGGTAAACTAATAGCCATCAATGATAGTTAAAGTAGTCATTGATGGAAAAACAATAAAAGAAATTATTTTCCATCCAAGTCTTCCAAATTGTATCCTACAAGTTCAATTACTGTCATTCAAAGAAAATTTAATTGGAAAAGGGGCAAAAATTCCCTCTGTCCAGGTGTTGATTTTCCCATAGTATATCACTGGGAACTCACTATCTCTTCTTCACAGTATTCATAACAACCTCTGTCCTATGGCTATATGTATGCCCGTGATGGCATGCATGCGAGACGTGTCATACAGCGCCCTCTCTGTGGACACACGAGCCGTTGCTCCAGTTCAGGTCCACCACGCATGTGTGTGCACCTCTCACCTGCCAGCTGGTCTTTGGGTCTCTGCCGTGCATGCGTAGGGAGTAGGGTGTGTGTGGGGACCTGCACGCACATGCGCAGGGGTGGGTTGTGTGTGTGTGGATGTATGTGGGGGTGGGTGCATGGAGGCAGGGCACATGCATGGGGGTGTGTGTGCATGCATATTGCATTTTGGGGGTTCAGGGGTTTGCCCGCACGCCTTGGGCACTTGGTTCAGAAAAGGTTAGCCATCACTGATGTATGCCCTTCAAATGTCACCACTTCATTAAACCTGCAGCTTGCTATCTCCCAACAGTTGTTGGAATGGGCTGTACTTATTCATGAATTATGCAGCAATTGTTTTTGTACCTATTCAATCTCCTAGAGAAAAATCTTAAAGAAAAATGCTGATTTTCAGAACATGTTTCCTAACTTGGGTCCATCTTGTTTTGGGACACTATAAGCTAGCCAAGAAATAATGGGGGATTCTGATGAGTCAGAAATTAGCTCCATCTCATTCAAATGAAATTCACCATTATTTATTTATTTATTGAATGGGAATTATTACTGACAGTATAATTCTTGCTCTTGTTAAAACCCTTTTCTATGTCTCTTTTACTAAGAATATTAATCAGCTTTTTCATTATTTATGTATATTCGTTCTAAGACCTGGTCTAAGTGGGAAGTATTTTTACACCTAATATCACATTGTAGAGTAATTCTTAAAATAATTTTGCTGTATAATTCAGGGCCCCCAACGCCTGGTCCATGGACTGGCACCAGTCTATGGCATACCAGAAACTGAGCCATGTAAACAAACCAAATTCCATCCATGGAATTCAGGCAGCATGCAAAACTATTCCCCCTCCAGTCCATAGAAAAACCTATCTCCACAGAACCGGTCCCCGGTTCCCAAAATGTTGGGGGCCACTGGTGTAATTGACAAATTTCAAACTAACGTATGACTTAAATTATTCATCCTATACATTTTCTGATATAATACTTTAATCAGAAGCCAGTATTTGTTTATTTGATTTGTCAACTGGGTATTTGTTTATATGAATGAGAAACTGGTGTTTCTCCCTTCATTCTTCCAGATTTTGGTTCTTAGTGTATTTGGAATTTAAGCAGATTTTGGGCTACATTTTTACTTCAAACACTGGCTGAACTGAAATTAGCAGGATGTAAGTAATATTTTTTTTAAAAAAAATTGATTTATATGCCGCCGTTCTCCGGAGACTCAGGGCGGCTTACAATGCGTTAAGCAATAGCCTTCATACTTTTGTATATTTATACAAAGTCAGCTTATTTCCCCCACAAACTGGGTCCTCAATTTACCCACCTTAGAAAGGATGGAAGGCTGAGTCGACCTTGAGCCTGGTGAGAATTGAACTCGCAGTAATTGCAGACAGCTGGATGTTAAATGCTGCCTTAGGAGGCATTAGCCTCCTATGCCACTCAGGCTCCTGAGTGGTGTATCTGTATATCTTACAGATATATTATATCTGTACATAATCGTCCTTGTCTTCAAAAGTAATAACTTGTCTTCTGTTTCTTCTAACAGTAGCTGTTTTCACACATACATTTATGGTTAGCAAACAAGGTTGGAATGATTAACCCAATTAATGCAGCATAATGGATCATAAACTAGTCACATGAGCTAGATTCACACAAAATATAGACTAAAATCTGATTGGCCAGTTAGTGATTCATGTATCATTTATTTATTTATTTATTTATTTATTTATTTATTTATTTATTTATTTATTTATTTATTTGTTAGTTCAATTTATATGCCACCCTCTTCCGAAGACTCAGGGCGGCTTACAATACACTTATAGCAATAGCCTTCATGTTAATAGCCTCAGAATCTCCCAGTCATTAAAATCTTATTATGGGCTTGGTTTTTATTTAGGGTTTGGTTCAAGGTTCATAATACTTCCCTCACTTTTGATACTAGAGCACATTTTCAATTTTTGAATCATAGAAGCATGTTTGTGATTCTTTAAACTCACATTTTGTATTTAAATTGTTATTTATACCTCAAATAGATAGGACTGTTTATTTTCCTACTTTTTATATTAAGCGTCATAACAAAATAAGTGCTGCAAAACAAATTAACCACTAATAGAATTTCATAGTTACATTTATAACCACAACATATAGTTACCAAAAATCTGCATTTAAATGAAAATGTTAGCAATGCTTCCATTTAGGGTGGTGAATGCTGTAAAGTAGTAACACTGACAAAAGAATTATATACCTTCTGTTTATTTTTCTCATTATCTGATATTTATGAAGTTATTTCGTCACACATATTAAAACCTGAAAATTTCATTGTGACACAATTTACTTGGCAATTTCCTTAGTCCTTTAGTAAATGATGTCATTGCTTCTTCTCTATAAAACAATTTTGGAACACCATTTCCTTACATTTCTCTTTGACAGGCTAAACGGGTATAATAATCAGCATACCAATTTCCCAAAATAACAATATTTTGTACTACTAGGCAGTAGCTCATTTTAACATCTCTCTGAAGATTTCAACTTTATATATCCAAGAAGCACAAACCAACAAGTTTATTACTGCTGTTATTTAATTTTGTTATAGAGATATTAGAACTTGCATTACATGGCAACAAGGAAATTAAAGGAATGGAAAAAAGAAAATTATTGGTTAAACTTATTTACTGATGACAAATGATTCTGTTTAAATGTATTAACCAAATGATTCTAATTCTTTCAAATCCCAGGAATTTATCGTGGTTTTAGGCTTGATAAACTTAATAGACTTGTACTCTCAAGCATCTCTTATAGTGCAGAAAGATATTTAATATACCATGTATCAGTAGCATAGAAATATTTCAAATATTTAATAAATTAATATTAATTAATTAATTAATATTAATACCATATTAATAATTTGTATGAAAATAATCTTACTGCTACTTGGATTTTTTTTTAAAAAAAATAGAAGGTGGCACAAGTAATACTTTAATATATTAGGTTGAATTGTGGCTGTTAAAATGATAGCACTTCCAAAATTAAATTTCTTATTTCAGGTCTCATAAATTGAAGTTTCAGGAAAAAAAACATTATTACTGCATCAGTGAAAAAACTGAAAATGTTTGTTTTAATGCTAAAAGGTTGAGGG